>NW_024108961.1:0-357233 GCF_013358895.1 Oreochromis aureus | reverse complement strand
ACCAGTAGGCAACGGGTGAAGTGTCTTGCCCAAGGACACAGCGACCGAGACTGTCCAAGCCGGGGCTCGAACCGGCAACCTTCCAATTACAAGGCGAACTCCCAACTCTTGAGCCACGATCGTCCTTTCCTTGATTGTAAAGTTGGAGTACCCTGAGGTTCCATATTGGGACCATTTTTATTTTCTTTTTACATTCATGATTTACTAAATGTCTGTCAGAACATCAATAACCAGCTGTGTGCAGATAATGCTGTTATTTTTACACAGGCAGAGTTTCTCTGGATTATAAACCAGAGAAACCTCGGGCTGTTCTTGCTTAGGTCAAAGATCCTCATCCTAGTCTGTGTGACATCAGAAACATAGCAACCGCTTAGCAACCCCACTTCCTGTTTTTAACATCTCTCTGGGGCTGTGTCCCAATTCAGGGTCTGCACGCTTGAAGTACGCATTTTAAGTGCGATTACGTCACCGCCACGTGACGACGGCTGTCCCAATTCGAAGTGTACTCCAAATGCATACTCCAAATGCGCCGTCGATTTCCCCAAATATCAAGCGTGGTCCGTGCACGCCAGTGGTCCCATATATCCCACAATTCATAGCGGCAGTGGTGTGGATAATTTTGCCGCAAAATACGGCAGAAGGGAGCGGCCGAAAAGTGAACTGTGAAAAGTAAGTACTGAATATGATGTCACTTATTTATGTGCGAATGTTTAACACTAGAATTACTGAGCCTTTTTTCCCTGGTGCAAGTCCCTACTACTAGATTTACTGGCCTGCGCAGATTTGCGTAAATTCCCCCCGACCTTAACACCTCTTGGCACCCGCTGAGATTTTCACAGGTCGTCAGCTCCATTGTTCTCCTGCTTTTGTTGTGCAAACACACCTCCCCAACCTCTAACCATGAGAGATTCAAGTTTTTCCTTCCTGCAAGGCTGCTTTCCTTCCTTACCTGCCTGCATGCCTGTCCATAAACATATATACGCAGAGTTGTACATATATTTATATATTTATATAGCCACACCTTATATAATATGCATAAAGTCTAGTTATACACACAGACACATCTATATCATATATACACACACACACATATATATATATGTATGTATATATATGTGTGTGTATAACTATGTATGTATGTGTGTATATATATATATATATATATATATATATATATATATATATATATATATATCTCTATCTCTCTATCTCTCTATCTATCTATATATATATATATATATATATATATATATATATATATATATATATATATATATATATCTATCTATGGTAAAATGGTAAATGGCCTGTATTTATATAGCGCTTTTATGGTCCCTAAGGACCCCAAAGCGCTTTACATATCCAGTCATTCATCCATTCACGCACACATTCACACACTGGTGATATATATATACATACATATATATATATGTGTGTGTGTGTATATATGATATAGATGTGTCTGTGTGTATAACTATGCATGTGTGTGTATAACTATGTATATATATATCTATATATCTATATATAGATATATATATATAAAATGTTTGTATAGTGCACTTTCTATACCTTGCTCTGTCCACTTTTTTGCAATGACAATGCAGATTTTCCACTTGTGGGACAAATAAATGCAGATTTGCTGTGTGTGTGTGTGTGTGTGTGTGTGTGTGTGTGTGTGTGTGTGTGTGTGTGTGTGTGTGTGTGTGTGTGTGTGTGTGTGTGTGTGTGTGTGTGTGTGTGTGGCGCAACATTGGCATTTGTTTACTCAGATCCAAGGCAGGCCAAACCTCTGTGTTACAACCTACATACAAAAGACAGACATTCACAATATATGGGTACATAAGTCTGTTTTATTTCAAAGTCTTTCAAACTTTGAATGAACCTTGGTAGGGAACAGCTGTTCCCTACCAAGCATTTCTTGCAGCTGGCAACAACGGTCGTGCATTCAGTATAGTTGTGACTTCGCATAAAAAATGTGGTCAAAATCTCATGAGTAAGTTGAAGCATTTCTATCAGGCATTTCTGAAAGTTGTAACACAGAGGTTTGGCCTGCCTTGGATCTGAGCAACTCTGAGTGAGCAAATGCAAATGTGCCAGGCCTCAAGGACAATGGGTGGTTTGCACAACAAAAGCTGTAGGAGAAACAAGCTGACGACCTGTGAAAATCTCAGCAGAGGTGCTTAACACCTCGGGACTTGCACCAGAAAATAAAAAAGCCAGTAATTCTAGGGGGTATTGGGTTTAGGGAAGTTACGCAAATTTGCGCAGGATAGTAAACCTAGTGTTAATAACGAAGTACATTAAAACATTACTATTGGCCACATGTCGGCAAAGTTGTGTGACATTAGTGATGTTTGTACTTTCAGCGTTAAGTTGGTTTTAAACCCTCTACATCTAAATATATAGATATATATATATAGATATATCTATATCTATATATATCTATATCTATATATATCTATATCTATATATATCTATATCTATATATATCTATATCTATATATATCTATATCTATATCTATATCTATATCTATATATATATATATATATATATATAGAGATATATATTGTCGACCTTATCTTACAGAGAATGTGATAATTTTATGGATAATTAAAGTCAGTCATATATCCACAAACACAGCAAGCTGAAAGTCAGTGAATTCTGCTCGGTTTGCAGTCCTGAATATGACGGCACAAGCAAGATTCACTGCACTGTTAATGTTAGCTATGTTATATTGCTGCCTCTGTTCGGTGGTGTCGAGCCAAACAGACTTTAACGTGTGTTTTGAACGAGCTGACGGTTCACTCGTTAAGCTCTGTTACGACCCGGCTCAAAGGCCGCAACATAAAAAAAGGAGACGAACAGCAGAGTGTAGGTAGGAAGAGGTTTTACCTTGAAATGGCATAGGAGGTTGGCTAAAACGGCTGGTGCCACCAAGGCAAAAGCAAGTGAGCTCCCCGGGAAGCTTGCCTCAGGTAAGCTTTTATGCACACCTGACTAGGTGTGGCCAATTAGCACCAGCTGAACACACTGAGCAGATTAGAGGCTGCAGAGGGACGTAACACCTCCTCCCTTAAAAGGGTTCCTCTAGGACCCCTAAATTAATTAAAAGCCCCTCTGAAGCCTTGATCCCTCAAAAATAAGCTTGAGCCAAAGCACAAACTTGAGCACTTTATTACCAGCTCTCCTAACACAAAACTAAATACTCACATTTCTTTAGTTAGCATCTTTAAGCATGGATGCCCCTGCATGAGGATCTGAAGTTGCCACACTGAACACACAAAAAGTAACATGTGACCAACACAAAGGAGCACAACAGTCACAAACCCAAAACGATTACCTGACCTACAACACAAAACCAAAAGTAGGAACAAATAATCACAACTAAGTGATCTGTTGTCTCCACCACACAAACAGTCACATACAAGTGGCCTTATACCACAACAAGTTACTTTAATCCAAAAAGTTCAGTAAAGCAAGCACACTAGTGACCAACCACAAATGGAGAGCTATGGCCACACAATGATCACGTCAAGGGTGGCTCAGCACCCCTCAGTGTTATTGCCATCACCTGGCCAACAACACTCACAAGTGATCCAACAAAATAGCCATATTCCCCACAACACTAAAGGTCACAGCACAAAACACTCACTTCATGAGGATCTCATTAGCATCCATCAACACTGACATATGCACACATGGTGTACACACAATGCCAACTTAAAAACAACCTACCTGCCTCAGCTACAAGACCATAATTAACGAGTAGTCTCAAACCTCCTGCCAAGTTTGGTGCCACTGATTAACTGTGAGCAACTCCCAGCCTAAAACGCTAAAAACAAAACTTGACCTGTCTAGTCTTCAGTGGTGTACCGGGCTCGAGGCAACTTTAAACGCAAACTCAAGGGTAGGCAGCAGACCAGGGTACAGTCTCCACCAAACCCTGAAGCGCACCCCCACCCAGGATAACCACCAAACACAACAAATTAAAACAAAGCAAAACAACAAACAAGTGCTCCGATGGAAGGGCAGCATAGCCACCCAGCTGAAACACACTTACTAAAGGGATGTTGCTCAATCACAGTGAACACCTTCGCTCACCCACTTAAAAGTCAAACAAACTGATATTCAGACTCCACTAAAATGTCCAAAAATCCCGGACGAGCCCCCACTTATGTTACGACCCGGCTCAAAGGCCGCAACATAAAAAAAGGAGACGAACAGCAGAGTGTAGGTAGGAAGAGGTTTTATCTTGAAATGGCATAGGAGGTTGGCTAAAACGGCTGGTGCCACCAAGGCAAAAGCAAGTGAGCTCCCCGGGAAGCTTGCCTCAGGTAAGCTTTTATGCACACCTGACTAGGTGTGGCCAATTAGCACCAGCTGAACACACTGAGCAGATTAGAGGCTGCAGAGGGACGTAACAAGCTCAAAGAAAGATGCTTTAATCACAGGAGTCACACATGTGTCCACTGTACCATCTGGGAACTCTTCTTGTTTAGCACTCGTAATAACACAAACACTAAATCCTCCTTCTCTTGTGCTGTTTTGTAGCAGTGTATACACCTGAGACTGTCACCTGTCTGTCTGTCCTGCACTCTCTCTCTGTTTCTTTCTGTCTGATTGTGGAATAAAAGTATGAATATGTATTTATAAGTTACACTTGTGTTTGAATCCTGCAGCTTATCACACATTTGATTTCCATGTGTGACAACTGCAAGTGTCCAGAGTGAGGACAGACTGAGGGACCCACTACTGCACATCATCTGTGAGGCTTTGCACCCCTGATGATCCACCAGGACAAACTCAGCAGTGTGTGAGGAAGAGGAGGAGGAAGAGCCAGCAGCAGCTGACAGATGGAGAGAGTAGACAGACTGTTCCCTGTTTGTGAAGGACTGCTAGAAAAGTTTAAAATAACTAACTGTTTGTCCTGAATCAGTCTCATTAGGTAATGTTGAAATAATGTTATCATCCCAGTGTTTTCAGTGTGGGAGAAAGTACTCAGGGCCTTCAAGTTACACACTATGAAAGGCAGCAACGAGTTTAATATTCAGAAACCTAAAGTATGTATCAGCAGCAGAATGGAGCTAAAAATAAATGTTTGTTTCAGTTCTATGAAGCTTTGAGTATTTTGGATTAGTAGTACTGCTGTGTTTGTTGCATCATATTGCTGTAATTGTTTATATGCTTTATATATTCTGAGGTAAGTTGATCTATAGTGTTACATCATATTCTATAAGGATGTTATGTGTTTGTATACTTTCTGCCCAGTTTGACCCATTTAGCAGAAGTCAGCCTGTTTAAGGCTCTGATATCTATTCTGTATGACTTAAAGCAGTTATGACATGGTCTGATTTTCTCACCCAATATAGGAATATTTAATATATCAGTCTACTCTTCATTCTATCAGACACAGTTATCACCGCTCGTACATTTTCTTTTTACACATATATATAAGCATTGAGCCAAATTTAGTAATGCCAACATATTGAAAGAACAATGTTTGTCTCTTATATATAATACATCTGTATATACACTGTCAAAGATACTTGTCTTTGAGTGAAGATTTAAGGTGATAGGAAATATAAATAGCTGCAACTTGAATCTTTGACCCAGAGTTCAAGCTCACTGCTGTAATATATATATATCTATATATATATATATATATGTATATATCTATATCTATATCTATATATATATATATATATATATATATATATATATATATATATATCATAATAATCTGACAATACATATAATATTGGCCACATTATATTTACATTACCACAGTGAGATGATTTTAGTCTCATGAACAACATTAGCTAATTGTTATTTACTAACTAATCTTAAAATGACTGTTCAGTAGAGAAATGAAGCCCAACAATCATGTTCTACAGTCCTGTGGTCTCAGCCTCAGATACTCAACTAATCAAAGTGATGTCATGACAAAAATGAATGACCAACAAAAAAAAAAAAAAAAATTCTCCTTCATTTCTGTCAAACAATGGTGTATGTAACGTTTCTCACGGTTAGTATCATGGTTGCTAGGCAACCTGAGCAGCACAACGAAGGCTCCCACTTCACAAGCCTCTCACTTCCGCACTTCTCTCACTTCCGCACTTCTCGGATGCACCGTACGTAGTATGTGTAGTGCGCATACTTCAAGCGTGCAGATCCTGAATTGGGACACAGCCAATGTTCCTCTGTCGCTGCATCTGTTTCCCTGACTGCAGCTGTGTTTGCATGAACTGTGTGAAGAGTAGAAAGATATTTTGCTGCTATTATTTGCTGCTATTTTTTATAATCATATTACCATTCCATTAATTATTAATAGTGATATTGCATTTAGATGTTTAAACATATTGGCACCCAATTAAGCTTTTATTACAGGTGCAGTTATAACCACTTTAAACTGTTGAGTTGAATTTATAATCTTAAATGTTTATATGCAGACTGCATTGTGAAAGAGTAACTCTGTGCCAAAATAAGATAGGAAGTTACATGTTTTTGAAGTTACATGCTTTGCAGGAAGTGAAACCAAAACCAGAGTCTGAGTGTGAGTTATTCTGAGGAGCTAGTCGGCGAGGTGAAATAGGGTGCGATTGTGGTTAGCACATAGACACACACGTAGACACCCACACACACACACACTTAGAGGGAATCATTTATAGGTGAAAGTTTAATCATGTTTTGCTTGGGGTTGCTTTTAGACTATATTAGGAGGAGCAAACATATTGGCAACCTTTGAAACCTTTGGAACTTCTGTTATGAAAATGATTATAATCATCTATACACAATTGCATTTTGTGCTTATTAAAGAGCTGTCGCTCCTTGGTCAAGTGAGGGTCAAAAAACTTTTGGTTGGTGTTATGATCAGCCAATCTACTCTGAGTTTGATTGGAGCTGTGGAAGGATCGCAACACACGCTTACAAGACATGTAACTTGTATTTATTATTGTGCGATCTACTGTACAATATAAAGCGCCTTGAGGCGACTTTTGTTGTGATTTGGCGCTATATAAATAAAATTGAATTGAATTGAATTGAATGTATATCAGGTTATTTTTATGATCTCTTATTTGTTTACATTTTTTGATTAAGTTTTAAGTAGTACCATTTAAGTAAGACATTTATTCAATATATTACACATCAGTTTCAGTTGTGTATGTGCTGGCCTTTGTCTGGGGAAAAGGTGAGAGGTGAGACAAAGTGCAGTTGCGGTTATGACATAACCACACACATACATACACATAGTAGTAGGCTCATTTTGTGGTAAAGAGTTCAGATTTAATTCTGCTATAACTGCAAGAGTGCCGGTGTACGTGACCGAGCTGTTTCAGGAAACCGATCTGCTGATTCCAGCGATAAGCGACAGCGGTGAGACGAGCTGTGGGGGAAGACACCTGCATTGAGGCGAAGACGCGATGTTCTTTTAAACTGTGTCAAAAGTCAACTGAACGTTTGTGGTTTTGGGTTGACGTACGCTGTATTGTGTCTGCTTCATGCATGAAGGGGGGGGGGGCTGTATTACCCCAACCCTATAAAACCTTTGATTGAGTATTGGTAGACAGAGATCTGATGCTGTCTGCGAACAGGGTTAGATCTCTCCGCATGTGTGTCATTAAATCTTCGTCTAACTTCACCCGGCCAGATCAGTGGTCATTATTTTGTATTCCTCCTTCAATTTCTGAACCCTAACATTTGGGGGCTCGTCCGGTGGTTGAGGAGGGAGAATGAGTTTGGAGGTGTAGACGGAGAAATCTGGGGTCCGTGGTGATTGGACGGGCAGATACGAGTCAGTGGTCGAAAGTGAGTGACAAGCCGGCACATCTAGAGGTAAGGCACTACCTGTTGAATTATTTCCGAACTGTGCCAGATTGGATATTACAAAATTAAAAGTCTACTCACTGAAATTACTGGTGAATGTCTGTTTTGATTTTGGTGAAAATCTCATGAGAACTAAAGTTGAAGTTGAAGTAATGATAATGGAAGTTTATAAGTGACAGTACTGAGTTAAAGAGAATAAATGAAAAGGAAAACAGTGAAAGTTGAGTTAACGAGAATAAAGGAAAAGGAAAGCAGTGAAAGTGAGTTCGAGGCTCACGTAGGAAATAGGTAATTGGTGAGAGTTTGTGACAGTTAAGTCTCAATTGAATATAAAGCCGGGCTTGGACATCAATAGGATCGTTTGTGTGATTTTAGGTGGTGTTTTCAAATTAATTAAAGTATCTTAGGACGGGAGCTGGGCTCCTAGGACTGCAGCAAGTTCAGGGGTGGGAACCCCCTCCCTTTTCCAGACGTGGGAAAGGGTCCTCCGGCGTGAGGTTATCCCCGGTGGCACCGGCCAATGACTTGGGACCTTGGTTCAAAAAATGGCCACTGGTATCTACCAGTTTGTCGTCCGGGACGACGTTTTGCAGTTTTTGGGCAGGAGAAACCGGGTTTCGGGCGTGTAACCTTAAGACATAAAACTTCCGGAAAGTCTTGGCTGAGGAAGGCCAAAATAGAGCTTCAGGTAAAGAATAGAATAGAATAGAATAGAATAGAATAGAATAGAATAGAATTCAACTTTATTGTCATTGCACATGTCACAGGTACAGGGCAACGAAATGCAGTTTGCATCCATCCAGAAAGTGCTTTAGTCGTGATATAGATATATTACAATATAATTTAGCAGTAATAGAGATGTGTAAGTATATTACAGAAATGGGTCTATTATGGTATGTTATAATGTACACAGTGTGAAGTATGTTATGAATATTCTATAACTACAAGTATGTACAGGCTGTAGTGAGTACAAGCTATGTACAGGCTATGAACAGGATATAAATATGAAATAAAAACTATACAGAAATCTGAGATATACAGTTATACAGAATGTGAACTATGTAAGTTAAAGTTTGGGTTGGTTGACACTTTTAAATTGTGTTAGGGCACTAGAGATAAGGCCGCGGTTCGGGACCGACAAACGGTTAAATTGATCGTAAAAAACCTGGGGTTTATCCGCTGGGCGGTTATCATAAATTTGTCAAAATTGTGTAGGTGTTAAGAGGCCTAAAATCTGTGCAGTTGTAATTAAAAGACGTCTGTGTAATATAAAATAAGAAATCTTTGTGTGAAGGGAGTCTCTGTGTCAGCAGTGCACTGCCTGTTGACTTCTATTTTTAGATGGTGTGTGAGAATGCAAATGAGGCAGCTGCTGCGGAGCGCATGAGAGGATTGTTGCTTTCGGTTTCGTGTGTTATCTAGCTTGATAACTATTGTTTGTAGATGTTCTCAAATGCCTGTGACTGAGATGCTGGTTTTGCTCACTAGAATTGTATAAATAGAGTTTGAATTCATTACTGTGGATGTATAGTAATTCACTGTGTTTTAATATATATATTGAGTGTATTGTACAGCACCTAAGACCACTATATATTTTTCTGTAGTAACCTCTCTTGAGCAATAAATGCTGGTGTGTTTTAGTTTTTTTTTTTTTTTCAGTTATGTGTGTGCTGTGAGAAGCTGTGAGGATGATTAGAGGTTTCAGTTGTTTTTCTTTGACTTGCTCTTTCTGATTATGAAAAGCATGTCCAAAATACTCGTATGAAAGCATATTTTGAGTGATTTTAACCCTGTGAATGCTGTCAGTATTTGATTTGAGTGACTCTGCGTGATTTGTGCCAAATAATAAATAGGTAATAATAATAACACGAAGGTTGATAGTAGAGTGAGTGAAAAAGTGGAAGTTTGAGAGAAAAGGCAGTGTGTGTGAGACGATTCATGATGTCTGAAAGAGGTTAGAATATTTAAAAAGTGTGCGTGAAATAAGGGTGTATTGTTATTAGATCAAGATTTTGTAGAATTAAAGAGTTCTACTAGAGAGAGTTAGCCAGGAGAAACACCCTACTGCTGTCCCCACCCTTACTGTGCCGAGGTTTTCGTCTCCACAGGCAAGCTGTTACGGCCTATGGCAACTCATTTGTCAGAAAAGAACTACAAGTGTTCATACTGTGAGAAAAGGTTTCACCATAGGGATCACTTAAAGAGACACCTGGAGACTCATGATCCACACAAGGGGGTATTCACTTGTCAGGAGTGTGGCAGGAGCTGCAGCACGACGCTGGGCTTCAAATGCCACCTTGCCCTACATGCTGCCAACAGTGGAGACTTCACCTGCCAAGTGTGCCTGAAGCCATTCCCCAGCACTGAGGCTCTTCTGGAACATCTCAGAATACATGCTGGCAATTCCAATGTTGGGACCAAGGACAAAAAATATCATTGCGAGCATTGCGAGTGGCAGTTTTACGCCCGGAAAGACGTACGACGGCACATGATAGTGCACACTGGACATAAAGACTTCCGCTGTCAGTACTGTGTCCGGCGTTATGGAAGAAAGGACCATCTGAGGCGTCACATGAGAACGAGTCACCCCTGGGAACTGCTGAGGGTTAAAACTGGGTCAGGCGACTCGCTGGAGCCCGTCATCCAGGACTTGGCGTTTGGGAGCGTAAAGGGGGACAGTGGGAGAGAGGGTGTGACTTTTCTACCCAAGGAAGACCCGGAATCTCTAGTTCAGCTGCCCTGTCAGGTTGCCACAGGCTCAGAGGCTGCTGAGAGTTCGCTTCAGGGGCTCTCCTCATGCTCGACACCCAACCTGAGCACTCTAACCACACTGCCCCGTTTCCACGAAGCTTTTCAGAGACCCAGGGGCATTCGGCTCATGCCACTTTTAGACACAGACACATATGAAGAGCTGCAGGGGTGATAGGAAATAGTGTGACAGGCACTACATGCCCATAAAAGGGAAACTCACTGTGACAAGTGTGTACCCAGAGAAGAGAGAGAGACGAGTTACTTAAAGAAGTCCAGACGCTTTTCTTTGCAAATTCCTTTGACTACAATGACCTGGATGACTGAGAACCTTCACAGACTCAAAGGACAGTTAATCTTCTGATGAAGACCGGCAGAAAATCGTGGACGTGAATACTTTACAGCGGGCCAAAGACAGTGCCACTGAACCATTAACACTGATGACAACTGCCGACACCAGCAGAAGCATGTAAGAAAAGCAAGTGATGCAATATGTGCTGTGATTTACAGGCTGGGCAGTTGAACAGTGGGATAAAGAACTGTGGAAAAGCACTGGATATTGAGTTTCATATTTGCCATGCTCGGAGTAATCTTGGAAGAGAAGACTGAAAGAAGAATGGAGAAGAAAAACAGAGAAGGACCAGACTGTGTTTGCTGGAGATTTGAAAGCCACACAGGACACTGTGAATGAAAAAGGACCAGTGAGAGGCGAAGCCGCACGAGTTTGACTGCGAGAATACAGGGTATAATTGGATTGAAATTGAAGCCGGAACTCATGATTGTTTAGGGATGTCCACCATATCACGATTAAAGAGGTAAACACAATTGAAAACACACATACACAAATTGTTATATGTGAAATTATTTTTGGAAAGGCTCAGAAGTGAGATAGTTTGAATCTAAAGCTCAGTGAAAAGACGCATAAATTAAACATGAATACATAAAAATGCAATGAAGAACACAATGAATTAATGCAATGAAGATGCAGCTTACACTTCATTAACATGATCACATGATATGCAACAAAGAAAGCAGCTTACATTCAATTAACATGAAATGTAAGGAAGAACACGCTTATATTAATATTGATGACATAAACATGACATAATTGGTATTTGTGACAGGAAAGAGAGAAGTGGGTCGTTTAAGCATTCGTGATAATAATGAAAATGTCTTAGTTTTGTTATTTTCAGGGGCAAAGCAGACCTGGATCAATTTTCCACAGCAGTGGTCGGAAGAAAGTTATAGGTTAACATCATTAGAAATGCTCAGGCAAGTTTCTGGTTGAATCGTTTACAGCCATGTGTTCCTGAACGTCACAAGCAAGCTCTGACTCGTGGCTGAAGACAAGGAATGCTGTTATTTAAGGTGGGGAATCAAAATTTCGGTTAATTTCGGTTAAATTTGGGAAAGACAAAACTGACTGTTTAAGTGGAAAATTGTGAAGGAGTCTGAAATACTGCAAAGCAACATATGCAACACGCACAAACAGGAAATGCATTGACCTTAAAGAGACAAGACAAGCTCATGAAGATTATTGAGTAGATATTGATTAAACCTGGCTAAGAACACAAGCATACGCAATGAAGATTAGCTTGCTAATTGTATGAGTGATAGAATGGTGTGAATGTTTAATAAAATAGACTTAAAGCTTGAAGTTGACTCAAAGAAGTTATATGACAGGGGAGTGAGTTATGGAAAAAACAAAAGAAAAGTGATTAAAGTAGTTTTTATAAGAGTGACTTAGGAGTGGTCTTGCACTGATTGATCAAAGCAAGTGATTAGTATAGAAAGAAAATGAAAATAATTGAATAATGTGATAAGGTTTAAACATGTATTTCTCTTGTCAAGTTAACTTGTTGAGATATGACTCAGTATGCAAATTAGCTGGAGTGAGTGGTGACAATGAAGCTTCCTGTGTGCGTGTGTGACAGAGGCTTTCAGTTGAGGAAACAGAGCAGTGACTGAGGAGGATTATTGGGCGACAAATATAATGGTAAAGTAACAGGACAATTGATTACGGTGGTCAGGACTGTTCAGAGGTGCAGATTTGGACAGGAAATTTATCATTTAGTGATGATACGTTGTAATGGGCTTAAATCTTATGCTGAATCTAAGTATGGCACAGTGCTAAAGGGGGACATTGTTGTGTGCAGAACGGTGCAGCTTTTGATGAGGTACAGGGTGCACTGAACGGGTGAAATTTAAGATTGTTTCAGATTTTTGAGGCTGTTGTTTTTATTTTAATAGAGGGAGTTTGATTAAACATGGGCATGTCTGAGAGGGGCCCATAGTTTTTGTAGTAGTGCACTCAGAGAAAACCTGTCAGGTGATTTTGTTTTGTACTTTGATGAGCTAATAATCAGCTATCTTTTTTCTCATTTTTGTTCTGAAGCAGGCCTGGAAGAGAGTGAACTAACAGCGCTGACAAAATTTCCGAGAACAAACATAAGGTGGGCTTCCAGATTATAATTGGCTGAGGAGGAGACCTGATTGGCTGTGAGTCTCTGTTTAAAAGGATTGTAGCGATTCAATCCAGTCAAAAGCATAAAGAACTATTTTCTTAGAAGGAAAACAAAATAAAACAAATGAATGAACTCATTTTGCTAATGTGGAGTATCTGTTTAATTGCACAGGAGGCTCCACTATTAGCAAAATATCTTGTGTGAATGCATGGGAGTGAATGTGTGTGACTGGATCAAAGAGGGAATGAATACATGTGGACAAACATTTTGTCATGCCAGAAGGAGAAAGGGGATGCTTTGTTTTGCTTTTGTCATAAGCAGGACGAGTGGAAGACTTAATTCTGGGGATGCTGACTTTTGAGTTGCTTTGAGAAAATTTCTGTTTTATTTACTGGGGTTGGATTATGTTATTATATTATAAAATGCTAAATGCTAAAAGGGAAACATTTTTTGATATAACTCATGTTACCATTAACAGAAGAAACACATGACTGATAACTGTTCTAAGGTTTCTTTCTTATACCACAAATTGGTTTATAAGAGGGAAAACTGAGTATGAAATGTGAAGTTCAAGTTAATACACAGGTTTTGTTTCTAGGAAGTTCCGAGGATGCAGGCTCTGGAGGAAGCCAGGAGTCTGAAAATATTTGACATGATGTTTAACTGATTTCATTCCTAAATACAGGTTTCGGGCTCGGAGCAGAGAGGAGGATTGCTGAGCTGTTTTGAAAAATGATATGACTAACTTTTTTCCTTTAATTTCCTAAGCTTGGGTGAAGCGTTTTGAGTTTTTTGCCACATGAGATGTGTCAAAAAGAGAGGGGTTTAAGGTTTAATTTGTTTAATTTGAAATGGGTTTTAGGATCATTTAATGACATTTATTTTGGGGTTTTTTTGATAATTTAGATATGGTAGCGCTGAGGCAGAAATTGTTATTTTTTAAAGAAAGGATTAAAATGAACTGAATTCTGTTCAGAAGATAAAATGCTGGTGTTCATAAGAAGCTGTACACCAAACTTAAAGGGAATTGCGGGACACTTTGAATAGAAGTCATGCTTTGGGGAGAAAAGCATATTTCCCCAGTTAAGATTGTATGAGTAGAAAATGTGTGATTTCTTTTTGATTTTTAGAATAAGTTCTTATAATGTAGGCTTTAAAAAAAACAAACAGATAGTAAATAGATTTATTTCTAGGGTAAAGGAGAGCTTGTTATGAGAATGCTAAAAGTGCCGCTGACCCAAATGAATAGCATTCAAGATTACACACATAGAAATGATTTCATACACATTGCATTTTTTGGCGCTATGGCAATTTATTGTGTAAGATGACAGAGCATGGAAGGCCGTACACGCTTACAGACATATAGAGTCCATAAACACACAGGATAGTATTGATTCCAGGGCAAAGGCCTCAAACTCACTTAGCTTATAACTGAGTTTGAACCTGTCTAGTAACAAGTGACAGAAAAGAGGAACTGAATAGGAGTTTCGCTTGTAACCAAACTGTGTGACATGTAAAATATTGAGATAACACATGCAGCTCCACATGAGTCTTATTATATAAAATGCAGTTACAGAATAACGAACGCTTGTTGAAGTGACCAAGATTTTTCTTTTTTGCTTTAAACCAGGAGCAAAGGGGGGAAAGCTTATATATATTTTGGTTAAGTCTGATAAAATATAATTAGAATGTACCATTACATTAAGAGCAGCAAAATGAAATAAAATGCCATACCAAAACAGGTTATAGCACAGGAAATGTGAGTTCTAAAATGAAGTTAGTGTCAACACACAGAAGTTGTTTCTAGGCAGCTTTTAGCTATGATGAAATTTATCCACAAGTAATTGCTTATATGTTTAAACTTAATGGATTAAAATGGTTGTTTTCTTTGATCTTTTAGTAGAATAGGCGCTTATAATGATTTTCTTGTGATAGGTGACTTTAGATGAGAGTTAAGGTACTTGCAGCAGCGACAGTTTTGTGTACAGGATGTTGATGATCAGATAAGGGAGAATAGGGGAGCAACAGGAAGCACATATATTAGATTGAACTGAGTTTGAATAAAGAGGACAATTGATGGACATAAGGTAGGGAAGTCGTAGTAGGGAGAAAGGGTTTTCTATCCTTTACAGGAGAAGATTTCCACAAGAGAGGGACCCAGAAAAGGGACAGACCACTGGAGATTCACAAGTGTAAGGGGTCTCTCACCGGGTATGATTGGGTTCAGGGGTGAGGGAGGAGTGCTGATTGAGCTCAGCTCGCACTCTCATTCTCTCCTGCCTCTGACCAACTTTAGGCTCACTGATACTTTGGTGTGATTAACCTCAAGCACGAGTGTTCTCAAGTGGGAGCTGCTGTTGTATTACTGGACCACCTAGATGGCATGAGGTTGTCTGATTTGCTGAGCCAGAGGACACCTAGAGAGGGTCAGAGAAATGACACAAATGAAGTGTGGTGACCCTCTTTAAGGGTCATGTTGGGATTTAGAGATTCTTTTATTGCTGCCATATACTCTGCCTTATGATAAATGCATTAATAACATGTTCTACAGTATTATTTTATCAGTAATATTGTTTACAGGGTTCATATTGCATTGAATATGTTTGTCATCACATTCATTCTATTCACAGGTTGAGTTCATTCTATACACAATGCATAACTGTGCTTGTTTAGAGTTGATGTTCTATCCAAGAGGGTTTTAAGCTTCACTGGTGAGAGTGTCCAGGTGATACATGTTGAGGGAAGATGAGAACATAGCAGGTTAATTGCATGCATGCTTACAATACACATAAATCTAGTAGCAGGCCTGAGCGAAGGCCCAAGTGTCTTCTGCTTCTTATTTGAGACCTGCGCCAATTTAGTCTACTTAGTGATTGAGGACGAGGGTCCATTATTAGCCCTTAGAGGCCCTGAAGCTTGAAGTTATTACCTTAAAAGGAAGGTGTTATCAAAGAGAGAAGTTATATGTCTGTTTATAGTTATTAGAGATGTACAAGATGTACCCTTGTCTGTAAACAATGACTGGACATAATGTATTTTTGACCTGTATTGACGTGTATGTGGGGGTGTGATCCTCTATGCTATAAAACCAGAACTCAGTGTATTTTTGTCAGAGCAAAACAGGCCATATGCTGATGGTTGTTCTCCGTTGTCAATAAACTCATCGTTTGATTGTACTTTTCTGGGCCTCCGTCGTTTGTTGTCTGGTCTACAGTTGACCGATCTCGCTTCAGTCACCAAGAGAGGGAATTGTGAAGAGTAGAAAGATATTTTGCTGCTATTATTTGCTGCTATTTTTTATAACCATATTACCATTCCATTAATTATTAATAGTGATATTGCATTTAGATGTTTAAACATATTGGCACCCAATTAAGCTTTTATTACAGGTGCAGTTATAACCACTTTAAACTGTTGAGTTGAATTTATAATCTTAAATGTTTATATGCAGACTGCATTGTGAAAGAGTAACTCTGTGCCAAAATAAGATAGGAAGTTACATGTTTTTGAAGTTATATGCTTTGCAGGAAGTGAAACCAAAACAAGAGTCTGAGTGCGAGTTATTCTGGGGAGCTAGTCGGCGAGGTGAAATAGGCAAGGCAAGGCAAGTTTATTTATATAGCACAATTCAACAACAAGGTGATTCAAAGTGCTTTACAGAGACATTAAAAACAAAAACAAATAAAAAGCATTATTTACATTTGATTAAAACAAGCAAACAAACAAACAAACAAAACAGTATATAAAATCAAATATCAAAACAGTAGATTAAATCAGAACAGTAGATAAAATCAGTAGTTAAATAGTAGGTTTTGAAATTTAAACTTAAGTGTGGATTTGGTGCTTTATTCAAATGCAGCTGAGAATAGGTGAGTCTTCAACCTGGATTTAAATAAACTGAGTGTTTCAGCTGATCTCAGGCTTTCTGGGAGTTTGTTCCAGATATAAGGAGCATAAAAGCTGAATGCAGCTTCTCCGTGTCTGGTTCTGACTCTGGGGACTGATAACAGACCGGATCCAGATGACCTGAGGGATCTGGAAGGTTCATACTGGGTCAGGAGGTCACTGATGTATTTCGGTCCTAAACCATTAAGAGCTTTATAGACCAACATCAGAACTTTAAAGTCTATCCTCTGACGGACAGGCAGCCAGTGTAAAGACCTCAGAGCTGGACTGATGTGGTCCACTTTTTGGTCTTAGTGAGGACTCTAGCAGCAGAGTTCTGAATGAGCTGTAGTTGTCTGACTGATTTTTTAGGTAGACCTGTAAAGATGTTGTTACAGTAATCAAGCCTACTAAAGATGAATGCATGGACTAGTTTTTCCAGGTCCTGTTGAGACATCAGATCTTTTATCCTTGAAATATTCTTGAGGTGATAGTAAGCTGATTTTGTTATTGTCTTAATGTGTTTTTCTAAGTTTAGGTCTGCATCCATCACTACACCCAAATTTCTCGCCTGGTTTGTGGTTTTAGGTGTATAGATTGAACTTCTCTGGTGACCTGTAATCGTTTTTCTTTTGCACCAAAGACTATTACCTCAGTTTTATTTTTGTTTAGCTGGAGAAAATTGTGGCACAACCAGTCATTAATTTCCTCAATGCATTTACCAAGAGCCTGTACAGGGCCTCAGTCTCCTGGTGACATTGTGATATATATTTGTGTGTCATCTGCGTAGCTATGATAGTTTATTTTGTTGTTCTTTATAATCTGTGCCAGTGGGAGCATGTAAATGTTAAACAGAAGGGGTCCCAAGATGGAACCTTGGGGAAATCCACATGTGATACTTGTCTGCTCAGATGTGAAGTTACCTATTGATACAAAGTATTTCCTGTTTTCTAAGTATGTTTTGAACCAGTTTAGTACAGTTCCTGAAAGACCTGCCCAGTTCTCCAGTCGTTTGAGTAATATGTTGTGGTCAACTGTATCAAATGCCGCACTGAGATCCAGTAAAATTAAGACTGACATTGTTCCACTGTCTGTGTTCAGACATATGTCATTAAACACTTTGGTCAGAGGGGTTTAAGTGCTGTGGTTCTGTCTAAAACCTGACTGGAAGGCATCATAGCAGTTATTCTGTTTTAAGAAGTAATTGAGCTGTTGAGAAACTGCTTTTTCAATAATCTTACTTAAAAATAGGAGATTTGAGATCGGCCTGTAGTTATTCATTTGTGTCTTGTCAAGATTGTCCTTTTTCAGTATAGGTTTAATTACAGCAGTTTTTAGTGATTCTGGAAACTGTTAAGGTTCAAAAGTTGGAGAAAAGGAGTGCGGAGGGCTCACAAGCAAATAACAACTCTGGTCCAGAAGATGTGATCAAAGCAAAGATTTATTGATTACACGCGTGGAGTCCAAAGCTGGGCAAAGTCAGCAATCGAACTGAACTTACAATATTTTAGACAAAGGTTTTATATGGGTACAACAACAAAGCCCCCTCTTTTGCAAAAACAGACAAAATACAGCTTACGTCAGTCTAAACCACAAAATGTTCCTGCTAACTTTAACATAGTTTAAAGAACATTACGTCTCCTTTCCATCCCGGTGTCGCACCATGAGCGCCTCCTTATCTCCCCGTAGATCAGGTGCACTTCCTGTAAGCATCTGACAATCTGCCGGCACAATTTGCAATTGCAGCAAAAACACATCTTCACTTCTTACCTACCAAAATAGATCTATTATGGTGTGTATGTGTGTGTGTGAGTGTGTGTGTGTATGTGGGTGCCTGCTGTGTCGGCTATGTATGTGTCATGACCTCGTCTGCACCCCAGCTCACCTCACACCTCTCGTCTTAGCCAGACATAAGGCCTGTGCACATACACAGCTGAACTATGTGTAATTTCTAGGCTAAATGTCACACTCAAACCATGAAGGAAACTTACTCAAACTGAACATAACTGAAACTTAAGACTTACTCAAAAGGATATAAGTGATAAATGATACAAACTTAACTCTTAGCTCTAAAGAATATAAGGATATAAGGATATAACTCCAGGCATATGTCATGTAAGCAGGTGTGTTGCCATTCCTTTCAGAGCTCCTGTCCTCCTCACCATGTATTGGCTGATTCTTAACGCCTGCCAAGAGTTTCTGACCTTCACTTGACCAGGAGCCACAGCTCTTTAATAAGCTCAAATGCAATCATGTGTAAAAGATTAAAATCATTTTCATAACAAAAGTTCTCTCTTCTCAGATCTACCAATATGTTTGCTCGTCTCTACTACAGTTCAATCATTGAAAATTACACTGATCAGCATACTTGGTGGAAATTACAGATTACATCATGGCAAAAGCATTTTTCAGACCCCTCAAAACACACCTGATATTAAAGAAAAGTTGACGATCTGTAACAGGTCTGACTCCAAAGTCTTTGTGACCTTTTTGAAAAAAACTTGTTGGCAGGACATCTAAACAGCAAGAGGAGGAGTTCAGTTGACCTAAGATGTCCTCCAGGTCTTTGCTGTTAATAGGGCGAAACTGTTTGATGGTGTTTAAACAGTTTTTCGGTGGACACAGTACATTTCCTGGATCTGCTGTTGATGTATTAATTGCTTGTCTATTCTTTTGGATTTTTTCTGTGAAGAATTTGGCAAAGTCATTGCAGGCCATGGTCGAATGAAGTTCAGCTGCCACTGACACAGGAGGGTTTGTTAGCCTGTCAACTGTAGAAAATAAGACCCAGCGTTATGACTGTTTTTGGTGATGATGTCAGAGAAGTAGGACCTCCTTGCACTCCTCAGTTGAAAGTTATAATTGTGAAGTTTCTCTTTATAGATGTCATAATGAACCTGGAGGTTTGTTTTTCTCCATCTGCGCTCAGCTTTCCTACACTCTCTTTTTCATTTTTCACCAGTGTGGAGTTTCTCCATGGAGACTTTTTCCTTCCAGAGATAACCTTCACCTTAATGGGAGCAATAGTGTCCATTACATTTAACATTTTAGCATTGAAGCTATTGACGAGCTCATTGACTGAACCTCTGGACAGGTCAGGTGTTAATGGGAAGACCTGGTTAAAGATCTCACTACTGTGTTCAGTTATACACCGTTTTGTGATCACTGCTGTTGATATATTTGTGTGGGTTGAGATTTTACTTTCAAAGAAAACACATTAATGATCAGACAGGCCCACATCAGACACAGTAACGTTTGAAATGCTCAGGCCCTTGGAGATCAGTAGGTCAAGAGTGTGTCCTCTGTTACATGCTGAGTCAGCCCAAAGTTGCCCAGAGTGTTACTCAGGTCTTTAGTCCCTTTGTCCTGAGGGTTGTCCACATGGATGTTAAAATCCCCAACAATAATTACACAGTCGAAATCAACACAGATCACAGACAGCAGTTCACTGAGGTCATTAAATGGCCTGTATTTATATAGCACTTCACTGGTCCCTAAGGACCCCAAAGCGCTTTACATATCCAGTCATCCACCCATTCACACACACATTCACACACTGGTGATGGCAAGCTACGTTGTAGCCACAGCCACCCTGGGGCGCATTGACAGAGGCGAGGCTGCCGGACACTGGCGCCACCGGGCCCTCTGACCACCACCAGTAGGCAACGGGTGAAGTGTCTTGCCCAAGGACACAACGACCGAGACTGTCCAAGCCGGGGATCAAACCGGCAACCTTCCGATTACAAGGCGAACTCCCAACTCTTGAGCCACGATCGCCCCTTAAAAAAGTCTGTGCAGTATTTGGGAGGCCTGTAAACATTAAGAAACATAACTTTGGATGGGGCCTTCAGCTGTAAAGCCACATATTCAAAAGACTGAAAACTTCCAGGAGATAGCTGCTTACATTGAAATGATTCATTAAATAAGACAGCAACCCCTCCTCCTCTCCTGCTCACCCTGGCCTCACTGATAAAACAGTAGTTTTAAAGGGTCGACTCGATGAGAACAGCTCCACTGTTACTTTGGTCCAACCAAGTTTCAGTTAAAAACATAAAATCAAGGCTGTGCTGGGTGATTAAATCATTAATTAAAAATGTTTTCCCAGCTAAAGATCTAACGTTTAATAAAGCCAACTTAAGTGTTTTAGAGGTATTATTTGCCCCCTCGTGTTTGGGAGCAGTCTGTGGCACACAAGGTATGTTTACTATATTTAAAGATCTTTTAGAGTGCAGCTCTCTGTGTTTTGACCAGGCCACATGTCTCCTTCTGTCACCTAAAAGTACAGAAATTTTAAAACCTTCTAGTAAACAGGGTCCCAGCTTCTCCTGGGAAAAGTCACCACTGCCATAATCCTCGCAGCCCGGACCCTCCACACATTACACATCAGACTGCGGAGACAGGGCATGAAGGTGGTAAGGAGGAACTAAGGGGGGCGAGGCTGGGCAATGTAATTTCGATTGCTCTGTTGAGGGCGGGGCCCGATGGCAAACCTTTGACTGCTCTGGTGGGGGGTTTATGGGGGACAAAAGGGGATTGGGCCAGGGGATAGATCTGAGCCCAGCATTGACTGGCTCCATCATCTCCTCAGTGAATTTCAGGTGTGGGGAGGAGGAAGAAAGGGAGGGGGAGGAGGGTGATGGCCTGTCAGGGGTTTGGGGGACTGGGGAAGGTCGTGGTCCCTGGTACTGGTCGTTGGTGTTGTTGAGAGAGTTGGAGGCGAGTAGGGACCCCTCTTCTTGCCTCAGATGTCTCTCCTTTCTGAGGCTCTTCCCGGGTGGGGGCAGATGGAGCTCCTCCTCAAGGTTTCTTCTGGGCTTTGTCTGTTCTCGGAGTACTGTTTGTTCCTCTTTATGAGATAACTCCTCGTTTATCTCAGCCTTGGCACCAAGCACAGATGGATGACGTATGGAATAAAACAAGTTGGAGGTGAACAGTTTCACCCCAGACTTGTCAAAATTCTATCCATTTGCTTTAAACAGATGCCTGCGTTCCAAAAAAATATTAAAGTTGTTGATAAAATGCACTGAGTGGTCACTACATGCTGATATGAGCCATTTATTCAGTGCAAACAACCTGCTGAATCTCTCGTCTCCTCTGTACCGCCCGTGGCGGTACAGGTCCACTGATGAATACAGCTGCATTCAGAGAGTTTACAGTGTTTAATAATCCAGTAAAGTCCCGTTTCAGAACCTCCAACTGTTGTTTGGACACATCGTTTGACCCTGTATGCAGAACAATGTTTGTCACGGTTGGATATTCATCTGCAATTTGAAGAATTCTCTCCTTTAGGTTGTTGACCATATCCTTAGGAAAGCAGAGGACTTTAGTTTTCTTACCGCACATCCTTTGTACATCCTTTACGGCAGAGTCACCTACAATCAGAGTTTCAGGCCTAGCCTTTAGCTTTCCCTGTGGCTACTTTTAGATGGATGGTTGTCCAATATAGATCCAGGGTCCTTTGATAGTGGAGCAAATCTATTCTGCAGTTTCACATTCAGTTGTTTTGGAGGTTTGTTGTTAACCTTCATATTCACGGTGGTCCAGTCCTGTTTCCTCCCGTATACAGGGGTAGAAGAGCTTCTCTGTCTCGTAGGAAGTGAAGGCCAGTCAGTTTCAGAGATTTCAGCTCGCTGTGCTCTGCCTGTGATACGTCCTCCCCCTTCCAGGAGACATGATTTATGTCTTGGTTTTGCACCAAGACAGTCCAAGGGGGGATTATCGCTTGAGGATTTATAATAATGCACAGAGTCTAATTTCATGGTCATGTTATCTGTGCTCCTTAGCTGTGTATTAGCTTGCTCATCGCCATTGTTTTGAATCAAAGGCAAGGTTGTTTCATTTCCGCACAGTCCATTTACCTCCACATTTACTTCTAAGCGATGAATTTTTGTCTCCGGTACTGCAATCTTCTGCAGGAGGCTGTGGTAGTCATCTGTGGAGAGGGAAGGCATCTTGTTGCTAGTTAGCCTAGCGGTTAGCACCTTTCCAGGCTATTGAGACTGTTCGGTGCCCAGACGCTGTACTCAGGCTTCAGCTGCATCTAGGCCACAGACACACGGAGCGCTGAGGATAAGGTAACTATAAAAATGTTGCTGTTTCTGTTAAGAACACTTTAGTCCTAATGATCTATAAGTGTCCAGAAGCTCTCGCAGGTAAGCTCATACAGAAAAAAGGGAAAAAATCAGCATAAAAATCAATAAAAGAAGCAAAGCATTTAAAGAGCAAAGAGAGGAAACGTCCACACTCACAAGACGGGGAGGTGAAAAAAAGGGTGCGATTGTGGTTAACACATAGACACACACGTAGACTCCCACACACACACACACACACACACACACACTTAGTTAGAGGGAATCATTTATAGGTGAAAGTTTAATCATGTTTTGCTTGGGGTTGCTTTTAGACTATATTAGGAGGAGCAAACATATTGGCAACCTTTGAAACCTTTGGAACTTCTGTTATGAAAATGATTATAATCATCTATACACAATTGCATTTTGTGCTTATTAAAGAGCTGTCGCTCCTTGGTCAAGTGAGGGTCAAAAAACTTTTGGTTGGCGTTATGATCAGCCAATCTACTCTGAGTTTGATTGGAGCTGTGGAAGGATCGCAACACACGCTTACAAGACATGTATGTCAGGTTATTTTTATGATCTCTTACTTGTTTACATTCTTTGATTAAGTTTTAAGTAGTACCATTTAAGTAAGACATTTATTCAATAGGCTGCTGCCCCCGCGACCTGGCCTCGGATAAAGCGGATGAAGATGGATGGATGGATGGATGGATGGATGGATGGATGGATGGATGGATTTATTCAATATATTACACATCAGTTTCAGTTGTGTATGTGCTGGCCTTTGTCTGGGGAAAAGGTGAGAGGTGAGACAAAGTGCAGTTGCGGTTATGACATAACCACACACATACATACACATAGTAGTAGGCTCATTTTGTGGTAAAGAGTTCAGATTTAATTCTGCTATAACTGCAAGAGTGCCGGTGTACGCGACCGAGCTGTTTCAGGAAACCGATCTGCTGATTCCAGCGATAAGCGACAGCGGTGAGACGAGCTGTGGGGGAAGACACCTGCATGGAGGCTGTCAAGGTTCAGATATTGAGGGGGAATTAAAAAATAACCACAGATCCAGCCTGGTGCAAATTAGACGGCATTTTAATGAACACATGTGTGAGTCCGCCCGCTGTGCAGATTTCAGCGTCGAACTAACTACTTTAGTCAGAACAAAGACTTTATAGGGTTGGCAGTCTTCCTGTTACCAGGCAGACTCAAACAAAGCATACGTCACTCCAAAACCACAATGACTTTTAACATAGTCTAAAACAGAGGAGGAGAGGTGAGAGGTAAGTGGGAGAGGTGAGAGGTAAGTGACAGAAGTGACGGCGGTAAGGTAAGGACCCATGTTGTAGGTGACGTCAGACGCCGGAGATTTGGCGGAAAAAAACAAAACAAACGAATGGTAGCCTAGAATTTAACAAAGTTTCTTTAATCTTCAGTATTGTCAAATAAACTAACCAACTGTCATATAACTAACAACATCTGTCCTATCATCTTTAACACCCTGGAGGACAACGAGGAGAGTTTAGACGCTCTCCAAGAATACATCGACCGGTGCTTCGAAGATTTAGTAATGAAGAAGGCCCAGAGCATGTCTTCCCGGCCAAAACTGAGACGCCGTCATCTAAAAGATATCGCCCGCAGACTCCCCGGCACAACATCGCCTGCCGGCAAAGATATCGTCGACATCCTGGAGTCAATCGATAAGCGCTTGTCCAGTTTTGATGCGAGGCTGTCCCTGGTGGAGATCTTACACCGGGAATTTCAATCTCTAAAAGAATCCCTGGAGTTCAGCCAGAAGCAGGTGGAAACACTTGCTGCAGAAAACGCACGCTTCACGGGACTCGGTCAAATCTCTAACCGAAAATGTGACCCAATTAAACTTAGAAAATAAAAAAAATAAAAGAGACCGTTATGGATTTACAAGCCCGTAGCATGAGAGATAATCTTGTGTTTTCTGGTATTCCAGAGTCTGCCGGAGAGGACCCGGAAACAACCGTGAGAAGCTTCATTAAAATCCACCTGAAGCTGCCGGAGGACACGGTGAAAACATAGGGTTTGAAAGAGTGCATCGCATCGGGCTCGAAGACAGGAAGCGGGAGACCGCGTCCTATTGTGGCCAAAATCGGCCACTTTAAGCAGAAGGAGCAGGTGAAGAGTAGCGGCAGAGAGCTGAAAGGAACGGACTTCAGCGTGAATGACCAGTTCCCCAGAGAGATCCTGGAACGACACAGGGTCCTGTTCCCAGTCCGACGTAGTTTTATTCAGAAAGGCTCCTGGGCTGTCATCGCCGTGGACCGGCTCTACGTGGACGGACAGCTCTACCGCGACCCCGGCATCACTCCATGGCTGTATTGACCGCACACCAGATAAGAATCCGCTGCGCTATTCTCTTCACTCACACTCTCTTGTATTAACTTTTGCTTAACTATGTAATATCAGTATGCTAATTTAGTATAACGTCACCGTCACTCTCCGCCAATGCTTTAATTGGAATGTTTCCGTTTTTATTTCTTTTTCCCTCTCTCTCTTGTCGCTCACCTTGCTCTTTGGTTTCCTTGCTTCTCTTTTCCTTTCACTATGTCGATCACCTCTTTCCCTATCGACAAAGGACACTGTCTATTTCTACATGCTCACTCTGCACGATCACGCACACACATGCGTTTAAAGGCAACACATTTACAACAGCCACACAGTGCACACAGATATAGGACACACACGCACACATTTGCTCATTTTAGTTATTATGCACACACATAGTCAGACCTATGGAGCTTCACGCTGCGCATTTTCTTCTCTTTATTTACAAAAAAAAATAAAATAAAAAAAAAAAATATGATGTGTTTCCATTTTCCTCACCCGTCTAAGCAAGACACACAGCATATGTCATTAGCCACAAACACACAACTATGGGCACGCTAAGGTTTGTCTCATGGAATGTGCATGGAGCTGGCTCTAGGGAAAAAAGGTTAAAAATACTTAACCAACTTAAAAAACTACAGGCAGACGTTGTTTTATTACAAGAAACCCACATGCCTGTCACAGGTTTGAATAAACTTACAACACCTGAGTTTCCTAATGTGTTCTCAGCCTGTTATAATTCTAGACAAAGAGGAGTAGCAATTCTAATACATAACAATATTAATTTCACAGTACTCGATACAGTTATAGATCCAGAGGGCAGATTCCTAATAGTCAAACTATCTATACTTAACCAAAAGCTAGGTATTGTAAGTGTATATGGTCCGAATGTTGATGACCCCTCATTCTTCCACGTTTTTTTTAGTGCACTCTCCGAACACCTAGATTGCACAATTGTTCTTGGGGGAGACCTCAACCTGGGACTAAATGAAGAAATGGATAGGCTCAATACAGCAGGAACTCAGCGTAATTGGCAGTCCACAAATATAATCAAACAGTATATGAGCGACTTTGGTCTTTGCGATGCATGGCGCTCCCTTCACCCTAACAGTAAGGAATATTCTTTCTTCTCACATGTTCATCACTCCTACTCTCGTCTGGATTATTTTTTGGTCAGCAGCTCACTGCTGAGTGACATTTCAGACACTGAGATTCATCCTATAGCTGTCAGCGATCATGCTCCTGTATCTTTAACACTAATGCAGAAGAATAATACCACACCAAGTAAAAACTGGAGATTTAATACATCACTGCTCAAAGATGAAGAGTTTATCAAATACTTTAAAAAGAATGGACTTCATATTTAGACTTTAATGACATTCCTGGCACATCAGCATCTGTCCTCTGGGAAGCAGGAAAGCCATGATGAGAGGTAAAATAATCTCTTTCTCATCACATAAGAAGAAAGAAGAAAACAAAAATATTCAAGAACTGGAAAAAACATCAAATCCTTAGAAAAAGCCTATGTATCACACCAAGATCAAGAAATATTAAACAATTTACATAAAACAAAACTAGAATTAAATGAAATTATTAATAAAAGACTAAATTCTTAGTACAAAGACTTTGCCTGCAAAATTATGAACACGGTAACAAATCCGGACAATTTCTTGCTAACCAGTTAAAAATCAATAAAGAAAAAACAACTATATGTGCTGTTAAAGATTTATCTGGGAATACAATATATGATCTTAAAAAATAAACAAAATTTTTAGGGATTTCTATGAAACTTTATATACACCACAAATAAACCCATCTAAAAAAGAAATTGATCAGTTTCTGGACAACATAACTCTTCCAAAATTTTTAGACACCCAAGCAATGGCACTGGATTCGCCACTGATGCCAGGTGAACTCCAGGAAGCCCTGATAAGTATGCCCAATAATAAGGCTCCAGGTCCAGACGGCTTTCCTGCAGAATTCTACAAAGAATTCTGGACGATTCTAGCACCAGTTTTTCACAGAATGTTGCAGGAAATCAAAGAAAATGACAGACTACCACCAAATATGAACTCTGCAAATATCAGTCTCTTACTAAAACCAGGCAAAGACCCTGTATATCCCTCAAGCTATCGTCCAATATCCCTTATAAATGTAGACCTTAAAATAATCTGCAAAGCTCTCTCAAAGAGATTAGAGAAAATGACCCCCCTTTTAATTCATCCTGACCAAACTGGTTTCATAAAAGGTAGGCACTCATCAACAAATACACGTAGATTACTTAATTTAACAGACTACTCATGCAGTAAAAACACTGAAACCATAATATTGTCTCTTGATGCAGAAAAAGCATTTGACAGAGTTAACTGGAAATTTCTATTTGCAACTTTACACAAATTTGGTTTTGGAACCTCTTTCATAAACTGGTTAAAAATATTATATAATTCCCCAACAGCTTGTGTCAGAACAAATGATCAAACATCCTCCAGCTTCTGTCTCCTGAGGGGCACCAGGCAGGGATGCCCACTCTCCCCTTCACTGTTTGCAATTTTTATTGAGCCACTAGCAGCAGCAATTAGACAGAATTCAGTAATTAAGGGCATAAAATGCAAGAATGTAGAACATAAAATCAGCCTTTATGCAGATGATGTGTTACTTTTTCTCCAAAACTCACAAACCAATATCTCTGGGGTGATTGAATTGATAAATTCTTTTTCAAGAGTCTCAGATTATTCAATCAACTGGTCAAAATCTACAGTTCTTCCGATTAATTGCTCCTTCCATAATTCTTCTCCTACACCACTGCAATCTGGAAATATAAAATATTTAGGTATTAATGTCTCTCCTAAGCTTTCAGAATTAACTAAATTAAACCACATCCCACTTTTAAAGACAGTAGAAAGCGATCTGGCTAGATGGAAATCTCTACCCATATCACTCATGGAAGGGTTGCCGCTATAAAAATGATGGTCTTGCCAAAAATAAACTATTTGTTTTCAATGATCCCAAATAAGCCATCACAAGATTGGTTCAGATCTCTAGACTCATGTATTTCTAAATTCCTTTGGAAAGACAAACCCCTCGTATCAGCTTAAAAACATTACAAAGGACCAAGGATAAAGGAGGATTAGATCTGCCTAACTTTAATCACTATTTTTTAGCCAACAGGCTTCAGTTCATCTCTAGATGGTTTAAACACAGCTTCTTAGATGAGCCCTGGCTAGATGTAGAACAGGCACTATGTAATAATCTAGAAATTTCAGACCTACTATTTATCAGCTCAAACATCAAAGACATGAATGCTTTAAAAGCATCAACATCAGCTCTTCTCTGACAGCATGGTGGGAGTTTCTAAAAATGACAGAGTCTTCATTAATCCCATGCAAACGTACACCTATCTGGAATAACCCTGACATATTACAAAACAATAATATGATTAATTTTCCAGAATGGAGTTGTAAAGGAATTAAATACTTAGAACATATATTAGAGGAACAGAATTTATTCCATTTGACAGACTAGTTACACAATATGGGATCAACAAGAAAAGATTTTTAGAATATCAACAAATTAAATCCATAGTAAAAAAGAGATTTAACCTCAGTCAAGCTGAATTACAAACACCACCAAGTGCGGTACACTTTCTTACTCTTAAATCCCCAAATTATTATCTAAAATATACAGAACACTTTCTAAAATAGATGAATCAATATCCCTTCCTATTGCAAAGTGGGAAGCAGATTTATCAGTAAGCTTAGACCAAAACTTCTGGTCTCAGGTATGCTTAAAAACCTTTAAATTGATTAAAAATCCCAGTCTGCAATTAATACAATACAAAATACTACATAGAGTGCACTATACAGGTCATCGGATGTTCAAGATGGGCTTTACATCTTCCAACAACTGCTCACACTGTCAAGGCAATACACCAGACAATTACATCCACGCCCTTTGGTTCTGTCCACCAGTGCAGAAGTTTTGGCGTGAGATATGTGAAGACTTATCAAAGTGTCTGAAATGTAACATTCCAGCCTCCCTTTAGTATGCTTGCTGAGCAACTTGGATGAGGTCACTGCAGAAATAAACACAGCCCACATTGTTTTTACAGCCCCATGCATTGCCAAGAAAACGGTCCTCCTTAACTGGAAAAATAAAAATAATCTTAATTCTAATCAATATAAAAACCATCTAATAGATCACATTAGTCTTGATACAGCCTCTGCCACCACATTTGATCAATCCCTTTGGGCTCCTTTGATCGGCTTCATCACCTAGTGGGGTGGGGGTCATGGTTTGGTCCTGCCTTCGCTATTGTGGTTGATGTGGAGGTTGGGATGGGCTTAGGGCGCCAGGAGAACCCCTAGAGACGTTATCCCTGGAGGGCACAACCCAGGGGTTGTGGTCATAACCTGGTGAGTGGCTCTGGTCGCTCTTAGAGGGTGTTCTCCTCGTGGCTGCGTGCAGCGGGGCTGGGGATGGTCTGTACTGGCGGACGAGGTTACTGGCCTGGTAGCCTGGCTGCCCCTGAGTGGATCCGGGGCAGGCGGGGGGCTTGGGGTTGGGGTGCCGTCTCCGTGATGGGGCTCTGGCTGGGCCTTGGGGCTTCGGTCCTCGTCGGTGTGTCGCCGAGGTTGTGGGCGGGTGGGTGCACGGGGCTCAGCCCTGGCGCAGGGGCCTCTGGTGCATCGACCTAACTGGGGACTCTTCAACTGGCAGGAGGTTGTTCCATCCTTGCAGAAGTCCACTCTGCAGGTGGGGGAGAGACACAGGAGAGGTGGAGAATAAACCTAACCTGGGTGTCTGTTGTCTTGTGTAGTCTGGAGATGATTGAATGTTGGGGTGGGTATAGTTTCTCTCTGCGGTGGGGTGGGTGGGCTTCCCCAGGTCCTGTGGGGCTTAGCGGTGCTGCTGCCGTAGGCCCGATCGGGATGGGCCTGGGCTCCCTTCCCTTGGTGGGTACTAGAGGACGGGGGTGCCTACTGGGGTCAGCCGGGAGCTGGCCCTAAGGAGGGCATCTTGCCCCTCCCTTCTTTTCCTCCCCATCCCGGCTGCCTCCTCTTCCCGCTCCACCACACCCACCCACACAGGTGTGTCACCAGGGTGGGAGGCATTCCCCCCTCTGTCCCCTTCTGGCCACCTGTGCCTCAATTTTATTTCACAACTTAGACATCCACATTATTCACACTCTCCTAACACACACACACACACATATATATATATATATATATAGGGCCTTGAGGGTGACCACGTTAACGGCGTCCAGAGGACGGTCTGTGTATTCAACCCTACCTCTGGCGCGGTGCCCACCTCTCAATTTTAAATCCATGTAGACATTGAGGGTTCTCGGGAGGCCGTGCTAACACCTGCTGCTCTCTGGCAGCAGCACCATGCCCTCCCTTGTTTTAAATGCACTTTAGAACAACACGCAGCAACACTACACATGAGCGGGAGGAGGAGGTATGGGGTCTTCACACACCCCCGTTCTCTACTAGCCATCGGGCGGGGGCTGGGAGGAGGTGTTGGCTGTCCGATTGGCCTCCCTGCTGCTGCGGAGCCTGGGGCGGTCTGCTTGCCTCCACCCCGGGGAAAGGGTCACATCTCTTGGGTCTGGTGCCATTTCCCCCTCTGGGGGCGAGGGTACCTGGACCCAAGGCATAGAGTATGTTTGGGGAGTATGATTGTGTGTACATGTCTATGTATGTCTATCCCTACGTTGGGTGAGTGCTGAGTGTTTGTATATGTGTGCATGAGGGTGGGAAAGCATGTTTATGTCTGTGTGTGCCTGTTTGTCTGTGTTCATATGTCAGGTCGGGTCTTAGACTCCACCTCCTGGGTACTCCCAGGCCCTCCAAGTGTGGAGGCCTATCTCCCTCACCACACTCCCTGCTGGTAACTGATGCCCTCAGGGGTTGGTGCATTGGTGGTTCTTGGTGTCCGGGGCTGGGCGCTCAGGTATGCACCAGCTCACTCCCAGTGGCTATTTGGCTGGGCCCGGTGCCTGTCGCTCGGTCAGGCCTCTTCCGGGGCAAAGGGGGCCCTCGGGCCTCCGGCCTTGGGGCCTGCAACTCGGTTCACTCTGGCACAGCTGGCTGCCGGCAGAGCCGGCGGGCACGCCGGTGCAGCCCCTCTGGCTTCTGCTCCGTGGCTACTGGGTGACCCCTCGTCTGGGATCTCCTCAGCCCTTCCCAGGAAGGTGGCACGGATTCCCCTCCGGTGGTACTCCTTGGGCTCTCGCACTCTGGGTCCTCTGGATGTCTGGAGCCTGGATCTCCTCCATGCCTGCTTCATGCCCTGGGGGACGGGGCTATGGGCCTCCACACCCTCTAGCAGACCGTTACATGGGGAAACCTTTTGTATACAAGCGTTGATCCACACAGGTGTGCACACGGGTGTTCACTGTTCGTGAGACATAAACTACACCTTTCTTAGCTGCTACTTCAAAGCACATTGTGCGCTGTCTGTCCTGCGTGCTGCACAACAACTTTCAATATTTAGTATTTACTGCTGTTCACACTCAGCTAGATTAACGTGATGGTGTTGTGTTTAGTATGTTGCTTTGTTTTTGTTTGGTTTTTTTTGCTTGTCTTCTCTTCTTTTTCTCTCAACAGGTGATCCAGGAGATTTTTTATTTTTATTTTTATTTCTCTTTGTCTTTGTAAGTGCCCTTTCTCACTGTCCCTTTTTCCTTCTGTTTTCTTTTCCTTCCTCTCTTTCTTTCTCCCTTTCCTATCCCCCGTCATGTCTGTCCCATCTGTAACAACTGAAAATAAAATAAATAATAACAACAAAGTTTGATCAAATGGACCAATACGGCAATGCCATGATGATCCATTTGGCAAAATAAATCCATTTGGTATCCTTGTTGGTCTTCAGATAACAATTCTGACAGCTTAAGAACCAAATGGGACAGACAAAAAAAAAACAAAAAAAAAACAGTCTAAAACAGAACATCTTCTTCGGGTCGAAGCCAGGTGCTTCCTCTCAGCTGTCTTCGCTGTCGCTTATCTTCTGGGACATCTGGTGTACTTCCTGGAACAGACTACCACGTACGCACCCAAACTTTGCAGTTATAAACTCTTACCTAAATGAGTCTAATATGTGTGTGCGTGCACGTGCGGGGGCGCGTGCGTGCTGTGTACTGCGTACGTGTCATGACCTCTCTCACTATATGTGTCTGTATGTGTGTTTATAGGTGTCTCGCCCTTAAATGCTCTCACATCTCACCCGTTGCACTTCTGACCTTTCACCAAAACAGAGGCTCATCCTTACATATAATAACCTAACTGGAACTATATATGTAATCTACTGAATAAATGTTTTAATCAAAAGCCTCTACTAAAAGCTTAATACAGTTTCATATCCTACTCACAGTACTTGCATTCAGAGTCTGCTTTCAGTTTCACTTCTGCAAAAGCATGCCTTGCAGACGTGTTTCCTGTCCCTGCTCTTTGAGTGCTTCACCCACTGAAGACTTCAGTATAAGAATATAAAAACATTCAAAAGCCTTTAAAATTATAGATTCAACTTAACAATTTAAAGTGGTTCTTCTGGACTTGTAATAAAGACTAATATAATACCCATATATTTGAACATCTGAATGCATCTGGATGCAACATCACTATTAATAATGAAATGGTAATGATGATTATAAAAATAGCAGCAAATAATAGCAGTAAAATATTCTATTCTTCACACTCCCTCCCTCGACCTCTGGACCACCAGAGGTCGCCATACATTATGTTGGGTCACTCCTTGGCCCATTCATCTGCTTCCCTATCCACCCATGACGTCATGTACATTAGGATCACTTTTCCCACTCTGACCCTCTCTTGGCATTCTGTGACTTAGTGAACCACACAACCTCATGTCATCTAGGTGGTCTAGTAATAAAAGGCCCGCTCCCACTTGAGAACACTCATGCTTGAAGTTAATCACACCAAAGTATCAGTGAGCCTAAAGTTGATCAACGGCAGGAGAGAATAAGAGTGCAATCAGAGCTCAATCAGCACTCCTCCCTCACCCCTGAACCCACTCATACCCGGTGAGAGACCCCCTACACTTGTGAATCTCCAGTGGTCTGTCCCTTTCCTGGGTCCCTCTCTAGTGGAAATCAGGCCGCCTGCGAAGGAAACAAAACAGCTTTCTCCCTACTACGGCTTTCCTACCTTATGTCCCTCAATTGCTCTCTTTATTCAAACCTGATTCAACCTAATATTACTCAAAACATGAACCTAATTTCGTATTTGGTTTTTGACTTTTATTTTTATATCTCATTCAACCGTACTCAGCATTTGTAAACCTCTGAAAGCGCTGTCTTTAAGAGGATCAAAGGAAGCACGTCTCTGCATGTGCTTCCTGTTGCTCCTTATCTGATCACCAACATCCTATGCACAACACTGCCGCTGCTGCAAGGGCCTAACTCTCATCTAAAGTCACCTATCACAAGAAAATGTATCAAGAAAATCATTATACCTGCTTATTCTACTAAAGGATCAAAGAAAAAACAACCACTTTAATCACTCAGTGTAAGCACATAGTTAATTGCTCCTACATAAATTTCATCATAGCTAAAAGCTGAACTCTAACTGCATTTCAGAACCCACATTTCCCGTGTTATACCCTGTTCTTGGTATACCATTTTTTTTCATTTTTGCTGCTCTTAATGTTATGATACATTCTAATTTATACTTTATCAGACTTAACCAAAATATATAAGCTTTCTCCCTTTGCTTCTGTTTTAAACAAAAACTTGGTCACTTCAACAAGCATTTGTTATTCTATACCTGCATTTTATGTAATAAGACTAATTTAGAGCTGCATGTGTTATCTCAATATTTTACATGTCACACAGTTTAGTCACAACCAAACTCCTATTCAGTTCCTCTTGTCTGTCACTTGTTACAGGGCCAGCTCAAATTCAGTTAAAAGCTAAATGAATTTCAGGCCCTAGGCCTCAAATCAATACTGTCCTGTGTGTTGATGAACTCTATATGTCTGTAAGCGTGTGCAATCCTTCAATAACTCAGGTCATTCTCACAGTAGATTGGCTAATCATAACGCTAACCAAAAGTTTGTGACCCTCCAGAGACGACTCTCTGAGCCACAACTCCGTTAAAGGCACAGAATGCAATGTGTAAATCTATTTAATTTCTGTTTCTAAAGCCTACATTATAACAACATTATAACATTATAACATTATGTCACTGTGACAACTTATCCTAAAAATCAAAAAGAAATCACACATTTTCTACTCATAAAATCTTCACTATTTTTCCCCAAAGCATATCCTTTATTCCCACAGTTTCCCTCTAAGTTTGGTATACAACTTCTTATTAACACCAGCAATTTATCTTCTAAACCGAATTCAGTTCATTTTACTCCTTTCTTTAGAATTAACAATCTCTGCCCCAGTTTTACCATATCTAAATTCTCAAACAACCCCAATAGTTATAAAATCATACTAAAACCCATTTTAAATTAAACAAATTAAATCTTAAACCCCTCTTTTTTTGACACATCTCATGTGGCAAAAAACTCAAAATGCTTCACCTAAGCTTAGGAAATTAAAAGGGAAAAAAGGTTAGTCATATCATATCATTTCTCAGGACAGCTCAGCAATCCTCCCCTCCGGTATTTTGCTCCAGCCCTGAAAACCTGTGTTTAAGGAACAAAATCAATTTAATTATTATGTCAAATCTTCTCAAACTCCTTGCTCCATCGAACTCTGGATCCTTGGAATTTCCTGGAAACCAAACCTGTACTTTACATTTCATACTCCCCCTTTATGATCCAGTCTGTGTCATGACAAAAATAAACTTAAACAGAACTGTCATCAGTCCTGTGTTTCTTCAGTTAATGGTAACATGAGTTATATCAAACAATGTTTCCCTTTTAGCATTTTATAATGTAATAACATGGTCTAACCCAAATCAATAAAACAGAAATTCACTCAAAGGAACATCAGCATCCCCAGATTTAAGTCTTCCACTTTTCCTGTTTGTCAACCTTTTATTTATTTCCCCCCTTGGTCCAGTCACTCGCATTCACTCACATGCATTCACACATGATATTTTTGCTGATCTGCAGCCTTCTGCGCACGTCATCAGATGCTCCACATCAGCAAAATGAGCTCAATCCTTTGTTTTATTTGGTTTTCCTTTTTAGGAAAATAATTCTCTATACTTTTGACTGGATTGACTCGCTGCAATCCTTACTTGGTAATTTTGTCAGCGCCGTCAGTTCACTCTCTTCCAGGCCTGCTTAGAACAACAATGAAAAAAGAGAGCTGATTATTAGCTCATCAAAGTACCAAACAAAATCACCTGACAGGTTTTTTCTGAGTGCACTACTACAAAAATTTTCTGGGCCCCTCTCAGACATATCCATGTCTAATCAAACTCCCTCTCTTGAAATAAAACAACAGCCTCCAAAATCAGAAACAATCTCAAAGTTCACCCTTTCAACACACCGAAAACCTCGTCAAAAGATCAAAGACCGTTTGCACAATGTCTCCCTTCCTCACTCCGCCATGTTTTCATTCAGCATAAGATATAAACCGATTTCAACAACGTATCATCCCTAAATTATAAATTTCCTGTCCAAATCTGCACCTCTGAACAGACCTGACCACCGTAATCAAATATCCTGATACTTTACCATTATATATTTTGCCAAATGATCCTCCACACCACCGCTCTCTCTTGAACTGAAAGCCTCCGAGACACAGACACAGGAAGTGTCTTTGTCACTCACTCACTCCAGCTAATTTGCATAGTGACTCACAGCTCAACAGCCAACTTGACAAGAGAAATACATGTTTAAACCTTATCACATTATTGAATTATTTTCATTTTCTTTCTATACTAATCACTGGTTTTAATCACTCAGTACGAGAGCACTCCTAAGTCACTCTTATAAAAACTGCTTTAATCACTTTTCTTTTGTTTTTTCCATCTATTTTATTAAACATTCACACCATTCTCTCACTCATACAAGTAGCAAGCTGATCTTCATTGTGTATGCTTGTGTTCTTAGCCAGGTTTTTAATCAATATCTCTATGCATTAAGCTTCAGGAGCTTGTCTTTGTAAGGTTAATGCATTTTCTGTTTGTGTGTGTTATTTTTGCATATATGGCTTCGCAGTCTGTCAGACACCTTCTCAACTCTCCAGTTAAACAGTCAGTTTTCTCCTTCCCCGAATTACTAACCCTCTATTTTAATTTCCCACCTTAAATAAAGCACTCCTAGTCTTCAGCCAGGAGCTAGGGCCTGTTTTCCAGGTTCATGGACACATGATTCTGTGAACAATTCAACCAGAAACTTGCCTTAACTTATCCATTGATGTTAACCTCTAACTTTCTTCCGACTGCTGCTGTGGAAAGTTGATCCGGTTCTGCTTTACTCCTGAAAATAACAAAACTAAGACATTTTCATTATTATCACGAGTGCTTAAACGACCCATTTCTCTATCTCTGGTCAGAAATACCAATTATGCCATGCATGTAAGCGTGTTCTTCCTTGCATTTTATGTTAATTGAGTGTAAGCTGCTTCTTCATTGAATTAATTCATTGAGTTCTTCGTTGCATTTCTATGTATTCATGTTAATGTACACTACGTGTAAGCTGCTTCTTCATTGCATCTTAAATTATAATCAGTTTTACTTCATGCATTTTTCCACTGAGCTTTAGATTCAAACTATCTCACTTCTGATTCGTTTCCAAAATAATCTCACATGTAACAACTTGTGTATGTGTGTTTTCAATTCATTAATATAGTTGTCAGTTATTTTCTGATTATTTTTACCTTTTGTATTGTTTACCTCTTTGTTGTGATGTGGTGGACATCCCTAAACAATCATGGGTTCCGGCTTCAATTTCAATCCAATCATATCCTATATTCTCGCCATCAAAGTCGTCCAGCTTCATCTCTCACTGGTCCTTTTTCATTCACAGTGTCCCATTCGGGCTTCAAAGCTCCAACAAACACAGTCTCAACTCAGCTGTTGTCTTCTTCTCTGCTTCTTTACAGTCTTTTCTTTTAAGTTAAGTCCCAGCATGGCAAAATATCACATTCAGTGCCTTCAGTCTTATTTTCATTTGCTCTGTTTTCTTCTCGATTCATCTTTTCAGTCTTCTCTTCCAAGATTGCTCCAAGCATGGCAAATATGAGAGTCAGTGCCTTCAAGCAGACACATCACACTGTTCTTCACCAGCATGCATGTCGCATCACGTGCTTTCTTTCATACTGCTGGACTCATCAGTCGTCGTCAGTGTTACTGCTTTCACTTGCACTGCCTTTTGACTTCAGTTAATTCTTCAAGTCCACGATGTTCTGTCGGTCTTCATCAGGAAATTGACTGTCCTTGACTGTCCTTTGTGTTTCTTCTCAGTTTCAGGGACAAAGTGAGAGATCAAGCTGCACAATTTCGAGCCAAAGACTGGCTTATTTTCTCCCAATTCTGTTAATCTATTGTTCTGCCGCTGTACTCAAGGTTCCAATGTTGAGAGAAGTCCACCTGTATTGGCACACTAAAGCATATAATTAGTATCGTATTCATTTTTTATCTTAAAACCTGCATTTGCTTCATCTGCCCAGAGTTAACTCTCTCTCTCTTCTCTGGATGCACACTTGTCACAGTGACTTTCCCTTTTATGGGCATGCATTTCCTGTCCCAGACACACACACGGTTTCCTGTTTCTGCAGCCTCTGCAGAGACTTCCTGCAGGCAACAGGCAGACTCTATCTCCCCTTAAATTTCACAGTCTACAAACAATCAGTAATTCTCCTAAATCTTGATTTAAAAACAATACACCTTCAGTTCCCTCACACACATTTAAATAGAGCTCTTTCAAACATCAGGACAATTAACACTTCTTCACACACATCACCCTTCTTTAGGTCAGTTTGTAGCGTATACACTTATGTGTTTTCAATCAGAAAAAATAAACTCAACCTCTCACAACCTCACTCATGCGTTTCTTGAATTAAAAGCACTTTCAAACTTTAAAACATCCTACTTTACATCACAAAAGAAATATATTTCACACTCCTTTATTTCATACACACTTTTTAAATGTTCTAACCTCTTTCAGACGCCATGAATCGTCTCACACACCCTGCCTTTTCTCTCACTCAGACAAATCACGCAGAGTCACTCAAATCAAATACTGACAGCATTCACACTGTTAAAATCACTCAAAATACACTTTCCTATGCGTATTTTGGACATGCCTTCCATAATCAGAAAGAGCAAGTCAAAAGAAAAAGAAACTGAAACCTCTCATCATTCTCACAGCTTCTCACCACACACACATAACTGAAAAAATAAAACACACCAGCATTTATGGCTCAAGATATATACATCTATCAAAATTCAGTCCATTACTATACATCCACACTAATATATTCAAACTGTATTATACTCTCGTAATAAGCAAAACCAACCTCTTATATACAGGCATTTAGCAAAATTGGCAAACAATAGTCATAAAGCTCAATACTCTCGAAACTGAAACCACCCTCTCTGCGCGTCACCGCTGCTCATTTACATGAACACACCATCAGTGCACATCCGGTAGTGCACTGATGGCACAGAGACGGATCTCCCACATAGATCTCATATCTTATATTTACACAGACGTCTTATATTTACAACTGCACAGATTCTAGGCCTTTTAAACCTATATACTTTCGATAAATTTACCATAACGGCTCCAACCGATAAAGTCCCTGACTTTTTTGCGACCAATTCACCGGACCGGCTCCAACTGTTCCGTCCACATTTCTAGCCCTAACTTAATTTACAGGTAGCCAAAAAAGCGCAGATAGAGGCTCCAACCTCTAGCAATTTTGAAGATTCCCCAGTCCTTCCCGGCTTGTCATGCCGTACTAACCCTTAGTCGCCGCTAGGTCAAGGATAAACGTCTTTATCCAGGAGGGAGCGTTACCTCCGAGAAAATGCGCTTCTTAACAGACGCCGCTGTCATTCTAGAAAAATTTAGAATAATTTGAAACAACAATCTACACCCAAAACAGGATTAAGATTAAGGACAACCCTCAACAGTTTTGGAGATTCCCAAGTCCTCCTCGAATGTTGCCCGAAACTATCCCTAGTCGCAGCTAGGTGAAGGATAGATTTCTCTATCCAGCAGGGAGCGTCACCTCCGAGAAAGTTCTTAAGGGTTGCATAACCAATGGGGCTCCAACCCACAAAATGACCCAGTTCCCTACCATACTAAATTAGCAGCTCCAACTGCTTTAATTCTCTCAACGGCTCCAACCGTTCTTAATTCTCTCAGCGGCTCCAACCGCTTTTAACTTTCTCAGTACTGTACTTTATTACTTTCATTATCACCAAAATCAAAACAGACATTCACCAGTAATTTCCAGTGAGTAGACTTTAATTTGTCATATTCAATTTGGCACACTTTGGAAAATTCAACAGGTATGTGCCTTACCTTTGTATAAGCCGGCTTGTCTCTCTCTTTCGACCACTGACTCGTATCTGCCCGTCTAATCACCACGGACCCCGGATCTCTCAAAATTCCCCTCTCTCACCGGAACGAGCCCCCAAATGTCAAGGTTCAGATATTGAGGGGGAATTCAAAAATAACCACAGATCCAGCCTGGTGCAAATTAGACGGCATTTTAATGAACACATGTGTGAGTCCGCCCGCTGTGCAGATTTCAGCGTCGAACTAACTACTTTAGTCAGAACAAAGACTTTATAGGGTTGGCAGTCTTCCTGTTACCAGGCAGACTCAAACAAAGCATACGTCAGTCCAAAACCACAATGACTTTTAACATAGTCTAAAACAGAACATCTTCTTCGGGTCGAAGCCAGGTGCTTCCTCTCAGCTGTCTTCGCTGTCGCTTATCTTCTGGGACATCTGGTGTACTTCCTGGAACAGACTACCACGTACGCACCCAAACTTTGCAGTTATAAACTCTTACCTAAATGAGTCTAATATGTGTGTGCGTGCACGTGCGGGGGCGCGTGCATGCTGTGTACTGCGTACGTGTCATGACCTCTCTCACTATATGTGTCTGTATGTGTGTTTATGGGTGTCTCGCCCTTAAATGCTCTCACATCTCACCCGTTGCACTTCTGACCTTTCACCAAAACAGAGGCTCATCCTTACATATAATAACCTAACTGGAACTATATATGTAATCTACTGAATAAATGTTTTAATCAAAAGCCTCTACTAAAAGCTTAATACAGTTTCATATCCTACTCACAGTACTTGCATTCAGAGTCTGCTTTCAGTTTCACTTCTGCAAAAGCATGCCTTGCAGACGTGTTTCCTGTCCCTGCTCTTTGAGTGCTTCACCCACTGAAGACTTCAGTATAAGAATATAAAAACATTCAAAAGCCTTTAAAATTATAGATTCAACTCAACAATTTAAAGTGGTTCTTCTGGACTTGTAATAAAGACTAATATAATACCCATGTATTTGAACATCTGAATGCATCTGGATGCAACATCACTATTAATAATGAAATGGTAATGATGATTATAAAAATAGCAGCAAATAATAGCAGTAAAATATTCTATTCTTCACAAGGCGAAGACGCGATGTTCTTTTAAACTGTGTCAAAAGTCAACTGAACGTTTGTGGTTTTGGGTTGACGTACGCTGTATTGTGTCTGCTTCATGCATTAAGGGGGGGGGCTGTATTACCCCAACCCTATAAAACCTTTGATTGAGTATTGGTAGACAGAGATCTGATGCTGTCTGCATACAGGGTTAGATCTCTCCGCACGTGTGTCATTAAATCTTCGTCTAACTTCACCCGGCCGGATCAGTGGTCATTATTTTGTATTCCTCCTTCAATTTCTGAACCCTAACAACTGGGACGTCCATCTCTCCAGCACGTTAACTCTGCTGATCCTCTTTGAATCCTGGATCAGGAAGTAAAGCCGTTAAATATTTGATGTTTTTTTTAGTTTTTGTTTTTGTTTGTTTTTTGCCTGTCCCGTTTGGTACTTTAGCAATCAGAATTGTTGTCTGAAGTCCAAGAAAGATGCCCAACAGATTTATGTAATCCAGGTGGATCATTATGGCTTTGCCATATTGGTCCACTTGATTGATCTTTGTTATTATTATTTATTTATTTATTTTAAGTTATTACAAAATGGACAGACATGGCAGGGGGATAGGAAAAAGAAAAAGAAAGAAAGAGAGGGAAAGAAAACAGAAGGGAAGAGGAACAGTGAGAAAAGACAGAAAATCTGCTGGATCATCTTTTGAAAGAAAAAAAGAAGAAAACAAGCAAAAAGAGAGCAACACAGTAGGGAGACCACAGCAACAACCTTGATAAGTATAAGTAACAGTAATACTAAATGTTAAATGTTACTGGGCAACACACAAGAATGACAGCACACAATATGCTCTGAGGTAGCAGCCAAGAAAGGTATAGTTTGTGTCTTTGTGCACACACCTGTGTGGATGAGCGCGCTTGTATTCAAAAGGTTTCTCGATGTAACTACTAGAGGGTGTGGGGAACCATAGCTCCGCCCCCAGGGCATGAGGCAGGGGTCGAGGAGATCCAGGCCCCAGACATCCAGAGGCCCTGCAGAGCACGAGAGCCCAAAGAGGACCACCAGAGGGGCAGCTTTTCCACCCTCCCAGAAAGAGCCGACGAGAGCCTAGGGGTCACCCAGCAGCCACGGTGCAGAAGCCATAGGGAGCTGCGGTTACATTCCCGCAGGCTCTGCCGGCAGCTGGCCACGCCAGAGAGGATGGAGGGCCCCCCACCCCTGGGAAGGGGCCCAACCGAGCCGCGGGCACCAGGCATTGTCAAGCCAGCAGCCCAGGATGCCGAGAACCACCAAGGCACTGACAGAAGAGGGCATCAGCCACCAGCAGGGAGTGTGGTGGGGGGAGATAGGGCCCCACACCTGGGGGGGCCTGAGATGTTACCAGAGAGGTGGAGTCTAAGACCCGACCTGATACACAGACATAGACAAACAGGCACACACAGACACAAGCATGCACTCCCACCCTCATGCGCACATATACAAATATGCAGCACTCACCCAACGTGGAGACAAACAGAAATGAACATTGTGCACACGCTCACACTCCCCAAACATACTCTATACCCCCAGGTCCAGGTACCATCGCCCCCAGAGGCCCAATCTGCCCCAAGACCCAGGAGATGTTGCCCTTTTCCCTGGGGTGGAGACACACAGAACACCCCTCGTCCTGCAGTAGCAGGGAGGCCCAGCATCCCAGACCTCAACCAGATGGCCAACTCCTCCTCCCAGCGCCCTGCCCCGATGGCGAACAGAGACCCCATACCTCTCTCCGCCTGCTCTCATGTGGTGTTGCTGCGGGCTGTTCTAAAATACATTTAAAACACGGGAGGGTTATAATGCTTTCTGCAAGCAGGTGTCAGCACAGTTAATAAATAAATAAAGTTATTAAACTGTTGGCTAAATGTTCTTGTTGTCAGAGGTAAACAGAGGTGAGAGGAGCAGATAATAAGGATTAACTAGAAAGTGCATTTTCTGAAGAAACTGCAGTGTGAATGCTTGAATCTGAATGTATGCACTGAAATGAATTAATTGCTGAATTTTAAGTTAAAAATGTTGAATGAGATGAAAAATACAGAAATTTCCATCTGAAAACAAAAGTGCTGAACTGCTAAAAGCTGACAACCACAGAGAAGTTGGAAAATAGCTGAAAATGTTTAAAATGTAAATTAGAAAAAGATGAGTGTTGACAAAAGAAAATTTAGAGTCAGAAAACCTCTGAATGAATATTAAAAGTTCATATTCTTTGAATCACTGAATGACTAAAATGTGATCCCTCCACTTGGATCCACACAGTTTAAAAAGTTTACATTTCTGAGCTTTTAAAGACACGATGTTGGAAAGAGAACAACATTGGTGATGTTTTGAGGGTAAAATGATGGCTGTAGAGCAAACACTGTGGACACAGCTGCAGTTGAAAGAGAAGTGTTTAAGATGAATCTTGGCACAGTGAGAGACAGAGCTCGTTAGGCAGGCAGGTGTGAGCCTGGTTGCTATAGTGACTGCACCCAATGGCTCCATACACACGCACACAGACATGCACCTCACTTTTGCTGCTTAAAATGAACAGAAAAGTCAGGCCCAAACAAATCCTTCCCAAATGAAAAGTACAGGTCCTATTGACGAAATTCTTTCACCGTGAGCAGCAGCAATGTCCAGTCTACCTAATTCTCAGTTTTCATGCCTGTGGAGTTTATTATATGGATGTGGTGACAGTGTAAAAACACCATGCTCTTCTGATTTTCAAACGAACCTTCTGAGCCATTTTAACATTAGAGTCTATGGAGAAGTTGGAGGGAGGAGGCTGTGCTTTGGTGACATTTATGAAAGAACCATAACACCTAGTACAATAGTAAACACATTGGATGAAAGAGGACAGCGATGGCTACGTTTTGAGGGTAAAATCATACCTGTAGAGCAAACACTGCGGACACAGCAGCAGTTTTAAAAAATATTTTAAGATTAATTTTTTTGCTCCTCTCACTCTAGCAGTTCAGCTGTCTCACTCTAGCGGCAACATTCCGTCCCATACACACCCATTACGAACTCTGAAACGGCTGAAAAATCATCATGAAACTTAAACTGGAACTGAAGAAAAAGTATAATAGATATTGAAAAGATAAATACAAGTTGAATAGTTGAATGTCTTGTCTTCGTTTTAAAGTTTGAATGGTGGCTCTATGTCAACGTATGTGGAAGTAGTAGGAGTTTAAAAATGAGTAAGTTGAATGAGGATTTGAAGGGTCTCCCCATTGAAATACATGGGAAATTTTTGTTGAAAAAAGTTGAATAAAATTAAAAATATAAATGTTAAAAATGAGAAAAATAGAAGCAGTCGTGTCCAAAAGAAGAGGAATCTAACGGTGTTTGAATGGTTTTTCTAAGTTGAACGGTTTTGAAGGAGTAGGACTACAAAAAACGTACGGAATATATAATAAAATATAATAACTAGAAAGTGCATTTTCTGAAGAAACTGCAGTGTGAATGCTTGAATCTGAATGTATGCACAGAAATAAATTAATTGCTGAATTTTAAGTTAAAAATGTTGAATGAGATGAAAAATACAGAAATTTTCACCTGAAAACAAAAGTGCTGAACTGCTGATAGCTGACATCCACTGAGAAGAAGTTGGAAAATAGCTGAAAATGTTTTAATTGTAAATTAGAAAAACATAAGAAATGAGAAAAGACAATTTAGAGTCAGAAAACATCTGAATAAATATTAAAAGTTCATATTCTTTGAATCACTGAATGACTAAAATGTGATCCCTCCACTTGGATCCACACAGTTGTAAAGATTTAAATCTCTGAGCTTTGAAAGACACTGTGTTGGAAAGAGAAGAACGATGGCAACGTTTTGAGGGTAAAATGATGGCTGTAGAGCAAACACTGTGGACACAGCAGCAGTTGAAAGAGAAGTGTTTAAGATGAATCTTGGCAGAGTGAGAGACAGAGCTCGTTAGGCAGGCAGGTGTGAGCCTGGTTGCTATAGTGACTGCACCCAATGGCTCCATACACACGCACACAGACATGCACCTCACTTTTGCTGCTTAAAATGAACAGAAAAGTCAGGTCGAAACAAATCGCTCCCAAATGAAAAGTACAGCTCCTATTGACAAAATTCTTTCACCGTGAGCGACAGCAATGTCCAGTCTACCTAATTCTCAGTTTTCATGCTTGTGGAGTTTATTATATGGACGTGGTGACAGTGTAAAGACAGCCTGTACTTCTGGTTTTCAAACGAACCTTCTGAGCCATTTTAACATTAGAGTCTATGGAGGAGTTGGAGGGAGGAGGCTGTGCATTGGTGACATTTATGAAAGAACCATAACACCTAGTACAATAGTAAACACATTGGATGAAAGAGGACAGCGATGGCTACGTTTTGAGGGTAAAATCATACCTGTAGAGCAAACGCTGTGGACACAGCAGCAGTTTTAAAAAAATATTTTAAGATTATTTTTTTCGCTCCTCTCACTCTGGCAGTTGAGCTGTCTCACTCTAGCGGCAACATTCCGTCCCATACACACCCATTATAATCTCTGAAACGGGTGAAAAAACATCATGAAACTTAAACTGGAACTGAAGAAAAAGTATAATAGATATTGAAAAGATAAATACAAATTGAATAGTTGAATGTCTTGTCTTCGTTTTAAAGTTTGAATGGTGGCTCTATGTCAACGTATGTGGAAGTAGTAGGAGTTTAAAAATGAGTAAGTTGAATGAGGATTTGAAGGGTCTCCCCATTGAAATACATGGGAAATTTTTGTTGAAAAAAGTTGAATAAAATTAAAAATATAAATGTTAAAAATGAGAAAAATAGAAGCAGTCGTGTCCAAAAGAAGAGGAATCTAATGGTGTTTGAATGGTTTTTCTAAGTTGAACGGTTTTGAAGGAGATAGACTACAAAAAACGTACGGAATATATAATAAAATATAATAATAATAATAAAGATTAGAAGAACAATACTGTGAATGCTTTTACAAGCATTCACACTAAATAGAAGTAGAAAGTGCATTTTCTGAAGAAACTGCAGTGTGAATGCTTGAATCTGAATGTATGCACTGAAATGAATTAATTGCTGAATATTAAGCCATGTTGAATGAGCTGGAAAATACAGAGTTTTTAACCTGAAAACAAAAGTGCAGAACTTTTGAAAGCTTATGTTCACACAGAAGAAGCTGGAAAATAGCTGAAAATGTTTTAAATGTAAATTAGATAAACCTAAGTAATGAGAAAAGAAAATTAGAGTCAGAAAATATCTGAATGAATATTAAAAGTTCATATTCTTTGAATCACTGAATGACTAAAATGTGATCCCTCCACTTGGATCCACACAGTTTAAAAAGTTTAAATCTCTGAGCTTTGAAAGACACTGTGTTGTAAAGAGAACAACGATGGCTTCGTTTTGAGGGTAAAATGATGGCTGTAGAGCAAACACTGTGGACACAGCAGCAGTTGAAAGAGAAGTGTTTAAGATGAATCTTGGCACAGTGAGAGACAGTGCTCGTTAGGCAGGCAGGTGTGAGCCTGGTTGCTATAGTGACTGCACCCAATGGCTCCATACACACGCACACAGACATGCGCCTCACTTTCGCTGCTTAAAATGAACAGAAAAGTCAGCCCCAAACAAATCGTTCCCAAATGAAAAGTACAAGTCATATTGACAAAATTCTTTCACCGTGAGCGACAGCAATGTCTAGTCTACTTAATTCTCAGTTTTCATGCCTGTGGAGTTTATTATATGGACGTGGTGACAGTGTAAAAACACCATGCTCTTCTGATTTTCAAACGAACCTTCTGAGCCATTTTAACATTGGAGTCTATGGAGGAGTTGGAGGGAGGAGGCTGCGCATTGGTGACATTTATGAAAGAACCATAACACCTATTACAATAGTAAACACATTGGATGAAAGAGGACAGCGATGGCTACGTTTTGAGGGTAAAATCATACCTGTAGACCAAACACCGCGGACACAGCAGCAGTTTTAAAAAATATTTTAAGATTAATTTTTTTGCTCCTCTCACTCTAGCAGTTCAGCTGTCTCACTCTAGCCCCAACATTCCGTCCCATACACACCCATTATAAACTCTGAAACGGCTGAAAAAACATAATGAAACTTAAACTGGAACTGAAGAAAAAGTATAAAAGATATTGAAAAGATAAATACAAGTTGAATAGTTGAATGTCTTGTCTTCGTTTTAAAGTTTGAATGGTGGCTCTATGTCAACGTATGTGGAAGTAGTAGGAGTTTAAAAATGATTAAGTTGAATGAGGATTTGAAGGGTCTCCCCATTGAAATACATGGGAAATTTTTGTTGAAAAAAGTTGAATAAAATTAAAAATATAAATGTTAAAAATGAGAAAAATAGAAGCAGTCATGTCCAAAAGAAGAGGAATCTAACAGTGTTTGAATGGTTTTTCTAAGTTGAACGGTTTTGAAGTAGTAGGACTACAAAAAACGTACGGAATAGATAATAATAATAACTAGAAAGTGCATTTTCTGAAGAAACTGCAGTGTGAATGCTTGAATTTGAATATATGCACTGAAAAGAATTAATTGCTGAATTTTAAGTTAAAAATGTTGAATGAGATGAAAAATACAGAAATTTGCAATTGAAAGCAAAAGTGCTGAACTGCTAAAAGCTGACAAGCACAGAGAAAAAGTTGGAAAATAGCTGAAAATGTTTTAAATGTAAATTAGAAAAACCTAAGTAATGAGAAAAGAAAATTTTGAGTCAGAAAACATCTGAATGAATATTAAAAGTTCATATTCTTTGAATCACTGAATGACTAAAATGTGATCCCTCCACTTGGAGCCACACAGTTTTAAAGCTTTACATCTCTGAGCTTTGAAAGACACAGTGTTGGAAAGAGAAGAACGATGGCAACGTTTTGAGGGTAAAATGATGGCTGTAGAGCAAACACTGTGGACACAGCAGCAGTTGAAAGAGCAGTGTTTAACATGAATCTTGGCACAGTGAGAGACAGAGCTCGTTAGGCAGGCAGGTGTGAGCCTGGTTGCTATAGTGACTGCACCCAATGGCTCCATACACACGCACAGACATGCGCCTCACTTTTGCTGCTTAAAATGAACAGAAAAGTCAGGCCCAAACAAATCCTTCCCAAATGAAAAGTACAGGTCCTATTGACGAAATTCTTTCACCGTGAGCGGCAGCAATGTCCAGTCTACCTAATTCTCAGTTTTCATGCCTGTGGAGTTTATTATATGGACGTGGTGACAGTGTAAAAACACCATGCTCTTCTGATTTTCAAACGAACCTTCTGAGCCATTTTAACATTAGAATCTATGGAGGAGTTGGAGGGAGGAGGCTGTGCTTTGGTGACATTTATGAAAGAACCATAACACCTAGTACAATAGTAAACACATTGGATGAAAGAGGACAGCGATGGCTACGTTTTGAGGGTAAAATCAGACCTGTAGAGCAAACGCTGCGGACACAGCAGCAGTTTTAAAAATATTTTAAGATTATTTTTTTCGCTCCTCTCACTCTGGCAGTTGAGCTGTCTCACTCTAGCCCCAACATTCCGTCCCATACACACCCATTATAAACTCTGAAACGGCTGAAAAATCATCATGAAACTTAAACTGGAACTGAAGAAAAAGTATAATAGATATTGAAAAGATAAATACAAATTGAATAGTTGAATGTCTTGTCTTCGTTTTAAAGTTTGAATAGTGGCTCTATGTCAACGTATGTGGAAGTAGTAGGAGTTTAAAAATGAGTAAGTTGAATGAGAATTTGAAGGGTCTCCCCATTGAAATACATGGGAAATTTCTGTTGAAAAAAGTTAAATAAAATTAAAAATATAAATGTTAAAAATGAGAAAAGTAGAAGCAGTCATGTCCTAAAGAAGAGGAATCTAATGGTGTTTGAATGGTTTTTCTAAGTTGAACGGTTTTGAAGGAGTAGGAGTACAAAAAACGTACGGAATAGATAATAATAATAAAATAGAATAATAAAGATTAGAAGAACAATACTGTGAATGCTTTTACAAGCATTCACACTAACTAGAAAGTGCATTTTCTGAAGAAACTGCAGTGTGAATGCTTGAATCTGAATGTATGCACTGAAATGAATTAATTTCTGAATTTTAAGTTAAAAATTTTGAATGAGATGAAAAATACAGAAATTTTCGCCTGAAAACAAAAGTGCTGGACTGCTAAAAGCTGACATCCACAGAGAAGAAGTTGGAAAATAGTTGAAAAGTTTTTAAATTAAAATTTGGAAAACCTAAGAAATGAGAACAGAAAATTTAGAGTCAGAAAACATGTGAATGAATATTAAAAGTTCATATTCTTTGAATCACTGAATGACTAAAGTGTAATCCCTCCACTTGGATCCACACACTTTTAAAGGTTTACATCTCTGAGCTTTGAAAGACATGCTGTTGGAAAGAGAACAACGATGGCTTCGTTTTGAGGGTAAAATGATGGCTGTAGAGCAAACACTGTGGACACAGCAGCAGTTGAAAGAGAAGTGTTTAAGATGAATCTTGGCAGAGTGAGAGAGAGCTCGTTAGGCAGGCAGGTGTGAGCCTGGTTGCTATAGGGACTGCACCCATTGGCTCCATACACACGCACACAGACATGCACCTCACTTTTGCTGCTTAAAATGAACTGAAAAGTCAGGCTGAAACAAATCCTTCCCAAATGAAAAGTACAGGTCGTATTGACGAAATTCTTTCACCGTGAGCGACAGCCACATCTAGTCTACTGAATTCTCAGTTTTCATGCCTGTGGAGCTTATTATATGGACGTGGTGACAGTGGAAAGACACCATGCTCTTCTGATTTTCAAACGAACCTTCTGAGCCATTTTAACATTAGAGTCTATGGAAGAGTTGGAGGGAGGAGGCTGCGCTTTGGGGACATTTATGACAGAACCATAACACCTAGTACAATAGTAAACACATTGGATGAAAGAGGACAGCGATGGCTACGTTTTGAGGGTAAAGTCATACCTGAAGAGCAAACACCGTGGACACAGCAGCAGTTTTAAAAAATATTTTAAGATTAATTTTTTGCTCCTCTCACTCTAGCAGTTCAGCTGTCTCACTCTAGCCCCAACATTCCGTCCCATACACACCCATTATAAACTCTGAAACGGGTGAAAAACATCATGAAACTTAAACTGGAACTGAAGAAAAGTATAATAGATATTGGAAAGATAAATACAAGTTGAATAGTTGAATGTCTTGTCTTCGTTTTAAAGTTTGAATGGTGGCTCTATGTCAACGTATGTGGAAGTAGATACAGTTTGAAAATGAGTAAGTTGAATGGGGATTTGAAGGGTCTCCCCATTGAAATACATGGGAAATTTTGTTGAAAAAGTTGAATAAAATTAAAAATATAAATGTTATAAATGAAAAAAATACAAGCAGTCATGTCCAAAAGAAGAGGAATCTAACGGTGTTTGAATGGTTTTTCTAAGTTGAACGGTTTTGAAGGAGATAGAGTACAAAAAACGTACGGAATATATAATAATAATAACTAGAAAGTGCATTTTCTGAAGAAACTGCAGTGTGAATGCTTGAATCTGAATGTATGCACTGAAATGAATTAATTGCTGAATTTTAAGTTAAAAATAAAAATGTTGAATGAGCTGGAAAATACAGAGTTTTTAACCTGAAAACAAAAGTGCAGAACTTTTGAAAGCTGATGTTCACACAAAAGAAGTTGGAAAATAGCTGAAAAGTTTTTAAATTAAAATTTGGAAAACCTAAGAAATGAGAACAGAAAATTTAGAGTCAGAAAACATGTGAATGAATATTAAAAGTTCATATTCTTTGAATCACTGAATGACTAAAGTGTAATCCCTCCACTTGGATCCACACACTTTTAAAGGTTTACATCTCTGAGCTTTGAAAGACATGCTGTTGGAAAGAGAACAACGATGGCTTCGTTTTGAGGGTAAAATGATGGCTGTAGAGCAAACACTGTGGACACAGCAGCAGTTGAAAGAGAAGTGTTTAAGATGAATATTGGCAGAGTGAGAGAGAGCTCGTTAGGCAGGCAGGCAGGTGTGAGCCTGGTTGCTATAGTGACTGCACCCACTGGCTCCATACACACACGCACAGACATGCACCTCACTTTTGCTGCTTAAAATGAACAGAAAAGTCAGGTCGAAACAAATCGCTCCCAAATGAAAAGTACAGGTCCTATTGACAAAATTCTTTCACCGTGAGCGACAGCAATGTCCAGTCTACCTAATTCTCAGTTTTCATGCCTGTAGAGTTTATTATACGGACGTGGTGACAGTGTAAAGACACCATGCTCTTCTGATTTTCAAACAAACTTTCTGAGCCATTTTAACATTGGAGTCTATGGAGGAGTTGGAGGAAGGAGGCTCTGCATTGGTGACATTTATGAAAGAACCATAACACCTAGTACAATAGTAAACACATTGGATGAAGGAGGACAGCGATGGCTACGTTTTGAGGGTAAAATCATGTTTGTAGAGCAAACGCTGTGCACACAGCAGCAGTTTTAAAAAAAGATTTTAAGATTAATTTTTTCGCTCCTCTCACTCTGGCAGTTGAGCTGTCTCACTCTAGCCCCAACATTCCGTCCCATACACACCCACTATAAACTCTGAAACGGCTGAAAATCATCATGAAACTTAAACTGGAACTGAAGAAAAGTATAATAAATATTGAAAAGATGAATACAAGTTGAATAGTTGAATGTCTTGTCTTCGTTTTAAAGTTTGAATGGTGGCTCTACGTCAACGTATGTGGAAGTAGATACAGTTTAAAGAGGAGTAAGTTGAATGAGGATTTGAAGGGTCTCTCCATTGAAATACATGGGAAATTTTTGTTGAAAAAAGTTGAATAAAATTAAAAATATAAATGTTAAAAATGAGAAAAATAGAAGCAGTCATGTCCAAAAGAAGAGGAATCTAACGGTGTTTGAATGGTTTTTCTAAGTTGAACGGTTTTGAAGGAGATACAGTACAAAAAACGTACGGAATATATAATAAAATATAATAATAATAAAGATTAGAAGAACAATACTGTGAATGCTTTTACAAGCATTCACACTAATAAAGATTACAACAACAATACTGTGAATGCTTTTACAAGCATTCACACTAATGAATGCTTTTACAAGCATTCACACTAACTAGAAAAATTTGCATTTCCTGCGAAAATGCTGTGTGGATGCCTTAACGCTGAAGCTGTCTGCTGAAAAGCTGAAAAAGATGAAAAGTTGCAAAAAGTTGTATGGTGGTGAAAAAAAAAAATGTCACCCTGAGCAGGATTCGAACCTGGGCCTCATAGGTGCAAGGCGGCTACTCATCTCACTGTGCCAAATTCAGTCTCACGAGGTAAGAGATGGAGAGACTGACAATTATGGTGAAATGAGCAGAAACTGCTGAGAATTGCGCTGATAAGAGGTGAAATGGTTGAAAATTTTGCAGAAAAGAGGTGAATCAGCAGAATTTCTGCAGAAAAGAGGCAAAGAAGCAGAACGTTGCGCTAAATAGAGGTGAATCAGCAGAATTTCTGCTGAAAAGAGGCAAAACAACCTGGTTTCTGCTCAAATTCACCAATCAGAGGTACTGCCTCTGTCTGCTTCATCAGGTGGGTACTTGTATGTATTTCTGCCATGGAGCGTTAACAAGAATCTGAGGTCCATATTAGAAAAGCTGCTAAAATCATAAAACTTGCGCTGAAAAGAGATGAATCAGCAGAGTTTCTGCTGAAAAAAGTTTTTTTTTTCTGAAAACAGCCAAAAAAGCTGGAATTTGTGCTGAAAAGGGGTGAAAAAAATGAAAATTTTGCTGAAAAGGGGTGAAGAAGCTAAAGTATACCAAATCAAAGTATTTGTGCCAAAACATAGTGTTTCTGCCATATTGTGGTACTACTACATTACAACATGAATAAGGATTAAAGATGAAAGAAACTGGCAACAAATGCCTCCACTACAAACCAGTCTGATACCACTTCTTTGCAGTGTTCACGTTTACTAAGGCACTACCCAAAAGGCGCCACAAGAGGGCACTCCAACACAACAGATGACCTATGTACACTGATGCACTTAGTAACAGTCAGCCTCCTTGAATTGGCAGAAATACTGTGATTTAGTAGTAATACTATAACATAACAGATATACTGTGATGTTGCAGACATAGTATGTTTTTGCACTACTCATTTGTAGTGAAAGAAATTAGCAATATAAATTACAGGTCTGTGATAGTGTATAAATTTGTAGTGAAAAAAAAAGAATGTTGAACAAGGTGGGATTGAACTCACGACCTTTGAGCTGCAGAGACGTGTCATTACTTATTCTGCTGAAATTAGCAGAAGCTGCTGAGAATTGTGCTGATAAGAGGTGAAAAGACTGACAATTTTGCAGAAAAGAGGTCAATCAGCAGAGTTTTTGCTGAAAAGAGGTTTTTTTTTCTGAAAACAGCCAAGAAAGCTGGAATTTGTGCTGAAAAGGGGTGAAAAAAATGAAAATTTTGCTGAAAAGGGGTGAAGAAGCTAAAGTATACCAAATCAAAGTAGTGACTCAGCAGAATTTCTGCAGAAAAGAGGGAAAGAAGCATAACGTTGCGCTGTTAAGAGGTGAAAACGCAAACTTTCTTCTGAAAAGAGGCAGAACAACCTGGTTCTGCTCAATTTCACCAATCAGAGGTACTGCTTCTGTCTGCTTCATCAGGCTGTGTACTTGTATGTATTTCTGCCATGCAGCGTTAACAAGAATCTGAGGTCCATATTAGAAAAGCTGCTAAAATCATAAAACTTTGCAGAATTGTAATAAATTAGCAATATAAATTACAGGTCTGTGATAGTGTATAAATTTGAAGTGAAAAAAAAAAATTGACCAAGGTGGATTTGAACCCACGACCTTTGGGCTGTAGACCCGTGTCATTACCAATTGCGCCACCTGGAAAGGGGGCGGGTGCCTGAAAACCAGATTGATAACCAGTCAGAAATAGATCGGGGTGAGAGGTGAAAAACGCCGTTTTTTGGAGTTACAAAACGTCGTGTAACTCAAAAACTAGGAGGGCTAGCAGCATAATTCTTGTACTGGGTGAAGCAGCGGACTTTGGTGTACTTTGACTGCGATTTTCATTGCTCTTTCTACCTCCATCGCGGAGATATGACGAGAGAAGAAACGGCTTCATTTTCGGAGTTTGAAAACTGAGAGGAGGACAGATTTCCACCCCTCAAACAAACGTATTTCATTGCTCAACGGTAAGATAATTGTAAAAACTGCTTCCACTGTGAGTGTCAGCAGTGTCTGAAGATATATTGGCACAAGCCTCATGTCCTAACTTTGCTTTGTTAAAGAGATATGGCAATTTGAAAATGCTTCTCATTAGAGAGTCCCAGCGCTGATTTTGAACAGACTCTCCAAGCACGACATCCCAGTGTACTTCAGACCCAGCAACACACTCAGACACAAACTGGTTCACCCGAAAGACAAAACTCCAAAACACAGACTGAACAACGTGGTGTATGCTGTACAGTGCAGCGAGGAATGCCCAGACCTCTACATTGGAGAGACCAAACAGCCACTTCACAAGCGCATGGCACAACATAGAAGAGCCACCTCCACAGGACAAGACTCAGCAGTCCATCTGCATCTTAAGGATAAAGGTCACTCTTTTGAGGATGCCAATGTTCACATATTGGACAGAGAGGACAGATGGTTTGAAAGAGGAGTGAAAGAGGCCATCTATGTCCACTGTGAGCGACCATCTTTGAACAGAGGCAGTGGTTTACGACACCAACTGTCTGCCATCTATAATCCAGTTTTGAGTTCCCTCCCCAGACACCTTAACGCCCACTCACATCCTGGGCCATCTGACCTCAGGAATTCACATGACAAGGTGGGGCCAGGTTTCACAATGGGCTCACCCGAAACCCTGGCTGATTAGGTCCCACACCCGCTTTCACACCTTGGCGCATGTGATTAGAGGATCACCAGGGGGTCCTTTGTCCCTCATTGGGGGGGATACTCCCACTGGGTTTAAATCTGGGACTCTCGGCCATTTGACCTTAGAACTGAAGAAGCTTCTCGGATGAGAGGTGAAACGTCTTCAAGCAACTTAAAGAAGTCCAGACGCTTTTCTTTGCAAACTCCTTTGACGACTCTCCATTGACTTTCTATGGAGAGTTTTCAGACTTTGTGTTGCTCTGAGGCGATTTGATAAAAATCTGTAACTTCCACAACAGTGATAGTGACATTTTCTGAAAGCCAACAAAAATACCTACGTTTTGATGTATAATTTGTGGGGGTTGAGAGGAAATTGAGCGAGTAGCAAGAAGTTGTTTAGACATGAAGAGAAAATTCAGAACAGACCTGCGCTCACTCTGAGTTAATTGCATAGCAACCATAGCAACGCATGTATTTTCTGAAAAATCACAATTTTGCAACTGAAAACTTAAAGAGAGATAAGATTAAAACGGTAGAAGATCTGAAAAAGCTGAATCAGACAGGAATAGCCCAATAATTTGAGAACATTTTAAAGTTTGAACGGAGTTTCTAGGTGAAAGTATGAGGAAGTAGTCAAGTTTCAAAAACAAGCAAGTTTTAGCAGAATTGTGGAAGTTTTCCATTCATTTCAAATGGGACAAATTAAAGGAAAAAAGTGTAATATTTTAAAAAGTATAATAGTAATAAACACCAAAAGTCATAGCAGTCATTAGCAGAAAGAGCAGAACAGTTTAGAGTTTGAACGGTGAAAATCGGCTGAAAACTGAAGCAGTAGTTAAACGGCGAAATACGGAGCAACTAGAAGAATAAAGTATAAAGATAAAGAATAAAGAGAAACAGGAACTCAATAGTGTGGAAGCCCTTTGAGGGCATCCACACAATAAAGAATAAAGAGAAACAGGAACTCAATAGTGTGGAAGCCCTTTGAGGGCATCCACACAATAAAGAGAAACAGGAACTCAATAGTGTGGAAGCCCTTTTAGGGCATCCACACAACTAGAAAAATTTGCATTTCCTGCGAAAATGCTGTGTGGATGCCTTAATGCTGAAGCTGTCTGCTGAAAAGCTGAAAAAGATGAAAAGTTGCAAAAAGTTGTATGGTGGTGAAAAAAAAAAAAAAAAACATTGCCATGAGCAGGATTCGAACCTGGCCCTCCTGGACTCAAGGCAGCTACTCATCTCACTCAGCCAAACTGATTCTCACAAAGAAGAGGTGGAGAGACTGACAATTATGCTGAAATGAGCAGAAGCTGCTGAGAATTGTGCTGATAAGAGGTGAAAAGGCTGAAAAATTTGCAGAAAAGAGGTGAATCAGCAGAGTTTTTGCTGAAAAGAGGTTTTTTTTTCTGAAAACAGCCAAGAAAGCTGGAATTTGTGCTGAAAAGGGGTGAAAAAAATGAAAATTTTGCTGAAAAGGGGTGAAGAAGCTAAAGTATACCAAATCAAAGTATTTGTGCCAAAACATAGTGTTTCTGCCATATTGTGGTATTTGTGCCACAAAAGTTGCTACATTACAACATGAATACGGATTAAAGATGAAAGAAACTGGCAACAAATTCCTCCACTACAAACCAGTCTGATACCACTTCTTGCAGTGTTCACATTTACTAAGGCACTACCCAAAAGGCGCCACAAGAGGGCACTCCAACACAAGAGATGACCTATGTACACTGATGCACTTAGTAACAGTCAGCCTCCTCCTTAGCCATTACGTAATACAGCGATATTACAGTGTACAAATTCACATAAATTTGCAGGGGGAAAAAAACAAAGCAGGAACAAGCCCAAAACAATAAAATAACTGGGCTGCCATAGCTATTGCTAACTAGCACATACGCTAAAGGTAACTAAAACCAATACCAACCAATGTTTTTGCAGAAACACTGTAATTTCACTCAAATACTATGAAATAGCAGTAATACTATGATTTGGCAGAAATACTATGTTTCAGTACAAATACTATGACAAAGCAGAAATACTATGACTTAGAAGCAATACTATAACAAAAGGGATTCCTCAAAATTACTATGAAATTGCAGTAATTCTATGATTTGGCAGAAATACTATACTGCATTACAAATACAGTGCTTTGGTACAAATACTATATTTTGATTTGAATACTATGATTTGGCACGAGTAGTATGATTTAGTACGAATACTACGAATTGGCAGAAATACTGTGACTTAGTAGTAATACTGTAACATAACAGATATACTGTGATGTTGCAGACATAGTATGTTTTTGCACTACTCATTTGTAGAGAAAAAAAAAATGTGGACCAAGGTGGGATTGAACCCACGACCTTTGAGCTGCAGAGCCGTGTCATTACTGATTGCACCACCTGGAAAGGGGGCGGGCGTCTAAAACACAGAGACTTGAGGAGTCAGAATTAGATCGCGGTGAGAGGCAAAAAAACGCCGTTTTTTGGAGTTACAAAATGTCGTGTAACTCAAAGACTAGGAGGGCTAGCGGCATAATTCTTGTACTGGGTGAATCAGCGGACTTTGGTGTACTTTGACTGCGATTTTCATTGCTCTTCGTACCTCCGACGCGGAGATATGACGAGAGAAGAAACGGCTTCATTTTCGGAGTTTGAAAACTGAGAGAAGGACAGATTTCCACCCCTCAAACAAACGTAATTTATTGCTCAACGGTAAGATAATTGTAAAAACTGCTTCCACTGTGAGTGTCAGCAGTGTCTGAAGATACCAGTTAGAGTATGAACTCTGTAATCAGTCGTCTTGGTCCTGGCCATTGTTACTGACATAAAGCTGCTCTCTGCAATCATTTTTGACCTGTTGCTTTGTAGGACTACAGTAATGGAGGAGTTTGAAGGCTGAACTCGGCTCTGTGACACTTTTTGTAGTGAACTGATGAAAGCTGTGTCTCAGATGGATGTTAGTCCAACACATCAGAAATGACCTCTGCAGCTCTCAGTTGATGTGCACATGAATGATTTGTGTTTCCTCTGCAGGTGAAGGTAGAAAGTGTGTGTGAGCTGATGTGAATTCAGCAGCATGGATCAGTGTGAGGACAGAGAGGAAGGAGTCCCTCCATCTAAAACCACTCTGTGTGGGGAACATGAGGGCCAGACCAAAGCTCAGAGGTGAGATGACCATTTATAACTGTCCATGACTCTTCTCCATGTCACAGCTCAGCACTCACATCACTGCTCCATCATTATTCACAGGAACCAAGATGGACCTCCACCCAGCTCTGTGTCCTATGAAAGTAACCGTGTCAAAGATGTCATTAAGAAATTTGAGCAAAGACGATTATCTGAGAAAAAGTAAACTAACGTCAATACTATCACTTGATATGTGATGAGCCTTTTACTGAAGATTTGAACTTTTTATCAGGATCCATCAGAGACTCAAACCTGGACCTGGACCCTATGTTCATATGTGAAGCGGTGTGTGTTGGAGTGTTTCCACAAACACAGCAGTCAGAGTGTAAAGAGTGGATGTTGTAGGAGGTTTTCCTGCAGTGAAGACTGTCTGTAGGACTCCAGTTGTTCCAGCAGGTGTCTCCTTTGTGCTTTGCTTCAAACAGAGTGTAGGGAGGAACTTCCACACAGGTGTTTTAGGGCAGACCTTCCCAAAGTGTGGGGCCCGCCCCCTAGGGGGGGCGCGCCATGAAAAGGGAAAAAAAAACAAAAACAAAGCTTGAAAACTGCTAGCATGCCGGGGCTCCCACACAAACGCAAAGCAGGAGATGAAGCATAGCTGAATATGTTTCCAAACCAACTTCATTCTAAGCCAAAGACTAGAAAATATGGTGAAGCATATCTTCCCTTTGGTTTCACCTGCACAAGTGCCGAGGTAGGTCTCCCTGCAGAATTGGTTTTCCCTTCGTCGGGAGCAGCGCTGGGCTGTTCAAATCACGGACAAACAGTATCCCACATTCTTGATTTTTAGTTCACAAACACTTGTTGTAATGACTAACTACTCCTGACATTTTGGAGATGTTAGCTCTTTATACAGTAAAGTTACAGTGGGATACAAATAATATCAGGCTGATCCTGCCACAATTTGTTCCCCCGGTTCAAATCACGGACAAACAGCATCCAACAGTTGTTTATGTTTTTGAACCCATTTTGCAGAGGGATTGAAAAATGTATTGATAGCAATGTTGAACATTATTACACAGGAAAAAAAACAACTACATGTAAAATAATCACACCGTGATGCCTCTGCCTTTCTAAATGGAGGGACAGTAGCTGCATGTGTATATGTAAGTGTGTAAAACCTGAAGATAGTCAGATTAACAGTATTTTGTCTCTATCTGCCATTCTGCAATTCATCTCATGTAAACAATAACGTGCGCACAGCGTGACGTGAAAAAAGGCACATACCTTTGACGTTGCGTGACGAACTCTGTATTCCTCGTCCACACGTAAACGCAAAAAAGGAGTTTTAAAAAATCTCCATTCTCGGTGATTCGAAACGCCGTTTCCGTGTGGACGAAACACCTGCGTTTTCAAAAATACCTGTGTAGGTGCGGACGTAGCGTAGAAGAGTTAGTAGTTTATTTTCTTACTACCTGTAATTTATTGCAGATTACTTGTATTTGCTTAATTGTTTACTAAATGTTTGAGGTGTGAAATAAACCGCAATGGAGCAAAATATGGGTGTGTGTGATTGATCGCACGAACACGAGGATGTGTTCGTGCGTGCGCGAATGTCTTTGGTAACTCAGGGTTTATTACTGGGGAAGCTAATGTTAATGTCACTGTTGTTTACGTCTGTCTGAGGATTTTAATGACAGATATTAAAACGATCTTATTTTATTAGAACCAAATTCATGTTAATTTTCACCCTGAAATGATCAAATTAAAATCATATTATGGAGCTACAGGCACGGATTCAAAGCAGAGCGCAGACATCTGAAATATATTTGAGTTATAAATGGAGTTTAGAGAATGAGTTGCTGAAGAAGCTGTTTGACTTTAATACTCTAAGCACGGATTAATGAACACCATTGGACATTATCAGAAATGAATGAAACATCACTGGGATCAGGTGAAAAGTGACACATCGAAGGCTGGGTTTGCTTTTTAATGTCATGGTCCCTGTGCTTCGCTTGCCAACCCTGTATTAGGCAATATGTTTGTTTTGGTTTTGCTCTCTCTCTCTCTCGCTCTCTCTCTTTCGCCACGGGGATGCTCATTGCGGACTCCCGCTGCTGGCCCACACACCTGCTCTCATCACCGCACCGGCTTTTGATTCCAGCTGATTGCAGTACTACTTAAGATGGTGGATCTGCGCTAGTCTTCGCTGGATCGTTGAGCTATCAGCATCGTTTCTGGAACCCGACTACGAGAGGAGTGACTGAAGAGGAAATTTTCGAGCTTCTGTACAGAGAGTGTGGGGCACCTTTTCCCTGATCTCCGTTCCCCCACGGACCCTGGCGACCTGGACCCCCTTTTCCCTGCATATTGTACATAGTCACCTGGTGTTGTGTTCACTGTGAATAAATGCACTGTCTTTCGCTTAAAGGAAAACCCTGGCCTGCGCCTGAGTCCCTTTCAGAATCCCTGTCAGAACAATCCAGCCAGCATGGACTCAGCAGGACAGGACCCCGTGGGTCAAGCCCTGGCCGCCCAGGAAGCTGTTCTTGCCGTCATGAACAAATGCTCGTGCAGCTGCGGAATGACATTGCCACATTAACCCAGGCGGTAGCGCAGTTAATACCACTGGACAGAAATGTGCAACTGGGGAACCCTCAGCCGCCCAGCCCAGCTCCCCAGGCGGCACCACATGCCGCAGCGTCAGGTAGCTCACCTCGGGTCGTCAAGCCTTCTGACGGACCCCTACCCACGCCGGAACCATTCTCGGGTGAGTCTGACAAATGTGCTGGATTCCTGGCTCAGGTTTCTCTAACCTTTCGCGAGCAGCAGTGTTTTCATAACAATGATGGGGCAAAGATCACTTACTTTGTTCAATTTCTGAGGAGCCGTGCGCTAAAGTGGGCCCAGGTTGTGTTAAACTCAGATCCTGTCATCACCTTTGCTGACTTTCTCTCCAAATTTAACAGTGTGTTTAACCAAGGCACCGGGGCTGAGGCCACTGCTCTCTGTCTCCTCAACTTTAAACAAGGTAAGAGGAGCATGTCTGATTACGCAATCGATTTTTGGATTCTGGCAGAAGAGGCGGTGTGGAGCCAAGAGGCTCTACGAAGCGCATTATTGAACAACGTTCGAGAGGAATTAAGGGACGAACTGATTATGCGCGATCTTCTGACCTCCTTTAATGTGCTAATATCCCTGTGCATTAAGGTTGATGAGTGGCTAGGAGCTTGCCGGTCGCACTGGAACTACAACTCCCACGAGGCTGCGGGAGCCTCGGGCACCGACGCCATGGCTGATGTCGGCCCCTCCCGAGGGAGAGGAGAGGAACCCATGCAGCTGGGCGGCTCCCATCTCACCGCCGCGGAGCGCCAGTGCAGAATTTCGGCCGGTGAGTGCCTCTATTGTGGCCATAAGGGACATGTTGTAGCTTCCTGCCCTTCGCGAGCAAAAGGGCGCACCCGCCAGTGATGGTAAGAGTACTGGTGGGTGAGCTAAGCCAAGAAGAAGCTCCTCCCCATTTAACGCTACCAGCTAAACTTTCCATTCGCTCTGAGAGTCGCTCCCTGCCTGTATTAATCGACTCTCACTGCCTCTGCATAGGCCCTATGACTGTGCCATTGACCTGCTCCCTGGAGCTCCTTTACCCACCAGTTGGCTCTATAGCCTCTCACTTCCAGAGCGAGAAGCCATGGAGAAGTACATTAATGAATCCCTGGCAGCCGGCCTCATTCGGGCCTCTACTTCTCCAGTCCCAGCTGTTTTTTTCTTTGTCGAGAAAAAAGATAAAACCCTCCAGCCATGCATTGACTATCACCGACTGAACAACATCACGGTCAAAAACAAATACCCACTGCCTCTTCTCACTTCTGCCTTTCAACTCCTCCAAGGAGCTACTGTTTTCACCAAACTAGATTTGTGAAATGCATATCATCTGGTCCGCATCCGTGAAGGTGATGAATGGAAAACCGCCTTCAACATCCACTTCGGGCATTTCAAGTACCTTGTCATGCCCTTTGGCCTCACAAATGCCCCTGCAGTGTTCCAAGCTTTGGTGAACGATGTGCTGAGAGACTTTATTAATCGGCTTGTTTTTGTCTATCTAGACGATATCCTGATCTTTTCCAGAAATCAGCCTGAACACAAGAACCATGTCAGACAGGTCCTGCAACGCCTCCTCGAAAACCGATTGTTCGTCAAAGGGGAGAAGTGTGAATTCCACGTCTCCACCATTGCATTCCTGGGGTACATAATAAACCGAGGGGATCTCTGCCCGGACCCTGTGAAGGTAAAAGCTGTAGTTGAGTGGCAGGAACCACCAAATCGGCGCCAACTGCAACGTTTCCTTGGGTTTGCCAACTTCTACCAGCGGTTCATTCAGGACTTCAGCTGAGTTGCTTGCCATTGACCCAGCTAACCTCTCCCAAGCTACCTTTTCAGTGGAACAAAGAAGCTCAGTGGGCCTTCCAAGAGCTCCAGAAACGGTTCCCTACGGCCCCCATCCTGATCCAACCTGACCTCACGCAACCATTTGTGGTCGAGGTTGACGCCTCCTACTCAGGGGTTGGAGTGGTCCTATCGCAACAGAAGGAAGGTAAGCTCCACCCTTGTGCCTTCTTCTCTCGCCGTCTGTCCCCTGCAGAGAAAAACTACGATGTCAGAGATCGGGAACTGCTGGCGATAAAACTGGCCTTGGAGGAGTAGCGGCACTGGTTGGAGGGCACGGCTCAGCCCTTCCTTGTTTGGATTGACCACAAGAACCTGGCATACCTGCAATCAGCTAAGAGGCTCAACGCCCGACAGGCTAGGTGGGCCCTGTTTTTCACCCGTTTCCACTTCACTATCTCTTACAGACCCGGATCCTGGAATGTCAAGCCTGATGCTCTGTCCCATCAGTTCTCAGCCTCGGAGGAGCCCAATGAGCCCGCTTCCATTCTCCCCGCCACCTGCGTCGTGGGCGCCATCTCCTGGGAGATCGAGGCGGCTGTTAGGGAGGGAGGCTCAGGCGTCGGAACCAGATCCGGGAGGTGGACCAGCCCAACGGCTCTTCATTCCTCAATCGGTACATTCTCAAGTACTACATTGGGCCCACACTGCCCGCTTCTCTTGCCACCCGGGGGGCCACCGCACTATCAACTTCCTCCAGCGCTACTTCTGGTGGCCCTCACTGACCAAAGACGCTCGGGAGTATGTCTCCGCCTGCGCGACCTGTGCCCGGAATAAACCGTCTCATCAGCCACCCGCCGGACAGCTCAATCCTCCGTCTACTCCCTCCAGGCCTTGGTCCCATATAGCTTTGGACTTTGTGACTGGGCTGCCACCATCAGCAGGTAACACTGTCATACTTACCATTGTAGATCGCTTTTCTAAAGCAGCCCACTTCATAGCTCTGCCCAAGCTTCCCACGGCCATGGAGACTGCATGGCTGCTGTCCTGAGTACGAAAATGTTGAGCAATGGAACAAACCAACAGTGGTCCAGAAGAGTTCAGTCAAACAATGATTTATTGAGTACACGCGTGGAAAGATGTATACTGCAACACCAGCATCGATCTTCCCCGAACAGCTCAATTCAGAATGGTTTCATTCATCAGGGTTACGCCCCTTCATGCGTCACAAATGAACACAATATGCATCAGTTACAGTAAATGGTCAATCCTAAACCCCTAAAATTAGACAAAGAAGTTCCTTTTTCTATCACACCTTCCATACAAGGCAACAAGTTGCAAGCCTAGATGGTCCCTGAGGGCTTGTCCTTTTCTTGACTTGTCTTCTGTCACCTTTTACTAGGCAAGCTCAAATGCAGTCAGAAGCAAAATGTATCTCAGGCCTTTGGCCTGGAATCAATACTGTCATGTGTGTTTGTAAGCGTGCATGCTTTGAACCTTCTATTGCTCCAAGTCACTTACACCATGGATCGCCTGGACAGTCACGCCACACGAAGCTTAAGACCTTTAATAGACGGAACATCAACTCTCTATAAGCACAATCCTGCAATGTGTGTATAAAATGATTATAGCTGCACCAGTAATGAAAATGTTAATATGTGATTATAATAACACCTGTAATACAAGTTTTAACGTAATGCCAACAGCTTCAATAAAGGAAGGAATTCTGCGCCTCTTTGGGAGCAAAGGTCAGTCTAACCTTTGGTTATCATCCCCAGAGCAACGGTCAGTGTGAACGAGCCAACCAAGAGCTTGAGGCAGCGCTACGGTGCGTGGCATCCACCAACCAGTCCATCTGGAGTGATGAGCTGCCCTGGATTGAGTATGCCCATAACAGTCAGACCTCCTCCGCCACCGGTCGGTCCCCCTTCAAGGTCTCTTTGGGTTTTCAGCCACCTCTCTTCCCCTCTGTTGAAGGTGAGCATTCTGTACCATCTGTTCAGGCCCATCTGCGCAGGTGCCGACGAGCTGTGCGGGCCACACGAGCAGCCTTGTTGCACACAAAGGACCGTAACAAACAGATCGCGGATCGCGACCGCATGCCAGCTCCAGCATAAACCGTGGGACAAAAGGTATGGCTGTCCACACGCTTTGTTCCTCTCAGGACCGAATCCAAAAAACTCAATCCGAACTTCGTTGGTCCGTTTCAGATTTTGGCGCTGGTTAACCCTCTCTCTGTGAAACTCAAGCTACCACGCAACATGAGGATTCACAATGTGTTCCACATCTCCCAGATTAAACCGGTCCAGAGTAGCCCCCTGTGCCCTCCTTCCAGGCCCCCTCCTCCCGCCCGGCTCGTGGATGGCTTGCCCGTCTATTCCATTACGCGGATTATGGACTCTCGCCGCCACGGGCGTGGCTTCCAGTACCTGGTGGACTGGGAGGGCTATGGCACTGAGGAACGCTTCTGGGTTCCGCAGGCTGCCATCCTGGACAAGTGTATGCTGCAGGCCTTCCACCGGTCTCGTCTTGGTAATCCTGGTGGGTCGCCATAATTTTTTTGGTTTTGCTCTCTCTCTCTCGCTCTCTCTCTTTCACCGCGGCGATGCTCATTGCGGGCTCCCGCTGCTGGCCCACACACCTGCTCTCCTCACCACACCGGCTTTTGATTCCAGCTGATTGCAGTACTACTTAAGATGGTGGATCTGCGCTAGTCTTCGCTGGATCGTTGAGCTATCGGCATCGTTTCTGGAACCTGACTACGAGAGGAGTGACTGAGGAGGAGATTTTCGAGCTTCTGTACAGAGAGTGTGGGGCACCTTTTCCCTGATCTCCGTTCCCCCACGGACCCCGGCGACCTGGACCCCCTTTTCCCTGCAAATTGTACAAAGTCACCTGGTGTTGTGTTCACTGTGAATAAACGCACTGTCTTTCACTTAAAGGAAAACCCTGGCGTGCGCCTGAGTCCCTTTCAGAATCCCTGTCATCTAATACTTAAACACAGTTATTAAATATAAAAACAACAGAAGCTCAAATGTTGCACTTGAATGCAGAGAGTACAGAAATGATGTAGGAATCATTTAGTTCCACTCAGAAATATGAACATCAGGTTAATGAGACAATGGACTGAAGATGAGTCAGAAATTATTTCCATCTAGAAACACTGTTTTTGTCCTTCCTAATCATTTACTCAAAAAAGAGAAACTGGATGACTTTTACATTTATAAGAGTCTCACATGTTTGAAAAATACATGTTTCTAACATGAACATAATTAAATCATATATGATCTTCATGAAATTTAACAACTCAGTTCTTGTTGAGTTGGTGTCATGCAAACTAATCAGAGTGGTTAGCTGCCTTAAAGGCAGATGACTCGCAATATCACAAGATCAGATTTCTGACCAAGGGAAAATCACTGGGATTATCTTAAGAAGAGGCAGAAAAGCATAGACGTGGTGTACCTTGGAGTCATCTTGAAAAGGTAAGAATGAATCTGTCTTCATTCATCTGTGTGGAAATATTTACAACATTTGAAACATAGTGCAGCTCAGTCAAAACACCCCAAGGTCAAGTGAATGTACCCAGAGGGAAAAGAAAAGGATTAATGATTTATTTAAACTCATAACTGGGTGCAGCACCTGAGCTTTGACCTGTGTGCTGCAGTTTAAGCCTTTTTATGGTTCAGTGTTTAATGTTTAAACTGTTTATGGCTGCAGAGATGCCCACACACAGGCTATCTACTGTTGAAAAGTGAATTGTTATATACAGTTAATCTTTGATGTGTGCGCTCGAACTTCAGACTCACCCACATTATCTGATTTGTTCTCAGGGTTCTTCAGTGTGTTTGAGTTGGAGCAGAAACCTGCTGCAGGTTGATTTTTGATCAAATTAATATCACATAAGGTGCAGCAGCTGATCTTTGAACTTTGACCTGTGAGCTTCAGACTCTTTCCTTCAGGTGGCGCTGTCACTTGGTGTTCGCTCTCTCTGCGTTAGAGTATCACTTCATGTTCCTGCTCAAACACAGTGGTGTTTCTGAGTAGCTTATCTGCTTAGCAATTTAATTAAAAACTTTTAGATACATTCCATGAAGCCAGGTAACACACACCAATTAGTTAAACCGCAGGAATGTCTTAAAGATAACTTTCTGCTTCTTAATTCAGATAAAACTGAGGTTATTGTACTCGGCCCTGAAAATCTTAGAAATATGGTATCTAACCAGATTCTTACTCTGGATGGCATTACCTTAGGCCTCCAGTAACGCTGTGAGGATCCTTGGAGACATTTTTGACCAGGATATGTCCATCAACGCACATATTAAACAAATATGTAAGACTGCTTTCTTCCATTTTCGCAACATCTCTAAAGTTAGAAATATCCTGTCTCAGAGTGATGCTGAAAAACTAGTTCATGCATTTATTACTTCCAGGCTGGACTACTGTAATTCATTATTATCAGGATGTCCTAAAAACTTGCTGAAAAGCCTTCAGTTAATCCAAAATGCTGCACCAAGAGTACTGACAGGGACTAGAAGGAGAGAGCATATTTCTCCTGTTTTGGCTTCCCTTCACTGGCTTCCTGTTAAATCCAGAACTGAATTTAAAATCCTGCTTTGTTTTTTTGAGTTTTTCCTTTCCAGTCACCTTTCTCTCTCACTATGTGTTAATAGACCTCTCTGCATTGAATCATATCTGTTATTAATCTCTGTCTCTCTTCCACAGCATGTCTTTCATCCTGTTTTCCTTCTCTCACCCCAACCGGTCGCAGCATATGGCCGCCCCTCCCTGAGCCTGGTTCTGCCGGAAGTTTCTTACTGTTAAAAGGGAGTTTTTCCTTCTCACTGTCGCCAAAGTGCTTGCTCATAGGGGGTCATATGATTGTTGGGTTTTTCTCTGTACCTATGAAGCACCTTGAGGCAACTTTTGTTTTGATTTGGCGCTATATAAATAAAATTGAATTGAATTGAATTCTTTTTTCATAGTATAATCTTCATGTGCTTCATCCGAAGCACACTTTCTATGTACTCACTACCTAATTTATAGCCAAAGTATTCACTCACTGTGTCTGTACCTTTTCGCTAGCTTAGCTTAGCTCGTAGCCGACTCGTTAGCACCATGGCTACTTCACCTGTCCCTCCTGCACTTTCCTGCTCATTGTGTCAGATGTTTAGCTACTCCTCGGCCTCCTTTAGCAGTAATGATACCTGTAATAAATGTAGCATATTTGCAGCTCTGGAGGCCAGGATTACTGAATTGGCTAGGCCCCGCTAGCTGTTCCCCGGCAGACCCCAAGCAGCTGGGGAAAGAGAGCAGGCTGGGTGATGGTGAGGAGGAAGCATAGTCTTAAGCAGAAGCCCCAGGTACACCACCAACCTGTTCATGTGTTGTGGGATTAAAGAAATTATTTTGCTGCTGCTGTTCACAACCATCATCTTTATCATTGCATTAATCATCATTTCATTAAAGCATTTATTGAAGCTGTTGACATTACATTAAAGTCTGTATTACAGGTGTTATCATAATCATATAATAATCTTTCATTGCAGGTGCAACTGTAATCATTTTATACACATTGCATTCTGTGCCTATAAAAGAGTTGAAGCTCGGTCAGTTAATTGAAGGTCAAAAGCTTTGCCTGGCTTTGTCCAGCCAATCTATTGTGGTTTTGACTAGAGCTGTGGATGGATTGCATACACACTTACAAAACACTTACATCATGTTATTCTTTATTATCTTTTATTCATTTATATTCTTAATATTAAGCTTTGAGTAGTGGCATTTGATTAAAACATTTATTTAATATATTACATATTGTTAAGGGATTTCTTAGGATTTTAGGATTTTTATTATGTTATGCTTAAAAGTACATTTCATTATCTAAATGTGTTTGCTCTTTCAGTATTCAGCTTAAATGGGGAAGTTACACTCTGTGCAGACTCAAAAGGAAGCCTGCAGCACAGTTCTATTCTATCTCTTCCTGTACGTCTCTGAGAATGCTATGAATAAAAGGCTGACAACTATTGCACTGGGTGCGAGTCTCTCCCTGAGTCTCACCCGTGTACACGTAAACCTGTCTGAGCGTTTTATTCCGACCTGAGTTGCAATACAGGAAAACTCCTGACATTTCTTGGTCCTTCGAGCCGGATGGGATACAGCATTTTTGTGTGACCCCACAGGAAAGCCTCATCGAGCCCTGACGTCGTGAGAAGCCCGCGCTGAAGTCTGTCGACAGCTCCTCTCTAGGTAGAGGATATAAAGTCCAGAGACGTAACGTTCGGGTTCTGGCCGGCGTTCTTATAAGTGGTCCACGGCGGTGGGGGTCGATGAGGTAAACCTGAGAGACCGGCAGCAACCAGGTGAATATTAACACTCAGACACCTCGCGTAAAACGTCTAGGCTCGCCCAGAGGGGTTGGTAGCATTCCTAAAAGTAAACACTCGCCTGAAAAAGGGGCTGGAAGCTATTTTAGGGGGATTTCTAAATGTAAACGCTCGCCTGAAAAAGGGGCTGGAAGCTATTTTAGTAGGGTTTCTAGAAGTAAACGCTCACCTGGAAGGGGCTGGAAGCTATTTTAGATAAACCTGGTCCGTAAGACGTAGTGCGCGTTGAAAAGGTATTGTTGTTGTTTTATTTTTGTTGGTGGAATAAGTTGATTTTACAGCACAATAGGGAGGCTGAACTATTCCACTGTTTTGTTTGCTGTTGGCCACCCAAGTACTGGTGAAAAGAGAGAAACAAGTCGTGTTGACACCGCTTTCAAGAATAGCTTGAAAGTAGAAGGCCGTGTCAACTACCTCTCTCGATTCTCGTGCCAGAGAAGGTGCCGCAGTTGTGTAGTTGTAAAGAGTTAAAATTAAGAGGATTAAAATGGGTAACTCACTGCGGATGAGCAGTGGTCAGAAAAGAAATGTCCAGGAGCTGGACAAATTAGTGCATATAGATGGAGAAATCCAAAGAACACCTAAATGTCCCACGTGGGAGGGAAAATGCATTAACTAAATTATAAGAAACCCTCCAAGCAGAAATAAATACTGAAAAGGAAGCTAAAAAGAAATCAAAGAGTACACAAGAGTTGTAATATTTTAAAGCATAGAAAGTGGAATGAAGTGGAATAAACAAAAGGTTAAATTAAGGTTAACTTAAAGTAGAGCTTATCTGCGATAAGCATGATAATAGGAGATAATAGGAAGGTTAACAACCTGTAAACTGGTATTAACAATGAAACAAAATTGGGAAGACAACCAAGCTGAATGAGTAGTAATGCGTGAAACCAGATAATTCACAACAAAGATATATCAAATAAAAAGGAGAGATGCGTAAGGTATATTAAGGCTGTGTCATTGTTCAGCCAAGGAAAAGCAAATGTCTCCAGCTTGGGAAGGTGTGAAGCTGCAGATTCACACAGACCCGTGATGGATACATAATAAAATATAAACTAATATACTATTGTATATTAGTAGTAAAGTAGTGAAGTAGTGTATTGTAATATACTATTGCTGTTATAAAAAAGGGAAAACAATACAATGATAACATTAATAATGACATACTATTAATAGGAAGAGGCACCTCAATCAGTTATGATGTGAGGTGGAAGATTGTTGAAAGTAGTTTGATTCAAGCTTAAGGTTTGCTCAAACTCAGTACAATGATATATGAGATGAAGAAAATAAGGAATTAACTACACTAATCAGGTGCATAGAGACACTTGACCTGCTTGTAAACCTGTCATCTTAGATGAGACTTTGTTAAGATGAAGACCTATACTAACAACTAATGAGCCAAACCCTGTATACAACAGCTACAAGATTGAGAAGCTGGATTAAATAAATATGTGGACATTACCAAGCTAATGAGGAGCGGTGACGCGCATGGAGATGCTGGTTTTGCTCACTACAATTGTAGTTAGAGTTTGAATTCATTACTGTGGATGTACAGTGAGTGACCTCTATATATCTTGAAAAGCATGTCTGAAATACTCGTATGGAAGCATATTTTGAGTGATTTTAACTGTGTAAATGCTGTGAGTAGTAGGTTTTGAGTGATTGGGTGGGATCTGCACAAAAATAATAAAGAAAAAAGAAAGTATATCACTACAAAGGTTCATAGTGGAGTGAGTGAACGAGTGGAAGTGTGTGTGATGATTCCTGATGTCTGAAAGAGCTCAATTTAAACGTGTGTGTGGAATAAAGGCGTATCATTTTTAGATCAAGATTTAGTAGAATTAAAGAGGGTTTATAGACTATGAATACAAAGAGAAACAAAAGAGTTCGATTAGTCTGCAGAAACAGGAAATATGTATATAAATATATATGTGTGCCTGTGGTGTGTCAAGACAGCTCACAGAGAGAAACAGAACTCTATGAATAGACTCTATGAATAGAATGAATAGACAACACATACTCAAATTGTTATATGTGAAATCATTGTTGGAAAGGGTCAGAAGAGATAATTTGAACTTAGAACTCAGTGATATGACGCATGAATTAAACCTTATGGCAATAAACACTTGCAATGAAGAAAGCAGCTTACACTCAATTAATATGAACGCAAAGCCTTGATGCCATAGGCAATTTGTTTTGTTTTGTTTGTTTGTTTTGTAAGTTTGGAAAACAAATTTGTGATCATACTTGTGGATCACAGTGACACATAATGATTAGGCACATGATTTAACAGTGACGAGTTTTAGAGCTGTGAGCTATGAGCTATAAGCAATGCAAAGTTTTTCCTAACTTAAAAGTTTGAAATATGTAAGATGTATGAATTCTTTGAGAAATAGGAATTGCCTAAAATGCCTTAAGTCAAAATGTAGTGTTGCATCTACACAGCAGATAGAGTTGTAGAAGCGAAACCGTTGACATCCTCACACACGCAGGCCAAGATATAAATATATACACTGACATGTATGTTTTTTCAGCTGTGCAACACTTTGAGATCTTCTAAAGACACTATTAGAAGTAATTTTATTGCCAAAACGGTTAGCATTTTGTAAATGTGCTGCACACCAGAAAGGCTGCTCAGGGGTCACTAAAGGCAATAACTTGGCAGACCAGAGCCGCAAAAGCAGCAGCACAACAAACTATAGACACATTAATGTCTGACTCCTCAATGCAAATACCACTTGATGTGCTTATAAACGAACAGAAAGCCGCACCAACTAGAGAACAAAAGAGGTGGTTAAAAGGTGGAGCACAGCCAGAAAATGATTTGATGACCTGTAATAGCAAACCAATACTACCAGAGTCCCTACACATATCAGCAGCATTATTGTCAACAGGAGGGGGGGTAGGAGTGGTAGATAAGATTTCGGAAATTTGTCGGAACATGCATGATTTGCCAAAAACATAATGCACATAATGCACACCACCTCATCCTTTTCATACAATCCACTGTTATTGTGTCTTTTCACTTCATGTGTCATACCTTGTTTGAAGAACATGGTATCAAAAATGGTAACTGCTTCAATTCATGCTTACATCACCCTGTCACAGAATGATGAAGATGATAATGAGACAGACACTTGGATATAACATACTCACAAAACCCACTATTTTATGATGTCTTGGCTAAAGATGTCTACAAGTTGCCATAGACTGATGCACTGTTAGTGGTTGCTATGTACATATATAGAAGGAAAGATCAAACAACAGGAGCGAATGTTAAGGGATTTCTTAGGATTTTAGGATTTTTATTATGTTATGCTTAAAAGTACATTTCATTATCTAAATGTGTTTGCTCTTTCAGTATTCAGCTTAAATGGGGAAGTTACACTCTGTGCAGACTCAACAGGAAGCCTGCAGCACAGTTCTATTCTATCTCTTCCTGTACGTCTCTGAGAATGCTATGAATAAAAGGCTGACAACTATTGCACTGGGTGCGAGTCTCTCCCTGAGTCTCACCCGTGTACACGTAAACCTGTCTGAGCGTTTTATTCCAACCTGAGTTGCAATACAGGAAAACTCCTGACACATATATACTTTCAGTTAGGCTATTACATATATTACAGAGAGCTTCTGTCTGGTGAGAGGTGAGACAGAGTGCAGTTGAGGTCGTGACACACACACACGCACACATACACACATACAGAGTAGGTGAACTTAGGTCTAGGTAAGAGTTCAGACATATTTTGCTTGTAGCTGTATTTTTGTGCCTGCATAAGTGACAGTTGTTATAACATAAGATAAGAGAGATAAGATAAAACTTTATTAATCCCTCGGGTGGGTTCCTCTGGGAAATTTGGTCGTGCTGCTTATAGGACGTGCTGCTGATGTTCCAGACGATAAGCGAGAGTCAGAAGATGTACAGGAAGCACCTGGCTTGGAGGCGAAGAAAATGTTCTTTTCTGACTGTGTCACAGGTCGTCAACAGAACTGACACTGATGTTTTGCAGTGTACATCTCCCCACACGTGTGTTCATTAAAATCATCGTTTGACCTAACACTCCTGGACCATCATTGTTTTGTTCTCATCCTCAATATTCTGGACACGGGACAGTGTCTAACTATTTTTCCCCACTCGGCAACACACCCGCCGGGGGTCAAACTCTGGTAATTGGTGATTCTGTTCTCATGTGAAGCTAGAGACACCGACAACCATAGTCACCACTTCATGCATAATGGACGTTTCATGTGTATGGGCATGTGCAGGTATATATGTATGTATATGTATACATATGTATATTTAGTGTGTACATGTGTGTGTGTACATGTCTATACATAGGAATAGTAGTGGTACAATAGTTATGTCAAGCTATATAGTTTATGTCTTGCATATTTCCAACCATATCCATAATCACATACTGTGTATGCTACCATTGTATATAGTGTATTATCTTGATTGTACTTACTTGTATTTTTGTATTTCCTTCTGATATTTGATATCTGACATTTTCTCCTCCCCCTTTTGTGAGTGTGGACGCTTCCTCTCTTTGCTCTTTAAATGCTTTGCTTCTTTTATTGATTTTTATTGATTTTTATGCTGATTTTTTCCCTTTTTTCCGTATGAGCTTACCTGCGATAGCTTCTGGACACTTCATTTGGACTAAAGTGTTCTTAACAGAAACAGCAACATTTTTATAGTTACCTTATCTTCAGTGCTCCGTGTGTCTGTGGCCTACACACAGCTGAAGCCTGATTACAGCGTCTGGGCACCGAACAGCCTCAATAGCCTGGAAAGGTGGTAACCGCTAGGCTAACTAGCAACAAGATGCCTTCCCTCTCCACAGATGACTACCACAAACTCCTGCAGAAGATTGCAGTACTGGAGACAAAAATTCATCGCTTAGAAGTAAATGTGGAGGCAAATGGACTGTGTGGAAATGAAACAACCTTGCCTTTGATTCAAAACAATGGCGATGAGCAAGCTAGTGCACAGCTAAAGAGCACAGATAACATGACCAAGAAAGTAGACTCTGTGCATTATTATAAATCCTCAAGCGATAATCCCCCCTTGGACTGTCTTGGTGCAAAACCAAGACATAAATCGTGTCTCCTGGAAGGGGGAGGACGTATCACAGGCAGAGCACAGCGAGCTGAAATCTCTGAAACTGACTGGCCTTCACTTCCTACGAGACAGAGAAGCTCTTCTACCCCTATATACGGGAGGAAACAGGACTGGACAACCGTGAATAGGAAGGTTAGCAACAAACCTCCAAAACAACTGAATGTGAAACTGCAGAACAGATTTGCTCCACTATCAAAGGACCCTGGATCTCTATCGGAAAACCATCCATCTAAAAGTAGCGAAGTAAGGTCTGAAAATCTGTTGAAAAGTAAAAGGCCACAGGGAAAGCTAAAGGCTAGACCTGAAACTCTGATTGTGGGTGACTCTGCCGTAAAGGATGTACAAAGGATGTGCGTTAAGAACACTATAGTCCTCTGCTTTCCTAAGGATATGGTCAACAACCTGAAGGAGAGAATTCTTCAAATTGCAGATGAATATCCAACTGTGACAAACATTGTTCTGCATACAAGGTCAAACGATGTGTCCAAACAACAGTCGGAGGTTCTGAAATGGGACTTTACTGGATTATTAAATATTGAAAACTCTCTGAATGCAGCTGTATTCATCAGTGGACCTGTACCGCCCGTCAGAGGAGGAGACGAGAGATTCAGCAGGTTGTTTGCACTGAATAAATGGCTTATATCACCATGTACTGACCACTCAGTGCATTTTATCAACAATTTTAATATTTTTTGGGAACGCAGGCATCTGTTTAAAACAAATGGATTTAATTTTAACAAGTCAGGGGTGAAACTGTTCATCTCCAACTTGTTTTATTCCATATGTCATCCATCTGTGCTTGGTGCCAAGGCTGAGATAAACAAGGAGTTATCTCATAAAGAGGAACAAACAGTACTCCAAGAACAGACAAAGCCCAGCAGAAACCTTGAGGAGGAGGTTCATCTGCCCCCACCCGGGAAGAGCTTCAGAAAGGAGAGACATCAGAGGCAAGAAGAGGGGTCCCTATTTGCCTCCAAATCTCTTAACAACACCAACAACCAGGGACCACGACCTTCCCCAGTCCCCCAAACCCCTGACAGGCCATCACCCTCCTCCCCCTCCCCACACCTGAAATTCACTGAGGAGATGCTGGAGCGGGTCAATGCTGGGCTCAGATCTACCCCCCCGGCCCAATCCCTTTTTGTCCCCCATAAACCCCTCACCAGAGCGGCCAAAGGTTTGCCACCAAGTCCTGCCCTCAACAGAGCAATTGAAGTTACATTGCCCAGCCCCATCCCCCCTTAGGTCCTCCTTACCACCTTCATGCTCTGTCTCCGCAGTCCAATGTGTGATGTGTGGGGGGTCTGGGCTGCGAGGATCATGGCAGTGGTGACTTTTCCCAGGAGAAGCTGGGACCCTGTTTACTAGAAGGTTTTAAATGTTCTGTACTTTTAGGCGACAGAAGGAGACACATGGCCTGGTCAAAACACAGAGAGCTGCACTCTAAAAGATCTTTAAATATAGTAAACATACCTTGTGTGCCACAGACTGCTCCCAAACACGAGGGGGCAAATAATACGTCAAAAACTCTTAAGTTGGCTTTATTAAATGTTAGATCTTTAGCTGGGAAAACATTTTTATTTAATGATTTAATCACTGAGCACAGCCTGGATTTTATGTCTTTAACTGAAACTTGGTTGGACCAAAATAACAGTGGAGCTGTTGTCATCGAGTCGACCCCTCCTAACTACAGTTGTCATGCACGGAAGCGTGCGTGCACAAAAGGATCCAGAAGCAGACTCTAGCAGGAAACAACACTTTATTATAAAGAACAAAAGGCGACCCGGGAAAACCAGAGGAGCAAATAAGGAACTGAAAAACCCGGGGAAACAAATGACGCCGGGAAGCCAAAATCGGGACTGTGGGAGGCTTCAACAGAAAGGGGAGAAAATTACTAGTGAGCCGGGAAGCAGGGGAACACAGCAAGACAGGATTAGAGTAGTAGGCTTACGATCAGAGTGGGACCGTGGGTCTTGGGAGGGAAGTGTGAAAGTCCGTGAGAAGGGAATCCGTGGAGTTAGTGACGAGGCCAGATGATGCACCGGGTGATCCAATCGAGCAGGAGAACAGGCAGGTGGCAGACACTGGACGCCGGATCGAAATCTTAAACACAAGAAGGCAGATTTAACGCAGTTCAAATAAAACATTAGTGCAAAGCTTTCGCGGGAGTCTAGTTACCACAGAGAGGTGGTTAACGGACTGGCGTGGAGCATCCGTCAGTGCAGGGTTAAGTAGTCCTTCAGGTAATCACCCCGATAGAAAGCAGGTGTGCCGGTGATGGCCCAGCCCGGAGGTGTGGCTACCCGAGCATCACACACAGACTCCACAGACACAGGACCATGGACCATGACAACAGTTTGAATTAATGACTGGTTGTGCCACAATTTTCTCCAGCTAAACAAAAACAAAACTGAAGTAATAGTCTTTGGTGCCAAAGAAAAATGATTACAGGTCACCAGAGAACTTCAATCTATACACCTAAAAACCAGAAACCAGGCGAGAAATTTGGGTGTAATGATGGATGCAGACCTAAACTTAGAAAAATACATTAAGACAATGACAAAGTCGGCTTACTATCACCTCAAGAATATATCAAGGATAAAAGATCTGATGTCTGTTGCGAAATCAGTTTTACCCCAGTTCTTTTATTCGTCGAGGGATCCAGAAATGGCACTGGAACTCAGTAGTTATTTTTACAAAATCTTTATTCATCTTTATTCAAGCATGCACTTCTAGAAGGGAAGACGAGGCCGGTGTCCCTCTGAAACAATCTTCACCCCTTTGTTAGTTCCAGGCAGCTTTATAGAGGCGACCCCATCATAAATCCCCCATGGTGTGCTCCAAACTCTGTCTCTGTGTGTATGCACGAGCACATGAGTGCCTGTGTGTGCATACCTGGTATGTGTGTGCTGCGTGAGTGAGTGTGCATATAGGTGTGGGAGTATATCAGTTAAAACACTGTGGGTGTGTGTCTCTTCCTAGGGGCCATAAATACCATCTCCCCCCCAGACCACAGTTATCCAGTTACAAATCTACTTCTAAGCTCATGACACAATCAGGCCTTTATTCATATCCAGGGCAGTGTCAGTGTCTCTACCATAATTCTACATTCTATCTTAACACATTTCTAAACTCTAAAACAAACTAAACATTCCTACATGTCTAAACTCTAAAATAAGCTAAACATTTCTACAAATCCCCCTTTTTATCTGCCCTATGGCAGATAAAACTACACTAAATCTTTCACCATAATGTTTTCTTACTGTGACTCCCCATTTCCCAAAAGTGGTCTCCTGATGTTGGACTTTGTATCAGATTCTCCCACAGCACGATTGATGAGTCTTACGAACAAGGCTCTGATACAAGGCACACAACAACACCCACACGTCACTAATATTGCAGTAAAAACAGACAAAGAAACCATAATTAACATAAGGAAACCTTTCCATTGCCCAAAGACAGAGGTCATCCACGCTTCCAGCAGGTTATCCAATCCCGAATGCTCATACATTGTGGTGGACAACGTCCTTAGGCCTTCCAGAACTCGGGTCACAGAGCCATCGGGAACTGTGTTATTTGGAATAAAAGTACAATACATATCCCCAAACATAGCGCAAACGCCCCCTTTTTATCCCAACAACATATCTAACGCCATCCGATTTTGTACTGCCATTAAAGATGTTGGACCCAACTTCTCAGCAAGTCCGTCAACTGCGTCCCTAGTAAGGTTCGCCAATCTCAGGACATTATAATGCACATAATTAAACGATCCACATTCTTGCTAGGAGTTACTGGAAAAAATGCAGAAATTATTGGGAGATTTTCAAATCCTCCAGCAATTTGGTCCGCTACCTTAAATTCATTTAGGCACACCCCTAGGCACTCCAATAGCATCTCTGTATGTTGGTGATCCTATTTTAAGGTCAAACGATCCTGGTGACTGTTTTGGCCAACACATGACGTCTGCACGTGGCTGTCAGTTGAGCGGTGCCGGGCTTAGCCAGCCGCACCCCCTTTTCTCCTACTATAACGAGAGGTGCACCTATACGTACCATGGCACAGAGACCAGAAGTCCCACTAGGAATTCGAACATACAAACTGTAGCCACCATAATAATACAAACCAGCACATGCCCACAGGCCTATTTCGGTGCCGGTGTCTTTTGATACCTTTCCTCTGGCCAGGTACGTCACAGTGCACCAATCGGCGATAATCTCCTCGGCCTCATGCTCATGTCTGTCAGGGAAAGACACAGTAAAGTCAAAACACATGTAGTTGGGTCTTCTTGGCATGAAGGGACCAAGCACAGTATCATTACCTATTGGTGGAAACAAACTTGCTAACATAGTACAATTACCTTCAGAAGCCGCTTCTCTGGTGAGTCTGAGCATGCACTCAAATCCCCACTGGTCTTCGGGGTATAAAGGAGCTGGTTCTGTGAAAAGATGTGGGTGGGCCGCTGCGCACGCCACACAATCTAAAACATTCTGTTCTCTAGCATTTTGGATGGGCCAGTCTGGCCACAGATTGCTTTCACGGTAGCCAGTGGCCATTGAAATGAGCTGTTTAGGTTCGAGTCTCGTATAATCTACCTCAAGTATTTGTGGGCCCGATTCTGAAAGTGACAATGGTGGGGGAGGTGTTAATACAATTATTTCAGCCACATCAGGTGCAAAATTTCTAAAATTAATTTAACCAGACCGTATGGGTCCTTCCCTGAGACGTCTACTCCTATGACTAAGTACACCATGGATCGGGCGGGCCACACAGTGTCACGCAAACTATTCAGTGAGAGGGTCAACGGGTTCTGCCCAGCTGAGAAGTCCCACTAAAACCCAAGCTTCTGCCACGTGGTGTCCTTGTACGGGCGCCACATGCCAGAATACTCCACTATGGTAGACCAGTACTCACACGGGCCCTTCCAATAAGTGTGATAGGGGTAGCCAAGCTTCTGATTATTACACTCTATATCTACCATTGGATTGTAACCTACCCAGACATCATATCCCCGCCATGAACTGTTTAAACCTTTACATTTAATGACAGCACAAAGATCAAATGTATACGAAGCTGTGGACCCTTTAACGTTGTCCAACTCTATACCGCCATAATAATCAAAACACTCATCTGATTTACCTGTTTCCCTACGTTTGGTTCGCTTCGCCGTGGCCTTTGATGGTGGAGTCGCCGGAGTGGATTCGGGTCTGTCTCTGGGCAATTCAATCTTTTGCCACACAGAAGGCTTCTCTACAGAGCATCAAATCATTTGTGCTGTTCACAGAATCACAATTCCATTGCTGGACTTCCTCTGCGCTGTCACTTTTGGAGCTTGGCATGCTCTCTCCATCCCTCGATTCTCACGTTCCAACGCTGCTGAAGATTTTAAGGCAGAGCACAGCGTACACCTTAGTTGTCTTCCTCAACGTCAACGTCGACACTCTTTCATTTTATTTAAAATTTTGCTGTGCAGAGTCTCCTCATGACAATCTCCTGCACGATGTCTGCTGTGCTGAAGGTGATCTCTGATCCTCCTGAAGACTCTCTGCTGGCCTCAGCTCCCATCTTGTAGACGATCTCCTCAGTCACTCCTTCTCGTCATGGCACCTCACGACATCTACAGATTTAAAAATAACACTCCTCTTGCCACATGGCTTTCACCATGTGTCAACTTCCCAATGAGACATAGAATGTTGCACAGTCTCCCTAAAACAATCTCCAGGGTTTCCCACTTGGAGCAGCCATACTCCAACCTGTAACCCTGTGTAAAAACATCAGTCAGCAATTAAATGTTTAGCTTGTCTAACTCCCAGCTCCACCTGGAGCCTGTATCCTGGAAGACAAATCTGTTAAATCAAACTTCACATTTTCAACCGACTATAGATCATAAGAATAATAAAGTATTCAGCATAAAAGACAAGCATCGTGTGCAGGTTTTCTCAAATCATTAAATCACTATTATTGCCATAATTTGTCCCAAATCATGAATCATCCCAATTTAGTCCACAATTTAATCGGTGACCTTCCTTAAGGGTTAAGCAATGTCACTCCACTCATTTTATCACTATGAGCTCAATAGTGGCCAGCTAATGAGCCCATATTCAACTATTCCATAAACACTGCATCTCTTATTTGTTTTCTCATGTTACTTGGTAAATGGTAAATGGCCTGTATTTATATAGCGCCTTTATGGTCCCTAAGGACCCCAAAGCGCTTTACATATCCAGTCATTCACCCATTCACACACACATTCACACACTGTACATACTTGTCTGTTTTCTGCTAAATCCTCTACATGCACTCTTAGAAAAACAAACATTAACAACACACATGGACAATCCTGGTGGTCAGGCGCAGGTCGACAGGTTAAAGCGGTGCTGTAAAAGGTCATAAAGTTAAGCCTGCTGTAAAAGGAGTGACACTGGTTTCAACACAGGATGGGTTTCACATTATTTTCACTTCTCCCCTGTAATAGTCAACATTTTCCCAAGAACACAGTGTAATAGCATAATCAACATATAGCCTGTAAACACAGTTCCCTTCACTCATAAACCCAGTAATCCTGTAGTAGAAAGAACATTAACCATTAGTGTGTCCTGCTGTAACTCACATAATCAAACACATGATTAACTCTCTGCTGTAGAAAAGAAATGTAAATGTTAATGCTGCGCACAAGCCCATGAATGACACACCCCTGATAGATTGACAAACACAGAAAGTGGCATTTAAAAGGTTAAATCGCCACGCAACCTAGGATGCTGCTGTCATCTTCCTGCTCCTGTAAAAAGAAACACACATAAATTCATCCACCCTTTTGTCCTGTCTAGGTGGAGGTTAACCTTGAGTAGTGGTCAAGTCTTGTCAGCTATTGTCAGCTTTTACCAGTCAGTCAGTTTTTTCTCTCACTCATTCATTCATTCATTCATTCTTTCTTTGCTGATAGTGGAAATTATCGTTGCATTTTCATTTCCACCCACAGCAAAATGACGTCATTTCAAAAAAGAAAAGAAGAACTTTTAGATCGGATTATCTCGCTGAATCCTTTTTGGGCAGGGACTCTCATTTTCTAATTGTCCCAAATCAGTGACTTTCTCCTGAGCCCATTGTAATTTTTGGAGAAACTCACTTGCAACGGTTTTCTCGACATGTTGTATAGTGCTTTTAATTCCCGTCGTGCAGATCTGCTTAAAGAAAAGAAATTCACAAACACAAGTCAGTGCACTTGTTCAAAACAAAAAATAAAATAAAAATAACAAACAAAACTATCAAACAAAACTCCCAGTGCACTGTCCAAAAAATAAAATAAAAATAAAAATAAAAATAACAGATCAAAATGAAAAACAAAATTAAATAAAAATACAAAAGCCCGGTCTTTTTTTTTTTTTTTTTTTTTTTTAACCTGTCCCGTTTGGTTCTTTTGCCATCAGAATTATTGTCTAAAGGCGAAGAAAGATGCCCAACGGATTTACTTTACCAAATGGACCATCCCAGCCTTGCCGTAATGGTCCATTTGATTCAACTTTTTATTGTTTATTTTATTTTCACTTGCTGAATACGGGACAGACTTGACTGGAGGAGAGAACGTGGAGAAAGAAAGAGGGAAAGAAAAAAAACCTGAGAAGAGGGACGGGGAAAAAGGGCAAAAAACAAAAGCCAACAGAATAAGCAGACAAAAAATACATATATCGATCACCTGGATCACCTGTTGAGAAAGAAAGAAAGAAGAAAGCAAGCAGAAGAAAACGAGAGTAATAAACAAGATCACAATGATATATGGGAATATGACAGTAAATACTAAATATTAAACATTATTGTGCAGCACGTGAGATCGACAGCGCACAGTGTGCTTTGAGGTAGGAGCCAAAAAGGGTGTAGTTTGTGTGTGTGATCACCCGTGTGTACACCTGTGAGCATGAACAGCGCTTTTTTTAAAAGGTTCCTTCATGTAATGATCTGCTAGAGGGTGTGGGGGCCACTGCCCCGACCTCCAGGGCATGAAGCAGGTATGGAGGAGATCAAGACTCCAGACATCCAGAGGCCCCCAGAACACAAGAGACCAAGGAAGACCAACAGAGGGCAGCAGCGCACACTATCCCAGAAAGAGCTGAGGAGAGTCCCAGATGAGGGGTCACTCAGCAGCCGCGGAGCAGAAGCCAGGAGGGGTTGCAGTGGCGTGCCCGTGAGCTCCGCCCGGCAGCCAGCTGTGCCTGAGTGGCGAGCCCGGGCCGTGAGGCCGAGGGCACCCCATCCCCAAAGTGGCCCGAGCGAGCCCCAGGCTCCAGGCCCCAATAAGCAGCCGCCAAGGAGTGAGCGGTGGGTACCTGGCGCCCACCCCGGAGACAGAGAACCACCAACGCACCGATGTCTGAGGGCGTCCGCCACTGGCAGGGGAGTGGTGGGGGAGATGGGCCTCAAACCTTGGAGGGCCTGTGATGTCCCCAGAGAGGTGGCGTCTGATACCCAACCTGACATATAGACACAGACAAACAGGCACACACAGATACAAACATCTATTCCCACCCTCATGCTCTCATATACAATTGCTCAACACTCACCCAACGTGGAGACAGACATAGAGAGACGCTGTACACACAATCACACACCCCCAAGCGTACTCTAAGCCCCGAGTCTAGGTACCCTTGCCCCTGAGGGGAAACTGCACCCAGACTCAGGTGGTGTAACCCTTTTCCCTGCGGTGGGGAGAAGCAGACCGCCCGACTCCGCAGCAGCAGGGAGGCCCCATACACCAGACCCCAGTCGGACGGCCAACTCCTCCTCCTAGCCCCCTGCTCCAGCAGGCCGCAGAGAACGGGGTGTGGGAAGACTCCAAACCTCCCTCCACCCGCTCATATGTACTGTTGATGTATGTGTGTTCTAAGGTGCATTTAAAACCCAGGAGGGCATGGAGCCACCTGCCAGAGCAGCAGGTAAGCGTATAGCCCCTCCTGCTAGCCCTCAATGTCTACATGTATTTAAAATTGAGAGGTGGGCAGCGACGCCAGGGGTGAGGTGTACACCCTGATGGTAGTTGGAATCCGTGTAGCGTGCCCACCTCCAAGATCCTATATGTATGTGTAATGAGAGTGTGAGTAATGTGAATGTCTAAGGTGTGGGATAAAATTGAGGCAGAGGCAGCCAGAAGGGGACAGAGGGGGATGTCTCCCCTGCACCCTGGTGACACACCCCTACCCCAAGGCCCTGCATGTGTGGGTGATTGTGGTGGAGCGGGAAGAGGAGGCCGCTGGAGATGGGGAGGGAAGGAAGGGAGGGCAAGTGACCCCTCCTGGGGCCAGCTCCCCGCTGACCCCAGTAGGCACCCCATGCTGTGCAACCCGCCAGGAAAGGGGCCCAGGCCCATCCGGACGGGGCCCAGTGCAGCAGCGCCGCCCGGCCCCACAGAGCCGGGACAATTCACCTGACCCCACCACAGAGAAAACTGCACCCACCCCATCATCCACTCATCTTCCAGACTACACAAGACAATAGGCGCCCAGGCTGAGATCTTCCTCCACCTCTCCTGTATCTCCCCTCCTGCAGAGAGAGTTCCTGAAGAGAGGAAAGCTCCTGCAAGATGTGACAACCTCCCCACCAGTTGAAGAGCCCCCAGGTGGCTCGATGCACCGGGCGGCACCCTGCGCCAGGGCCGGGCCCCCATACACCCACCCGCCCACAACCTCTGCAACACACCAACCAGGACCCAAGCCCCTGAGGCCCGGCCAGGGCCCCAGCCCAGAGGCAGGCGCCCCCAGAACCTCACGCCCATCCCGGACCCACCCAGGGGCAGCCAGGCTACCAGGTCAGTAACCCACGTCCGTCAGCACAGACCCTCCCTAGCCCCGCTGCACGCAGCCACGAGGAAACCGTCACCTAAGAGCCAACAGAGCCCCTAATTGGCCATGACCGCTACCCGGGTTGAGCCCCCAAGGAAGATGCTCCTGGGGAACCCCCGACGCCCTAAGCCTGTCCCTACCCCACACCAATCACAACAGTGAAGGTGGGACCAAACTATGGCCCCCACCCCACTAGGTGATGGAGCTGATCAAAGGAGCCCAGAGCAATTGATCTGATGTGGTGGCAGAGGCTGTATCAAGACTAATGTAATCTAATAGATAATTTCTATATTGGTTAGAATTAAGATTATTTTTATTTTTCCAGTTCATGAGGACTGTTTTCTTGGCTATGCATAGGGCAGTGAAAACCATATGGGCTATATTCTTTTCCGTAGTGACATTATCTAAGCTGCCCAACAAACACACTAAAGGAGAAGTTGGAATGTTACATTTCAGACACTTTGATAAGTCTTCACATATCTCGCGCCAAAACTTCTGAACTGGTGGACAGAACCAAAGAGCGTGGAAAAAGCCCGGTCTTAGGACTTGTCCCAGAATATTCTTTTTCTAATAGGTGAAAACACACCAAGTCTAAGAGTTGGTGCCATGGTAAAACCTTCCCCATACATCAGAAACAACAAACAAAACAAAACAAAAAACAAAAATCTGCTTGTTTTATTCATTTAAACTCTGGCTGCAGGATTCTGTTCATCCCTGTTATCATGTTCCCCAAAATAATACTAATTCAGTCGTCTATGTATCACCTCTCAACCCACTCAATAAACCAGACAGGATGATGGTAACAGTATTACCTACTTAAAATTGTGTTTGATTCTAATGAGCTTCATTGCGTGTGTGTGTGTGTTAGTAGGGTTAATACATTTTCTATTTCTGTGGGTTCTTTATGTACCTTCCCCCTTTTTTCTGAAACAAAACTCCGTTCACTCCAAGTTTTGTTTCAGAAACATCTAAATGAAAATCTCCGTCTCAGTCAGGCACAGCTAAACCCCAAATGCTTGCAGGTTACCATCGGCAACCACGCTGTATGTTATTATCCCCTTCTACAAATACCCTCTTTTGATGTGTAACACTTTATGTATGATTTTGTATTCTCTGTAGTGCATATCACGTGCATGTGTGGTGTTGTCTTTCCATTTTCTCTAAGAGTACACTTGAATACCTCAGTGCTTGTCTTCCTCCCCCTTTTGTGGTGGTGTGGACACTTTGTCAATCCTCCACTTCAAGGCAGTCGTTTGTCTCCCCAGATTCCTTAACCCAATTTAATTCCCCACACTAAAACAGCATTCCTCTGTCCTCACCTGCTCCTTTCTCTCCATTCTCCTCTCCCACTTTGCAGTCCAATCGCAGTCAGTTCTCCTCAGCTTTGTCCCGTGTATGCTCCCACTGTCTCTTTCATTGCCATCTTGCTCCAAACACGGCAAGTGTCAAACTCCAACAATCTCCTCAAAGGTCCTTCACACACAGTGAGGTTGCAGCTTGCTGAAAACACATCTCCATTCATCCAATCAAGATGATGGATCTTCTCTTTCTGATGTCGTTTGCCCATAGTGCTGCTGGACCTCTCTGGTCAGGACTCTGGTATTGTCTCTTGGACGGCTGTCCACTGTTGATGTTCATGCTTGTGCTTCTGGAACTGCACTCTGTGTCTTCAGGGAGAGATTAGCTTCCTTGGAGCTTGCTTGTTCAGGATGAGGACGGGAAGCTGCAAAACAATTCAGCCAAAAATTCTGGCTGGGTGTTTCTATTTTTTATTTCTAATGATCTTAACCTATAATTTTCTTCCGACTGCTGCCCGTGGAGAATTGATCCAGGTCCGTTCCCCACCTGTAATCGACAGACTGACAGACTTTCATTATTCACTGTGACTGAATATGTTTTCATCACTACTAAAGCAACAGATCTCCACTTATTTTGTTTTGAACTCTACTAACTTTAAACCCCGAAAATAAAATTCCTATTCGTTCTTAACCGCAAACACAAAAAATCTTGATGTTGTTGTTAATTATTTTCACCCACAATACTCCAAATTATGTTTTCTTTTGTGTCCAGCAGGGGAAGAAGATGACCTGTAGTGTCACTGCTTTCCCCAGTTGGAGACAATTTCTCACTCACACTTCCACACTTTTTATTTTCTTTGTTGTCATTATTTTCTCTCTCTCTCTCTCTCTCTCTCTTTTTTTTTTTTTTTTACACCCACACATTAACCTGTAAACTCACTCCTCCAAGCTCATTTTCCTTTCACCCCAACAGATCTCATACAGTCAGCAATCAAATTCTCCATTCCTCCTTGAGTACTTGGTCACCTTTAAATGTCACAATTAATTTTATCAACTTATTTATCATTACCTTAACACTAATCCACTGTTTAGTTTTCTTTATTTATTTTAGTTCACTTTCTCCTATTTGATCACGTTTATTTTTTAACTCTTATTATTTCATAGACAATCAACTAATCTACTTTTTCTCCCTCTTTTGTCATCAAGGAATTCACACACACACACTCACAGGCTGGTCACTCGCCATCACCTTTCTTTCTCTCTCTCACACACACACATTTTACTCCTCCTTTGTTCCACCTGTGAACCCGCCCCTCGAGGCTGGCTCACACACACCTCATGCTTCTCGCAGTCTCATTCAAACTTTCTGCGAGACACTTCCTCTGCTGATTCAGGACAACGCCCTGATCAGCACGAAGAGTGGGTGCCGTCCGCTCTTATACACCTCAAGCTAACTAGGACAGTTAGGCTCACGATCTTCAGATCGCGCCACATTTGCCTCACGAATTATTCAAACTGCGCCACGGACTGGATACCGCAGTTTCTCTTCCCCATAAAAAATAAAACCAAATTAAACCCCCCAATTGACTTCACAGTTTGCAACAATTCACGACACGGCCTCCTACCGTGATTTCTACACGCCACAAACACACATTTCTGGACCCAAATTCTTTTTGTTACTTTAATTGACTCCCGTAATTCAAACGAGACGCCGACTCTAACGGCGCTTTTCACACACACAACGCAATCTACTAACACTGCAGTCAGTGGGGTGAGCCAAGCCGTTGTGCTTTCACTAACGAAGCAACTTGCCCCCACTCTCATGCAGGTTATCAACCGCGACTAGGATCCAACACCTAGCTTTAGTTATTTAAGGCGCCCTCAGTGCCCAGGGGTCCGTTCTTCGTACCTCGCTTACTACATCCAAGATCAAATGACACATCCAAGATCAAATCATCGCGCCAACTTTGAGCTTGCTAATCCGGTTCTCCGAACACACCTGTTGTTGACGATTAGTATAGCTGGATGAAGTAATCTGAGATCACTGGGTGGCTTAAAAGGGGCTACGCATCGATAGTAGAAACATTGATCGGCAACCCTTTGATTGGTCGGCAAAGATGTCGAAGGAGCGCACTCAGTATTTTTCGGCAGCAGAGCAAGAACTCTTGATTGAGGGATTTCAGGAGTTTCAGAGTTTAATTAAAACGCAAGGGAACACTGCAAAGGCTGCAAAAGCAAGGAGAGAGGGCTGGCAGAAAGTTGCTGACAAATTAAACTCGTAAGTAATTTATTATATTATATTACATTATATCCTCTTTCACATTAGAGCCACAACAGGACCCACTAGAACATGGGAACAAGTAAAAGTGAAATATAAGAATATTCTACAAAATGGTAATATTTATCACTTATATTGCTTTTAGTCTCTTGAAAAGAGACCCTGAAATAATCTGTTTGTTTGTTTATAACAGCAACCAAGAAAAGGGCAGAGCAAATAAAGACAGGTGGTGGTCCTGCACCCCTCGTCACACCCGGCTTTTTTGTACTGTGACATTTATTGACATTGTGGGGTTTTTGTGTGTAGTTTTACATAACACTCCATCACTTTTACCTGTTCCCATGCAAGGGGTGACTGAAGCATGCACAGTAAGTTGGGAGATATATATATATATCTATATATATATAGAGAGAGAGAGAGAGAGAGTGTGTGTGTGTGAGAGAGAGAGAGAGAGAGAGAGAGTGTTAAGTAAATAATACCCTCACGGGAAAATCGATATCTCTCTATGAGCACACTGTCGCGCTGAGCTAAAGGATCCTGTCTATCCCGCAATATCCGCTGAATTCTGAAAACTCTCCTTATCAATCTTGCACCTTCCGCAATGGGTTGCTCGCGTAAACGGACAGGACATGGCTGCGACAGACTTCCCAAATCCACCTTCGCTTTTATAGCCGTGGTCTCTCATCTTGATTACACGAAGTGTTTTACTATTACTACTCTAAAATATGAATTACATCTGAAATAATCAAATACATGAAATAGAATGATTAATAGTACATTTCCCTTTTTTTAGGAAATGACCTGTATGTATCTGTATGAAATCAATAAAAGAATCAAATACTGCATTATCTTTAGTTACATTGATAATATTTATTTATGGAAAAACAGTGGAGAAATATCGCTGTTGCTTTCAGTATAAATGAAGCGGACATACCTGAGTGGCGCGATCTAATCCTGTTTACATAAAGTAAGCCTGCTCCCAAGCAGGTTTACGCCACGGATCTGTTGCTATGACAGCAAGTCCCGGATGAGCTTCGGAGAACTGAATGATCCAAGATCACGCGAAATCGTCAACAATCAAATCCAGCTAACTTACTTAGCGAGGTACGAAGAACGGACCCCAGGTCACCACCCCGGCTATCCTGTCCCACAGGTCCCAACGACGCGTCCGAAGGAGGGCGTAGATGCCAAACTCTGAGCACACAGCCCTCAGCTGCGACGAGGCCTTTCAGCCCCGCTTTCTAACTAATAGTAACACGTTTCCTGCTTTAACGCACGGAGGACGGATCACACACCGCCACTTTTTCCTAATAACTAAGACGGATCACACACCGCCACGGATGAAACACCAGTTCTATTAATTACTAACTAAGACGGATCACACACCGCCACTAAAACGGATCAAACACTGTTTCTTTAACATACTGAGTGAATTTACACTGAGACACGCTGAACTTAGCGAACAAATAATTTAGGCTTTAAACAATATGCACGGTTCGAAAATAAACAGGTCGTGCTTACCTTTTAATCATGTGAGCTAGCTCTCTGTTCGCCTTGTTTCACGATCTCAGCTCTGCCAATTCATCCTCTCTGGGCCTCGAGCGAATCCCGGGTTTCGGCACCAAAACTGTTGCGAAATCAGTTTTACCCCAGTTCTTTTATTCGTCGAGGGATCCAGAAATGGCACCGGAACTCAGTAGTTATTTTTACAAAATCTTTATTCATCTTTATTCATCTTCATTTAAGCATGCACTTCTAGAGGGAAAGGCGAGGCGGTGTCCCTCTGAAACAATCTTCACCCCTTTGTTAGTTCCAGGCAGCTTTATAGAGGCGACCCCATCATAAATCCCCCATGGTGTGCTCCAAACTCTGTCTCTGTGTGTATGCACGAGCACATGAGTGCCTGTGTGTGCATACCTGGTATGTGCGTGCACGTGAGTGAGTGTGCATATAGGTGTGGGAGTATATCAGTTAAAACACTGTGGGTGTGTGTCTCTTCCTAGGGGCCATAAATACCATCTCCCCCCCAGACCACAGTTATCCAGTTACAAATCTACTTCTAAGCTCATGACACAATCAGGCCTTTATTCATATCCAGGGCAGTGTCAGTGTCTCTACCATAATTCTACATTCTATCTTAACACATTTCTAAACTCTAAAACAAACTAAACATTCCTACATGTCTAAACTCTAAAATAAGCTAAACATTTCTACATGTCTCAACAGGACCTGGAAAAACTAGTCCATGCATTCATCTTTAGTAGGCTTGATTACTGTAACAGCATCTTTACAGGTCTACCTAGAAAATCAGTCAGACAAGGTGAACCTCCGCCCCAGTCTCAAGTCTTTTGCATATTCCAAGAGGTTTTCTTCCAAGATTGCCCTGTATTTGGCTCCATCCATCTTCCCATCAACTCTGACCAGCTTCCCTGTACCTGCTGAAGAGAAGCACCCAAAGAGCATGATGCTGCCACCACCATATTTGACAGTGGGGATGGTGTGTTCAGAGTGATGTGCAGTGTTAGTTTTCCGCCACACATAGCGTTTTGCATTTTGGCCAAAAAGTTCCATTTTGGTCTCATCTGACCAGAGCACCTTCTTCCACATATTTGCTTTGTCCCCCACATGGCTTGTGGCAAACTGCAAATGGGACTTCTTATGGTTTTCTGTTAACAATGGCTTTCTTCTTGCCACTCTTCCATAAAGGCCAACTTTGTGTAGTGCACGACTAATAGTTGTCCTAGTTTTTTTTTTTTTTTTTCAAGATGGCGGCGCGAGCAGTCGCAGCGGCCCGGCGCTCTCCTCAACTTAGCGGTTTTCTCTTTATTTTGTGTATTTTTGTTTCACTTTTACTCCGATATGCAGGAGCACATATGCAGTACAGTAAAGCTGAACTGCTTGCGGTTCTAAACCACAAAAACCTCCACACCTTTGCTGACAATGACTGGGACTCAATTCCCCCTGAGATCCGGAGGGTCACCGACTCTAATTTCACCATACCACCGCTGAAGTGGCGTAGGCGACGGAGGCACAGGAAACAGAAGAGAGGGAAGAGAGCGGGGCTGAAGGCTAGGCTACGTGCTAACCCACACGGACCGGCTATTCCGAGCCTCTTCCTCACCAACTCACGGTCACTAAATAACAAGATGGACGAGCTACGACTGCGGATCACCTCACGCTGTCTGGATTACTGTGTTATGATCATCACAGAGACTTGGCTGGACTCTTTTACCCCAGACACTGCGATTGAGCTAGCGGGCCACGCTACGTTCAGAGCGGACAGGAACAAAGAGTCCGGTAAGAAACGTGGGGAGGTCTGCTAGTGTTTGTAAACAATAACTGGTGCACCAACAACACAGTTAAAGTCGTCCACTGCTGCCCGGACATAGAATACATGATGGTTCAGTGTAGACCTTTCTACTTGCCGAGAGAGCTCACAGCGATCACAATAATAGCAGTTTATGTGCCGCCGCAAGCTAACGCTAAGTCAGCCATGGAGCTACTCCAGCGCTCCATTAATAAACAGCTAACAACGCACCGGACTGCGCCGTGATTGTGGCAGGAGATTTTAACCACGCAAACCTGAAATCTGTCCTGCCTGGATTCTTTAAAAACGTGAGCTTTCCGACGAGGAAAACAACACACTAGACCAGGTCTACACCAACATCCCAGATGCTTACAAGGCCACCCCTGCCTCATCTCGGACTCTCTGATCATCTCTCTGTCCCTGATCCTGCTTATAAACCTCTAATTCAAAGACAAAACCATCTGAAAAATCAGTAAGAGTGTGGACATGGAAGCCACCACGGCCCTACAAGACTGTTTTGATAACACGAATTGGAGTGTATTTGCAGAAGGATCAGACTTGGAGGGCCACACATCTGCCGTACTCTCATACATCAGCTTCTGTACTGAGGCGTAACAACAACAAAGACTGTTAAAGTGTTCCCGAACCAGAAGCCATGGCTCAACAGTGAGGTGAGAGCCCTACTAAGAGCACGTGACAGCGCCTTCAAATCAGGAGACCAACAAGTCTACAAAGAGGCACGCCAATCTCTGGTTAAAGGCATAAAAGAAGCCAAGCGCAAATACAAACAGCGCATCGAGGAACACTTTAACACAAAGAACTCCAGAAACATGTGGCAGGGGATCAAGACACTCACTGGCTACAAAGACAGTTGCACACAAACCAACTCCCCAGACATCACCTTACCTGACACCCTAAACCATTTCTTCGCCCGCTTTGACCAAGAAAACAGGGACACCATCACCCATCCTGCCATTACAGAGAGGGACGACGCTCCCATCCAGCTGGAGCAGCACCAGGTCAGAGCCACACCGTGCAGAGTCAGCGAGGAAAGCAGCTGGTCCTGACGGTGTAGCCGGTAGAGTGCTTAAAGCATGTGCAGACCAACTAGCAGAGGTTTTCACCACCATCTTCAACCTCTCACTGCTACAGTCTGTAGTACCATCCTGCCTTAAGTCAGCCACCATCGTTCCAGTGCCCAAGAAGAACACAGTGAGCTGCTTGAATGACTATCGTCCAGTTGCTTTAACACCCATAATTGCCAAATGTTTGAACAGCTCATCATGTCACACATTAAAGCTGCCATCCCTGCAAACCTCGATCCACACCAGTTTGCATACAGGGCAAACAGGTCGACAGAGGACGCCATAATAACAGCTCTTCACACAGCCCTCACACACCTGGACTGTAGTAACACCTATGTGAGAATGCTGTTTGTGGACTTCAGCTCTGCCTTCAATACAGTTCAACCCCACAAACTGGTTAATAAACTAAGCAACTTAGGACTCAGCAGCTCACTGTGCAGCTGGATACTGGACTTCCTGAGCAACAGACCCCAGAACGTAAGAATGGGAGAGCACACCTCCTCCACCCTCATTCTGAATGTGGGTGTCCCGCAGGGGTGTGTCCTCAGTCCCCTCCTATACTCACTTTTCACCCATGACTGTTCACCTATCCACACCAGTAACACCATTATAAAATTTGCTGATGACACCACTGTCATAGGACTGATCGACAACAACAATGATTCAGCCTACAGAGAGGAGGTTCAGCATCTGAAGCAATGGTGTGACGACAACAACCTGCATCTGAACACAGCCAAGACCAAGGAGATGGTAATCGACTTCAGAAGAACAAAGCGATCTGAGCACTCTACCCTCTACATTGATGGGGAGGAGGTAGAAAGGGTAGAAAGCTTCAAGTTTCTCGGAGTCCACATCTCGGCCGACCTTACCTGGTCCACAAACATCTCCCACCAGGTAGGGAAAGCACAACAAAGGCTGTACTTCCTCAGGAAACTACGTCAGGCTCAATTACCCCAAAGACTGCTAGTAAACTTCTACCGCTCCACCATTGAGAGCCTTCTGACTTACTGCTGCACACTCTGGTTCAACTGCTGCACTGCGGAGGACAAGAGGAAACTGCAGCGGGTGGTGAGGGCAGCAGAGCGGGCAATCGGCACTTCACTAACTCCCTCAGAGACATCTATACTGGCAGACTTCAGCAGAAAGCCAGCATCATCATTAAAGACCCCTCAAACCCTGGACACTCACTTTTTCCCCCTTCCCTCTGGTAAACGCTACAGGTCCATCAGGTCGAAGACAAACAGACTCAACAGAAGTTTTTACCCACAGGCTGTCAAACATGCCCTACCTCCACCCTGATTGGAGGATAACTGCACTGCCAACACTCATGGACATTACACCTTATTTATAAATCGTATTTCTGTTTATACTTCAATGCAAACAACACCCCTACCTCTTTAAACTGTATTTATTATAACATTATTTAGTATAGTTCCAACAGCACCCCCACCCCCACCCTCACTCAATGTGCAATATCATCCCCCGCCACACACTCAATGTGCAATATCACTGATCACACTGCACCTCTCAATGCACCTGCTAGTTAGATGGCATGTATGTGTATGTATATAGATGTAAGCGTGTATGTGGAAAATATGTGTGTATGCATGTACGGATGCAAATATGTATATATACATATATGTATGTATGTGCGTGTATGTTTGCAGGTGTATGTATAACTTGTACATATCTTTCTTGTGTAAATGTAAATTTGTCATTGTGTAAATACTTACGCTATTGTGTACTTCACACACATGGAGAGATGCCAAACTGCCTTTCACTGTTCTTGTAACAGTGACAATAAAAAGCTATTCTATTCTATTCTATTCTATTCTATGGACAGATTCCCCCACCTGAGCTGTAGATCTCTGCAGCTTGTCCAGAGTCACCATGGGCCTCTTGGCTGCATTTCTGATCAGCGCTCTCCTTGTTCGGCCTGTGAGTTTAGGTGGACGGCCTTGTCTTGGTAGGTTTACAGTTGTGCCATACTCCTTCCATTTCTGAATGATCACTTGAACAGTGCTCCGTGGGATCATCAAGGCTTGGGAAATCTAGGGTCCGGATGGCTTGAGGATAGAAGCTCTTCTTGAGTCTCTCTGTCCTTGCCCGGATGATGCAGAACCTTCTACCAGATTGTAGAAGTTGGAACAGTTTGTTGGCAGGATGGGACGGGTCCTTCAGTATCTGCGTTGCTCTAGTCTGGCATCTCCTGGTGTAGGTGTCCTGAAGTGGGGGGAGAGCATTCCTGCAGCAGCGTTCTGCTGTACGGATCACTCTCTGGAGAGCTTTTTGGTCCTTCACACAGCTGTTCCCAAACCACGCTGTCAAGTTCTGTGTGAGGATGCTCTCCACAGCGCCTGTATAGAAGATCCTGAGGATCTTTGGAGAGACCCTGAACTTCCTTAGTTGTTGGAGGTGATACAGGCGCTGCCTAGCCTTCTTGGTCTGGACCTGAATGTGGGCAGCCCATGTCAGGTCTGAGGAGATGTGGACGCCAAGATATTTGAAGGACTGCACCCTCTCCACTGGAGCTCCATTGATGAAAATGGGCTTGTAGTCTCTGTGCTGACTCCTTCTGAAGTCCACCACCAGCTCCTTGGTCTTGCTGACGTTCAGCTGGAGGTGGTTGTCCTGGCACCATGATGCCAAATTCTTCACTTCGTCCATGTAGGCCACCTCATCGCTGTTGGAGATGGCACCCAACACCACTGTGTCGTCAGCAAGCTTCACAATGGTGTTGGAGCCATGGGTGGCCACACAGTCAGAAGTGTAGAGGGAGTAGAGCAGTGGCGAGAGGACACACCCCTGTGGTGCTCCTGTGTTGATGGTGATGCTGTCGGAGACACACCCACCCACCCTCACCACCTGAGTTCTGCCAGTGAGGAAGTCCAACACCCATGCACACAGACGGCTGTTGAGTCCCAGGTCCCTCAGCTTTGTGAACAGTCTGCTGGGCACTATTGTGTTAAACGCTGAACTGTAATCAACAAACAGCATTCTCACATAGTTACCCTGTTTCTTGTCCACGTGGCTGTCATGGTGTTGCTGCTCCCTCCCAATATTCTCTTAGACAACCTCTGAGGCTGTCACAGTGCAGTTGCGAAGCTTTTTTGCAAAGAAGAATGGGCAAGGATTTCAGTCTCTAGATGTGCAAAGAATACCCATACAGACATACCCTAAATGACTGGCAGCTGTAATTGCAGCAAAAGATGGTTCTACAAAGTACTGACTCAGGGGGCTGAATAATTACGCACACCCCACTTTTCATTTATTTATTTGTAAAAAAAAAAATGTTTGGAATCATGTATGATTTTCGTTCCACTTCTCACGTGTACACCACTTTGTATTGGTCTTTCACATGGAATTCCAAAAAAATTGATTTTTCATGTTTGTGGCTGTAATGTGACAAAATGTGGAAAAGTTAATAATTTTGCAAGCCACTGTATCTGGAAAAAACTCCCAAAAAGCCTCAGATCAACTGAAACACTCAGTTTATTTAACCTCCTAAGACCCGAACTCTTCCACGACATGCAGTTTCAATTTCTCTTGGACATTTGGGCATATTGGGGCCCAATGAATCTAAAAACAAAGAATTCCCAGATTTGTTTTTTTTTTACCTTATTTTTGTTTTTAAGAAAAATGAGAGCCACAAATGAGGATATTCGTTTAAAAATTTGATAGAACAGTAGCAGTATAATGTCCTCATAATTGGATATCAGGCCCATGTAGAGCAAAATTGAGTATTTTGGTCTAAATAACGCAAAATGTGATGTCCACATATGTGGACGGCAGGTCCTAGGAGGTTAAATCCAGGTTGAAGACTCACCTGTTCTCAGCTGCATTTGAATAAAACACCAAATCCGCACTGTTTTACTCTTAAGCTTAAATTTCAAAACTTACATTTTATCTACTGTTCCTTGTTTTTTCATTTTAATTTGTTTTTTGTTTTATAATGTCTCTGTAACGCACTTTGAATCACCTTGCCATTGAATTGTGCTATATAAATAAACTTGCCTTGCCTTCAGCCTCTGAAGGTTGACACTTTTCCAAGTGGCGTCCTCTCGTTCCTCACACATGACCCGTCCATGTCAGAGTAGATATCCAGCATGATATTTTTACCATCCAGATCTGACGTTTATTTTATTTTATTTGGAGCAGAAACTATTCAAATGTCTGCATCCAGTTGCTAAGTAATCCGCTGCTCCAGCATCAGCCATGATCACTAACTAATGCTGCAGATCTGACATCTGTCATGGCTGAAACATCACATTTACACCAGGTTATACTGAGTCAGTGCCTCCACCCTGTTAACAGCTCACCACCCCCTCCATGCACTCACAGAGACACTGCTGTTTGGTGTTTTCGGGTGTGGGTGTGAAGCTGGGTTCATTTCAGGTGTGTGGGACGAAATCAGAGTCCAGAAGCAGCAGCAGCAGGAGTCGGGTCATGACTCCAGGGCTTAGTTTCTGATTTAGGCATGTGTGCAGGTCTTTTGTGCTCTTACACTTTGACCTATAATAAAGTGGTGTTCCTATCTTTAATATGAATGTACCAGCAGGTTATGGGCTCAGCAGGGAGTCTGGAAGATGGCAGAGATGAGAAATACACTATGAATTATGGGAGATGGAGTTTCCAGGTCACCTGCTTCTAGGTCTGAAGGATGCCATTCTGAGAGAGGCCGATGATGGAGAAGAAGATGAAAATGAAGAAGTGTACGCTGAGTCTTTCTCTCATTATGAGAGAAGCAGAGGATGATGGAGAAAGGTGTTGGAGATACTGAGAGAGCATTATGCAGGTAAAGGTACGCTACCAGTGATTAGCCTCTACACTGAGCTAACGTCTCTGCAGAAAGACACCAACGACAGTGTCACAGGTTATTATTGGTGCTGAAGGGTCCAACAAGACTGGTCCAAACATCAGAGCTTACTGTGTGAACATGATGATGGTGTCAGGCCTGCTGTGATAGTCACACATGGGTCACTGTAGATTAGAAATATTCCTTATTGTCCCTCACTGGGAAATTCATGTGTTCCCAGGCAGGTGGAGTACGAGGATTCAAAAAACTATTTACAACATAATGAAAATACTCTACAGTTATTGCGTTATTAAAAACAGAGAACTGTGCAAACACCAGCAGGATGTTTGATGTCTGCTGGGAGCAGTAATGGTTATAAAGACTAACAGCTGCTCCAGACACCATACTACATGCTTACTGGGAGAAAGGATGAAGGTGTTTGGATCAGAGTGCTTTGCGTACAAACAGGATGAGGAACAAAGTGGATTTATATGGTCTATGATGAAAACAGCCCATCCTCTCTGCTCTGTCACACAGAAATGTGACGTTTGTTAGAACAGCTGGAGGACAAACACAGACACATCTGGACACATGTGATGTTGAGACACATGTGGAGACAAAGACTGACCAGGTGGATGATATTCAGAGAAGATGCAGGCCTTCAAAATAAGAGCCCAGAGAGCAGGGCAGGGAGTCAGTGTCAAAGGTCAAACCCTAACCCCACAGAGAGGATAATAAATATACTTTATACATGAAGACTGAGAGCTTTTTACTTTGGTTTAACAAAAGCTTTGAAGAGGATGCTTCGGGGTGGCTGTAGCTCAGGCGGTAGAGTAGGTCATCTACTGATCGTAAGGTTGGTGGTTCCTTGGCCTCCCCAGTCTGCATGCCAAATATCCTTGGGCAAGATATTAACCCCAAATTGCTCTCCGATGCATCCATTGGATTATGAATGTGTGTGAATGTTACTTAGAAAAAACCTAGAACAATGTGCTTGTGCGAATGGCTGTGTGAATGGGTGAATGCACAAGTTGTGTAAAGTGCTTTGAGTGCTCAGAAGAGTAGAAAACCGCTATATAAGAACCAGTCTATTACCAGGAGGAAAGAGCACGTGCAGGCCTGCTTCATATGAAACATCTGTTTGACTTCACAGCTACTCGAAAATTAATCAAATAAAAAAACCTTCAAATGCATAAAATGCAGCCATGGGCCAATAATTTAAATATAATAAATGTAATCATGACTTCAGTTATTTCAGTAAGCTGTGTTTGTAATCCAGTCCATCAATGTGTGAATGAGTGTGTGTGTGTGTGTGTGTGTGTGTGTGTGTGTGTGTGTGTGTGTGTGTGTGTGTGTGTGTGTGTGTGTGTATCACCTCCTAGGATCTTGGGTAGCTTGCCATCCAGTGAAAACTGGAACACTCTGGGATCTGGAATCACCAAACTGGTCCTTGGATTGGTCCCATATAAAAACCTCTCACTGTACGGCTGCTGGCTAGCGAGTAGCTCGGCTACAGTGAGGAAACACAGCAGGGATACGGCTTCAGCGTTCAAGCATACACTGTTGCCTGGGCACTGTGCAGCTCGGCTGCTATGTATGTAAACACAGAGGGGATACGGCTTTGGCATTCAAGCATACGCTGTCACCTGGGCACTGTGCAGCTCGGCTGCTATGTGTGTTAACACAGAACGAATATGGATTCAGCATTCCAAGCGTTCGCTGTTGGCCTGCTTCACACTGTGGGGAATAAACAGGAATAAACAGGCTACGTTTTGTGCCCGCTAATCGTCAGCCGGCCTGCGAGTAGCATTCCAATTGGTTAGCCTGTCTGGCGTGTCGCCCGCAGCTCGAAGGTTAACGCGACCAGCAGGGCTCAGCTCGTAGCTCGGCTACATTGGGGAAATGTATCAGTGTTCCCAGCATATGCTTTTTTCTGGTAGCACTGTGACGCGGGGCCTATTAAACAATGAAAGGGGAATTCAGTGCCGGCTACCTGTTAGCACTTCCTGGTTAGTGTGTGGCCTCACCCCCTTGCTTGGTAGCAGAAGTATGGCAGCCTACACGTCCCAAACATGTCTGTTTATGGCATTTTTGCCTTTTTATGATAGGCACGAGCAGTGTGACTGTGCCCAGGCGGAAAAGGAACAATAAATAACTACATGTAAGCAGCCTAGAGCATTCTGCGCTGGCTAAAGGAGCTGACGCTTGCATGCTAGGCAGACCGTGCTTGGTTTCTGAAAACATTACATAGCCCGCCCCTCCCCCTTCGCCTGCCTCCAAATGAGAGAGAGAGCAGGCTACTATGGGGAACATGGCTGCCACTGTTTTGACACCAGTTACGCAGGCCATGGGCTGGGTCCCCTCCCACACCTGTTGCTGATTTACTACTGGCCCCTCCCACACGTCCCTCCCATGGCTCAGCCTCTGTGAGGCCTGGGCTGGTGGAGGTTGACTATCAGGTGGCGGATGTTGAAGAAGCTTCCATCCTCTCCTCCGGTGTTGCCCACCTGTCCCTCGGCTGCCCCCTGCTGGTCCCTGGGCACAGTGTTGGGCGAGATGGGTCCCTTCAGCTCTTGACTGGAGCATGCTGGGTGTGGGAATTAGCCCTTGCTGAGGTCCCATCTAGTAGAGTGGAACTCAAGGTTGTTGCTATCACGGAGCCTCAGCGCAGAAGGTGCTGCTGCTGCCTAGTTGGCCTGGTTGCAGGCAGTGAGTGCCCTGCCTCCCAGCATTTATGGTCCCCTGCCTGCAGTTGGTTACTGCAGTGCATGGCGAGAGTAATTGCTGGAAGTTCGATTGTCAGGAGGTTGATGTTTATGACGCTTGGCTAAGCCGGTCAGATGACCAGGGTTGACTGTTGGAACTGCCTGTCTACCCTGCGGCCACCTCGCGATGAAGCAGCTGAGGGGCCTATGCAGACGTCCGGAGATGGCCGTGTTCAGTTGAGGTGGGGAGGACTCAGAGCCTAGGCTCAGCTGTCCTCCAGCGCCCTCCTCCTTCCTGACATCCTTTGAGTTGGGCCTAGTGGCCAGCACTGCTGCAGGCTAAGCGCCAGCCAGGCCTCGCTGCGTCAGCGGTTGACAGTTCTCCGGCCTGCAGCGCTGGCTCTCTGTCTGGCACATTGCCCAAATGTTGTGGGTCTCCGTGGCCAGCAGGGCCTGCTCAGTGAGCTGCCACCGACGGAGAGTCACGACCCTGGTTACACTGCAGCTCCAGGCTGCCTGCGCTTCGCTGGCTCACACGCCAGTCGGACTTCACTGTGTTTGTTACGTCAGTCAGCGAATGTGTGTTCTCCAGCACGCAGCACTGGTTCTCTGTCTAGTGCGTTGCCCCCATGTCATGGGTCACATGGCCAGCCGGTGCCCGCTCAGTGAGCTGACATTTCCCGACTGTCCAGTGTCTCATCGGGCCCACTCTTGCTGGCCTCCTGTCTACGGACGGCGCAAAGTGGCTGCTATGCCCTGGTGACGAACCTTGGGTTGCTCCTCACTTGGGCCCTCAGTGGCCTGAGCCACCAGTACCTCCCCTGTCGTGGATGGTGAAGGTCAGCTGCTCTACACCTGGGACAGGCCCTGGGCCTCGTCCTACCTTGGCCATCCACTGAGTGGCCGAGCTGCTGTGACAGGCTCTCTCTCCCTGGCACTGTGTCACTGCCTTGTGACTTGACTTCCCCAGCTGGCGGCTTCGCCTTCCCGTCTGGGGCGTCATCCGCATATCGCAGGCTTCTGTCACAGTGATAGCCAGCTGCTGTGCTCGAGTGGCTTGGTAGGCTGTGTTGCCCTGGCGTTTTGCCCGCATTCGCCAGCTTACACGCCAGTCGCACCTCGCTGCAGCGAATGGCATTCTCCAGCCTAGTGTAGCCTGTTCTGTCTGGCGTGTTGCTCACACGGCTCTGACTGCAGCTTATGCCGCCGCTGCTGCTGCTGCTACTGCAGCTACTGCAGGCTGTGTTCCCCTGGCGTATTGCCCTCGCTTTGCCAGTTTACGCACCAGCTGGACCTCGCTGTGTCTGATACTCTGCCAGCGAATGAGTGTTCTCCAGCCTAGTGTAGCCTGTTCTGTTTGGCATGTTGCCCTCAGTGCGCGGTTCACACAGCCAGCAGGGCTCCTGTCATTGCTTGAGTGGGGAAGCTTCTCAGCTCTGACTGCAGCTTCAATTTCAATTCAATTCAATTCAATTCAATTTTATTTATATAGCGCCAAATCACAACAAAAGTCGCCTCAAGGTGCTTTATATTGTACAGTAGATCGCACAATAATAAATACAGAGAAAAACCCAACAATCATATGACCCCCTATGAGCAAGCACTTTGGCGACAGTGGGAAGGAAAAACTCCCTTTTAACAGGAAGAAACCTCCGGCAGAACCAGGCTCAGGGAGGGGCGGCCATCTGCTGCGACCGGTTGGGGTGAGAGAAGGAAGGCTTAAGCCGCCGCCGCCGCCGCTGCTGCTGCTGCTGCTACTACTGCTGCTGCTGCTACTGCTACTGGTGCAGCTGCAGGCTGTGTTCCCCTGGCATATTGCCCGGGTGTCTACTCCTCGAGTTCACTCTTGCGGCTCCCCTGTCTCCAGATGGAGCTAAGCAGCTGCTTGGTCCTGGGGCAACCTGCAGGTCGCGTCCCTGGCTTGGAGCTCCTCTCCAGCAGCTGCACTGTGCCTGCAGGCTGTGTTCTCCTGGCGTATTGCTGCATTCGCCGGCTTGCCCGCCAGTCGGTCCTTGCTGTGTCTTATGCCTCAGCCAGGGAGTTAGTGTTCCCCAGCCCAACGCTGGCTCGCTGTCTGGCGTTGCCCGCTTCTTGCATTCACCCAGTAGTGTACCCTCTCAGCGGCTGGGTGATCTACGCTTCCTCTCTGCTCCTGGGATTCCAGGTTCGGGCCCTGGGCTCCGAAGGCTCCAGCTGGAGATCCTTGGGGAGCGTACGCACGGGCTTGTCCTAGCCAACTGCCAGTGCTTCTGGCATTCTGTTGCTCCAACTGCATGCCGTGGTGGTTGTCAGACCTTGCTGTGTCTGACATTCGACCAGTGAGTGAGAGGTCCCCAGCCTGCAATGCTGGCTCCCTGTTGGTGCTTTACCTGTGTGTCATGGACTTACATGGCCAGCACGGGGACGCCCAGTAGCTGGGAGTTTGTGTCTGACCTCGAGTGTCTTGTTGGGAGCTCACTCTTGAGGCTCCTCTGTCTGCGGACAAGCACATGGTGACGGTGCTAGAGGTGGGCCTTCGGGTCATCGCCTTGCTCAGCCCTCCACTTATGCAGGCTAGGGTGCACTCGGAGACACAGGTCTCCGAGTGTCCAGCATTCAGACGGCTACCTGAGGACACTCATGTGAGAGAAAATCTGAGTTTGTGTCTGACCTCGAGTGTCTTGTTGGGAGCTCACTCTTGAGGCTCCTCTGTCTGCGGACAAGCACATGGTGACGGTGCTAGAGGTGGGCCTTGGGTCATCGCCTTGCTCAGCCCTCCACTTATGCAGGCTAGGGTGCACTCGGAGACACAGGTCTCCGAGTGTCCAGCATTCAGACGGCTACCTGAGGACACTCATGTGAGAGAAAATCTGCTCACACAGATATGTAGAGCCAAATACTGTCAATAAGGCCTCTGCAATGTTCTGAAGACAGTTAAACTTGTCAGGTAGTGATATCCAGCAGGTGAAAATGCAAGATCCATGAACACGCACAGCTGTGGATTCCAGCTGCTTCGATGTCACATTAACTGGCATTAACTCAGCCAGTTAATGCGAGACAAATCCAGCTGCTCATTAAAGCTTTCTGGTTTGATCAGAAAATAAAACATTGGTCCATACACCTGAAAGTCCCAAAAACGCATTATGTCTCGAGCCTACGGATGTATCCATGTGTTTCCATGGTGCTGATGCTGCGCTGAGTGGAAAGCTCCTGAAGCTTTTGAAGTGTCAGAATGTGGAAAGCTAACAACATCCCTCTAACCAGTAGGCTAAGTTATTTTTAGCCAATTACAAGTTGAATCTGGTAGTTGGGGTTGTTGGCTAAGATACCATCATTAAGAAGAGGCCCAACTAATGTGTCTATGCGAGCTGATTTGTGATTTGCACCGCTGGCACGGCCATTGATTTTTTGATGCTCCTTCTCAGATTAAATCACTGCGTGTCGTGCCCAGGGCTGGACTGGGACAAAAAATCGGCCCGGGCATTTTGACTAGAGACCGGCCCACCAGGTATTAAAGCCATAAAGCCTTTGAATGAAAACAAACGCTGTTGTGACAGTGATGTACAGTCATGTTGGTATATGTATGATTTCTATACATTTTACATCAGATAAAAACTTTGGTTGTAAAATTCAGATAATTATTTAATAAAAGGAAATATTAAATTCCGTTCTTTGCATTCTTGAACGGCCAAGAAAGACACAGGGCTCAAAGTGGTCAAACTCATACAATGATCTTTAATTTTACATATCCCGGGTTATGGAGACCTGAACACGCGAACACACAAACCCAGGTCTAAAGCACAAAAAGGAAGCGTAGTTATTTATATACTTGCTCTGTACGTCACACAACACTTTAAGATTCGATCAAACACCCTACCTAGTTTCACTTTCTGGCTGCAGGTCCTATTTTCTCTGTCAAAGCATGCAGTTCCTGTCAGCACTTTTTGGCACAGAATGTACACAGAGTTGGGCCTCTCTTATATAAAGCAATATAATCAGCCTATGAGTATTTAAGATTATAAATCTCAACACCAGACATTTTAAATGAGAATAAGAAAGTATTTCTTTGTGCCCCCCTTTCCCTGTTAATGCCCTACCTTCACCTTGGCATAACTTTGCTAGATCTACCCCTGCACAGTTACCAGCTGTCAGCTACAAAGGATCCTGGTGTTATTTGTCTCTCAGAAACAGTTCAAACTCATTGAACTTCAACTCATTCATGTCACCTAAAAGGTAAACCTGTTTCTCCATCACCTGTCCAGCTCTGATGATTCAGTAAGGACATCTCCTGGTTTCATCTTCATGTTTCCCTCTCACCACATATCCAAACCAATATCATGACCAGCAGCTTTTACAGCTGTGGTTCCAGCAAACATCAGCTGATACTAGAAATTAATATTAAATAAATTCTAACAACAGCTGATCAAGCTTAAACGTGCTGCTGTTGTTTAGCGCAACATCCGCTGGTTTCCTCTTTCTGGCGCAAAGTGGGCGATAAACAAACAAGAGAGAAAAGCCGATCAGCTGATCATTGATCAGTTTCATGATTGAAGTAAAAACAGGAGAGGGAGGGGGAGTGTCAAAGGATTTTATTAGGATTTTAGGATTTCTATTATGTTTATGCTTGAAAGTACATTTCATTATCTAGATGTGTTTGCTCTTCTAGTATTCAGCTTAAATAGGGAAGTTACGCTCTGTGCAGACTCAACAGGAAGTCTGCACGCAGCACAGTTCTATTTTATCTCTTCCTGTACATGCTACACGAATATGCTTGAAGTATAAATAAAAGCTGACAATTATTGCAGGGTGTGAGTCTCCGTTGAGTTCTCACCCGTGTGCACGTTAAACTTGCAAACCTGTGTGAGTGTCATTTATTCCGACCTGAGTTGCACTGCAGGAAAACTCCTGACAGGGAGAGAATGAGAGAAGAAGAGGCAGCTGTGCAGCGTAAAGACAGAATAAATCCAGCTTTGTGTCTTTTTCCATTTGTTACGGGTCCGAAATTGAGGAGGAGAGTAAAACAATCATGGTCCAGAAGAGGTCGATCAAACAATTGATTTTAATGAATACACGCAGCGTGGGGAGACGTACACTGGAAACCATCAGTTGTAAATCCCCACCCAAAAATACACTTCAGATTGCTTTTATAACATCAGGGTATTATGACGCCCCCTCATGCGTTTACAAGCACATAATTTGCATCTTAAGAACATTGTTTGCCTCTTCTGCAGATAATGATCTATTCTAAGAGATAAATGCAGACACAGAAGTTCCCCTTTCTGGCATCCTCTTCCAAATATGGTGATGATCTCAGGCCTTTGAGGTCCCCATGGACTTGTCCTCCTCTTTGCGTCACCTGTTGCTAGGCAAACTCAAATGCAACAAGAAGCTGAATACATTCAGGCCTTCACTCAAGCCTGCTTCTTGATTATATGTATTATTACAAATGCTTGTTATGTGGTTTAATGCAATGTTAATTAATACAATGATAATGCCAATAATAAGTATAAGTAGCAGTAAAATATTCCTTATTCCACACATTCTAGCTGAAGTCCGGGACAAACTGTTTTCCTTCTCAGCTCAACACGAAATGCATAACATTTTCTCTGAATGCGGCGCGATTTTATTTTTGCGGGACTGTTGGCAACTCTAGTAACTAACCTTATGAATAAAATAAAGTTCACTATCAGTAACATCATAGCACCCACCTGTGGTGTATAGAAACTCTGTCATGCTAGCTAGTGTGAGTACAAGAAAATAATTATTATAATATGATGTGTTAAATTTGTTTAGATCAGAGGAATAAGGAAGGATTTGTCTGTGTTTCGGTTTGGCTTAGCTGTAGGCCTGAGAGTGTGTGTAATTGTTTAGAGGGAAAAGAATTTATTGACTGGGAGTCTGCTGTCATAAAAGGAGACAGGAAGCTACAGTTGGGGGTTGCTGATGGTGATGCTTTAACCTGAATCTAATAAACGGTGCACTCACATAGACACACGGGTACGCGCACACACAGGCACTCACGTGCTCATGCATACACACACAAACACAGAGTTTGCAGCACACGATGGGGGTTTTATGATGGGGTCAATTTCATAAAGCTGACTGTAACAAACAAAGGAGTGGAAGATCTGCCTTGCACGTCTCCCCTTCTAGAAGATGCATGCTTAAATGAAGATGAATAAAGATGAATAAAGGTTTTTGTGAAAATGACTACTGAGTCTGGATGCCTCGAGGAATAAAAAAAGAACCGGGGTGAAACTGATTTCGTAACACTAGCACGCAGTACGAGTTATTGTAACTGACTGTAAAAAGTCAGCACAACAAAAATAAACTCCACCTAAACTTGGTTTATAGCTGACCCAGATAGACTACAGGTCATAACTTCTTACCTGAAGTTCAGTTCACCTGACACTCGGACCGGCGGCTGCCTCAGGTCTCTCCTCTTGCCTCCCCATTCTCTCATCCACCTGCTGGCCTCCACCACTTGCTAATGTTACTGAATCTGTGGAAGCTACGCCATAGCCACCACCAAACAACTGAGTTATTTTTACACACCGGCCAGCATCTAGCCAATCCACCACCTTTCATTGTTTATACGGTTACAAAAATTTTTTTTTTAAAAATCATCGGGCCAATGCCCGGTATGCCTGATAGTCAGTCCATCTATGTTCATGCCATCAGTTAACCCTTCGGGTGCCACAGTTGGCACGCGTACCCCTGCTGTAGATTTTCACGTCTCTGGAATAGTTGGCAGTAATAAGGATGATTTTTTTGTAAAATCATATAGATATGACCCGTGAATTATTTGTAGATGACCGTTAGATTAGTTTGATGCTGCCAACACTTTCATGTGACCCAGCTGGGTTAACTCAGAGAGCTGAAGATATCGTAGACATGCTGACCTTGCTCCGTGGTGTGCAGAATTGGTGACTGAAACAGGTATGACACATACGAACATCAGGGAATAAAAACCCGATAACTATAATCTCAGTAAATGAAGTCGGTGTACTGCAGGGGTTATGGCAGCTGTGTACCGGGACCTGCAATTTGTTGGCGGTACTAACAGCTCAATTGCTTGCGAGGCGAGCAGGTCTATCCCAAGCTTTGCCGGGAGACTGGGCTGGGCAGACATCTCCGAAATCATCGAAGCACTTTTGCAAAGAGGGTGTATCTTGACAAACCGACCAGATATCTGAAGATTAAACCACTACATTCTCGGCTAAAAAATATTATTGGTGACACAAACATGGTCTTTCAAAGTTCAGTTCTGTTAATTTCAACATGCCGGTTGCTGAAAACAGTGGCCACCAGGCCAAAGCAATGGTTTTGACTCAATCGGCGTTAACCCCGCCCCCCTGAGTTTGAGTGTCAAAGATATTTATTTAATTAATTATTTCCCATCCATCCATCCATTTTCATCCGCTTTATCCGAGGCCGGGTCGCAGGGGCAGCAGCCTAAGCAGAGAAGCCCAGACCTCCCTCTCCCCAGCCACCTCCTCCAGCTTATCCGGGGGAACACCAAGGCGTTCCCAGGCCAGCCGAGAGATATAATCTCTCCAGCGTGTCCTGGGTCTGCTCAGGGGCCTCCTCCTGGTGGGACATCCCCGGAAAACCTCGCCCACGAGGTGCCCAGAGGGCATACTTGTCAGATGCCCGAACCACCTCAACTGTCTCCTTTCGATGTGGAGGAGCAGCGGCTCTACTCTGAGCCCCTCCCGGATGGCCAAACTTCTCACCCTATCTCTAAGGGAGAGGCCAGCCACCCTTCGGAGGAAGCTCATTTCTGCCGCTTGTATCCGCGATCTCGTTCTTTCGGTCACTACCCACAGCTTGTGGCCATAGGTGAGGGTAGGGATGTAGATCGACCGGTAAATTGAGAGCTTTGCTTTTACACTCCCTCTTCACCACGACGGACCGGTGCAGCGTTCGCATCACTGCAGCCGCAGCACCAATCCGTCTGTCGATCTCCGGCTCCCTTCTCCCATCACTCGTGAATTTTAATTAATTATTCACAATTTTAATTAATTATTGCCACATTTAATTAATTATTTAATTGTGTATTTGATTGATTGATTGATATACCTTTATTAGTGCCACAAGGGGAAATTTCATGTTAAGGCTGCCGACCTATTGCACGCAATGGCGGCGCCATCTTACCCATCCGACCATATATACATTACACAAACATCACATGGGGAAGACAGGTCAGAGGGGTACAACATGGAAAAGCACAACATGAGGAAAGATAAGGAGAAAAAAAAGAACTCCCCCCAGACTGAGCTCCAACAGGGAGATCAGTTTAAGAACAGAAAAAAACACCTCTGCACATAGCACATGAAAAAAACTCTTAATACACCAAAGAAACACATGACAAGCAACAGGGGTGGGTAAAGGGTAAGAGACAGCCAATGTAGACAGTACATCCAGGCCTGCAGCCTATGCGCTAGTCTCCATGATCCACCGTCAGCATCGGAAGGGAATAAGCGTCGAAGGCGTTTGGAGGGGGAGGGGAGGATGAGTGTATATCTGCATGTGTATATGTCTGTGTGTGTGTGTGTGTGTGTGTCCAGAGTTCAGCTGAGACAGTGTCCTTCGCCCTGCCAGGCTAAGTAAACAGTCTTCCAGCCAACCCAGGTGGCCTTACATGGAATGGGAAGGAACAGACTCAACACAGTCGTTATCAGGGAGTTTTTGTTCAGCTCCAGCCTTGAGCCCACAGCTGGTGCCAAAGGGGTAGCCGCATTATGATGGTGATTTTTCTTTTACAAACAACTCATGAGAATTTCAAGCTGTTTTTAACACTCCGACACTGGTCTCTCAATCTCCCGTTGGATAGCTGCCAGCTTCTCCATGATGTTATTTACCTTCAATTCCGTGGTCTTGTCACTCTTATGCTCACAGAGCAGATTCTGAGACCTCACGACCACAGCCAACTGATCCATGATGTATTCCAGCTTCCGCCCATAGGTGTTGTTCTGAGCGGATTCTTCCCTGATGTATCCCAATTATCCGCTCAGAGATGTTATTCTGAGTATTCACTGCACCCGCAAGCGCCTCCAAGCTCTTAACCCTGCTGCCTTCCGTGAGCCCTTTCTGAGAAGCCGCACCTCATCCCATCGATTCAATCCCAGTGGGCAGCCTTGTGGGAGTTTGAACAACCAGTTCCGCTTTCTTAATTCTCCGATAAGCCAGGGCCAGGCCAGCTCCGATCAGCAAGAACCCTGTTATCATGGTTCCGAATAGGTAGATATCTTCAGCGTCCTCGATCGACAGTCCTGCCAGGCACACGATCCTCCATTTCTGCCACCCATCCATCGTGTATCCGGCAGGGAAAGTCCCTCCAGGGCACTCGGGCTCTCCCGAGCCCAGACTTCTCGTTGAGAAAAGGGTGTCAATAGCATTCAGAGACCAGTTGATCAAATCCATAATTCTCTTTTAGGTTTTAGACACAGAATGTGAGAGAGTGTTCCAGGGAAAGTAATACAAAAAAAACACGAGACTAGACAAGGACATAAGAAGCTAAGCAGGGAAGATAAGGGAAAGGAGAGGAGAGGAGAAAAATGCGACCGCCTTCGCTGAGAGCCAAAAGGAATTTAATTAATTCCAGTCCTGGCGTTCCATAGAAAACTACGTGTTAACTGGAAGAAACCTCCGGCAGAACCAGGCTCAGGGAGGGGCAACCATTTGCTCCAACCAGATTGTGGGTGAAGGGAGGAGAGAGGAGAGCAGAACGATTCCTGACAAAATGCAAAATATGGGAGAGAGAGAGAGAGATAGCAACATTATTGTGGGGCGACCGTGGCACAGGGGGTTGGGAAGGGCACCTGTAACCGGAAGGTCGCCGGTTCGATCCCCGGCCTCTCTGTCCTGGTCGTTGTGTCCTTGGGCAAGACACTTTACCCTACCGCCTACTGGTGTTGGCCAGAGGGGCCGATGGCGCGATATGGCAGCCTCGCTTCTGTCAGTCTGCCCCAGGGCAGCTGTGGCTACAACCGTAGCTTGCCTCCACCAGTGTGTGAATGTGAGCGTGAATGAATAATGTCATTGTAAAGCGCTTTGGGTGCCTTGAAAAGCGCTATAAAAATCCAATGCATTGTTATTATTATTATTTAATAACTAATAATAAATTAATACAGTAGTGGTGTACTAAGACAGACAGTAAAATGAGATGAAGGAAGAAATACCCAGTGTATCATGAGAAGCCCCCTAGCTATTTAAGCCTATTGCAGCATAATTAAGAAATGGTTTAGAGCAGGGGTGGGCAATCTCAGTCCACGAGGGCTGGTGTCCCTGCAGGTTTCAGATCTCACCTTGGGTCAACACACTTGAATCACATGATTAGTTCGTCACCAGGCCTCTGGAGAACTTCAGGACATGTTGAGGAGCTAATTTAGCCATTTAAATCGGCTGTGTTGGTTCGAGGACACATCTAAAACCTGCAATGACACCGGCCCTCTTGGACTGAGATTACCTGACTTGGCTCTCACTGCAGTACCATATCACTTCTTCTTCCTGTTGGAACTCAGTGTTTTGTTTTGTGTACCTGGATTAATTAGAAACTTTTTTATAGTGACATATTTCACACTATGATCTAGGGGTCTTTATCTGAGCACACATTCTCTTGAATCCAAATTATATTCATAGTATTAACTTATTGTGTCTTTACCAGTATAACTCTACAGGGGTTTAAAAATATTAATACTACTAATATTAAAATATTATTGCACAAATGAAGTCGGTCTGTGATTAACCTTAATTCCACCAATGAATTTTTCAGAAACACTAATATGAAAGTGAAAGCACTGGCTGAGTCTTCCCTGTTTTGTTTAACATTGTATGAGCTGACGTGTCCTTTTCACCGTGTTCATAAACACGAAACTATGTTTCATGGCTATTGCACCAACTGCCATGAGACCGACTTTTTTCTTCTGTGTTCTGAAACTACATGAACTGCCCATGAATGCCCATGAACTGTCAGCTATCAAATTATCCCCCAAACGTTAAACCATTCCGTGCAGGTAAATGATTGAATTTTATTTCATTTTATATTTTTTATGAGAAAAACAATAATTACCATCAGATCAAGATAAAATGGCAACGACTCACCCGCGGCATTTCTGGTATATCTTTTACAGCACCCATCAAAAACTATCGCGGCCACAATGAAAAATATCATTTTTTACTTTAAGTACTGGAGTGTTTTACAATGACTTTTGCAATCTGAACATTTAAATTCTCGTCCCCAAAATTTGCAGTCAGAAAGGAAAACTTACGGCTGGAATAATGAAGCAGTAAAGGGAACATCCTTCATTTATAGAAAGTCACCAAAGAATTTCCTTTTTATGTCGGAAAATACATTCATACATTTACTTTTTAATGTCTGTTTCTGTTTGTTTGTTTGTAAATAAATAGCAAAAACAAACAGTCAGTCAAAATCTTTCTGGGAGAATTTCAGTTAAATAAATTTAATTTAAATACATAAGATGTAAAGTTTAAAGCACCATAGTGTGTACAACACTACAGACCCATGTAAACGGTATCACAGTGTGTGTGGAGCATAAAAAAGGTGTGGCTTGGTTCTAAACACTCGGTGTGAGGACTGACTGAATATTTTTTTGTACATAGTTAAAGATTTGACACTGTGCTCACAGCTGTTAGGTAAAAATATATAAATATATCATTCACATATTTCAGTCATAAAATAGACAGTGTTCCTCTTTAATAAATCCTGCAGCTTTCCAATATCAACAAACGGTATTAAGCATCCACGTCAGGAAATCTGTTCCCGTATGTGCAATTCCAACCTGTGTATTGTAGTATTTCACAGGTTGTTGTACTTTATATGGCGTGCATAAATCAACAGGGTCAGAATGCATTATGGTAAAGTAAGATGCTCGTTTTGTAATTCATCTCCTGCACTTTCAGCATCTGCAAGTAATTGCACGCTTTGCCACAAGGAGGAACCAGTTCTAAGTGTAGTAGGCTGCTGCAAGTCTACCGTTACGTCAGACAAGAAAGAGCCTGCAGACCGATCACATCTACTGTCCCCAGTTTCTTTTATTGAAACAGGTTAGTGTGTTTTCTGATCTTAACACATTTATAAGGACATAAAACCCGTATTTGTGCTAATATGATAAAGTTGAAATGTTATTATTATTATTATTTCGTTATTATTTTTACTTTGTCTCAAATGTAGAACAAGTAAAAATAACAAAGACACAGGGTGCCATGTATTTTGATTTTGAGAGATGGCTTAATGTGTTTTTGTGTTATTGATTTCTATTGGGGGGCAGCACAGTGGAGCAGTGGTTAACACTGTTGCCTCACAGAAAGAATGAGTTCCTGAGTTTGACTCCATGACTTGGCTAAGGGCTTTTCCGTGTGGAGTTTGCATGTTTTCCCTGTTACTGCGTGGGTTCTCTCCAGGTACCCCACTGGTTAATTGCAGTGCAAGTGTTACTGGAATAGAAGCAGAGTTAAGTTCCAAGTAGGAACATGTTTAAAAGAGACTTTAATATGGACATTATATTAAAAGGGAAATTATTTAAAGCTATAATTTTAAGTCTAACTGAAAATAAATACCAAACATTACAAAGCAAAAAAGTCTCAGGCCATGTGATGTTTCTTGTGATAAATGTATTTTCTGAAGTAAAATGGACATTTATTTAGTGACTTTATATAATTGAGTGATGATCTTTCCATTTCTTGATCTCATTACATCGGTAACTGAACAAAATGTAAATTCTTTCATAATTAATTCACTGCAGTTAATTTTATTTATGCAGCGCCAAAAACAACACTCAACCCTCACACGTCATGATGTTAAGATCAGTTGGAATGACTGATTAAATCACTATAAAACAATAGAGAACAGGCTTGTTCAGGCAGTCACGTCCAACTCTTACCTACTTTAGGGTGGATGGGTGTGTTGAGATTTTATTAGTTTCAGTAGGTAATTTCAGAGCTAAGTCAGAAATGTCCTGGTGGAGTAATTGCTGTCATTTTGAAGTATATGCGCTGCACATAGCAAATAGGCATAAAAGATAAAACACAACTGGTCTGCACCACTAAGAAAAATATAGCATCATAGAGAAAATATTTTAACACAGATGCAACAAAAGACAAAATGGCACACAGGCAAGGCACACACAAGTGAGAAACCTTTAAAAATTATGCCAGTGTTGCAACAATGAGCTTTCTTGAGACAGTCAACATAAATGATAAACATTTTTCACATAGCAGACCAGAACCTATCTAAATATGGATAATATTTTACCTGGCCCAACAGCGTACAATTTACACAGCATACAACATACTCATGCACCCATTTGCAGGAGAGGTAGCATTGTGGAATTATTGTTTATTTATAATGCTAAAACGCTTGAAAGCAGCTCATAATAATAATAATGATGACAATAATAATAATAATAATAATAATAATGATGATAATAATAATAATAATAACATAGATTTGTATAGCACCTTTCAAAAAACCCAAGGATGCTTTATAAAAGAGTATAAATATATAAATAACCAAAACAAGGCTAGAAGTTGACAGCTATATTGAAGAGGTGAATTTTGAGGAGTTTTTTGAAGGACTCCAGTTATGGGGCATTGTAAAGCTCATATGGAAGAAAGTTCCAGATGGTGATTTTTCGTTTTTATGGGCTGATGTGTTTTTGTTTTTTTTTTGTAAGGCTTTAAACAATGAAAGGTGTGGCCAATGTGTAAAAATAACTCATTTGTTTGGCGGTGGCTATATGGCGGAGCTTCCACAGAGGCCGGCAGGTGGATCAGGGAAAGGGGAGGCAGGAGGAGAAGAGACGAGGAGGTCCAAGTGTCAGGTGAATTGGACTTCAGGTAAGAAGTTATGACCTGCAGTCTATCTGGGTCAGATCTAAACCAAGTTTAGGTGTAGTTTATTTTCGTTGTGCTGACTTTTTACAGTCAGTTGCAATAACTCGTACTGTGTTCTAGCACATGACGGTGCTCTAATGTTACTGATAGTGAACTTTATTTTATTCATAAGGTTAGTTAGTAGAGTTGCCAACAGTCGAAATAGTACACATTTCATATTGAGCTGAAAAGGAACATGGTTTGTCCCATACTTCAGCTAGAATGGAAAAAGACACAAAGCTGGAGTTATTCTGCATCCTTACACTGTCAGCTGCCTCGTCTTCTCTCATTCTCCCCCCTTCCTCTCCTTTTGCTACTTCAATCATGAAACTGATCAATGATCAGCTGATCGGCATTTCTGACACAAGTCCCATCTCTCTTGCTCGTTTATCACCCACTTTGCACAGCAGCAGCACATTGATTTCTAGTATCAGCTGATGTTTGCTGGAGCCACAGCTGTAAAGCTGCTGGTCATGATGTCGGTTTGGATATGTGGTGAGAGGGAAACATGAAGATGAAACCAGGAGATGTCCTTACTGAATCATCATGAATGAGTTGAAGGGAAGTTATGAGCTGTCTCTGAGAGACAAATAACACCAGGATGCTTTTCTAAGTAGCTGACAGCTGGTGACTGTGCAGGGGTGGGTCTAGCAAAGTTTTGCCAGGGGGCCAGGTAGGGCATTAACAGGGAAAGGGGGGCACAAATAAATACTTTTCTTTCTTATTCTTATTTAAAATGTCTAGCTTTTATTAAATAATTATCGGAATCTAACAACCAAAGTCATTAGCTGATGTAAAATGTATAGAAATCATATATATACCAACAAGACAGTGTTCATCAGTGTCACAGCAGCATTTGTTTTCATTCAAAGGGTTTTCCTAAACATTCTTTCTATTAAAATACAAAGAATGTTTTCTTTCTATTTTAATTCTTTCATTATATTATTCCCTGTTCAGCACTTTGGCCGACACATGATGTCCTTTAAATGTGCTATATAAATAAAGATGACTTGACTTGACTTGACTAATACCTGGTGGGCCGGTCTCTAGTCAAAATGTCCGGGCTGATTCTTTAACCCAGTCCAGCCCTGCTGGCGGCCACCCCAGAGTTATAGAGGTGGTGCAAGGGACAAAAAGCAGACTGATGGCTGAGGATCATAGCATCCGAGACTGTGTGTGGGTGCACCAGGTCAGAGAGTTACTGAGGGGCCAGGCATTGAGGGATTTATAAGTCAGAAGATGAATTTTGTAAGTAATGTGTGACTTGACCGGGAGCCACTGGAAATTTTTTTGGGGGGTGATGCATTCCAGGAGACTCTTGCCTGTTAGAAACCTGATGGATGAGTTCTGAACATGCTGGATCCTGTGATGCTTTGATGGAAATCACAAACAGGACTTCACTGCAGCAATCTAGCCGAGGATTGACAAAGGCATGGATGCGGGTGAGAATCATGGCTGAAATTGAGAGATGTTTATTTAGTGTAAATAACCTTTTTTGGTGACAAATTTGACACGGACATGGAATGGAAGTGTGGAGTCCAAAATGACACCCAGATTGAAAACAATAATAAATCTGAATAATTGCAAATGATAAGCCTTACCTTCTCCTCAGTGCACCAATATAACACTCCAAATGTGACTTGGCACTCAAAAAATTAGGGGGATAAAGTTCCTTGCGAGGGACACTAATGTCCAGAGTATTCAAAATGTCTGCAAGGACATTCATCAGGGACAGGTGTGTGAGTCCCTTTAACATCATGATGGTCCATAACCATGTTTTTAATTGTAAGCTGGCGAATGATACTGAGATAAGGCCAACACAAGGACAATTCCCCTCAAAAATTGCATCTTAAGCAGATGTTCTTCTGTTGTTCTTTTTATAACACTATAGTTAAAATAAAATAAAATCAGAAAATAAGATTTTCACAACATTGTAATAGCTTGTGATAGGTACTGGCTGATAGAAGTATTTTAGTTTTCAAATGAGCTATCTACTGCTGTCTAGTATATAATGTTATTTGACCATAATGCTTTACAGGAGGCAAAACGTGGGGTTAGTGCTCTGTATTCAAGTATTAAGCTTAATAAAATAAAAGCACAGTTTATTTTGAAGCACAATGTTATTTCAATTGATGTCTTTTAGTTTAAAAAGGACTTTTTATGAAAATGTAATAATTCAGTTTTGTCAGTTCATTATTTTTGATTTACCAAAAAGATATATATAAAAAGTTTTATGTTAAATTCATATTAAAATATTGAAATATTAAACACACACACACACACACACACACACACACACACACACACACACACACATAGAGGAATAATGGAGAATTAGGGTTGACATAACATCAATAAACCTGGACCCAGCATACACTAAACCAACTAGAACATATAATTTTTATTCGATTTCATGGTGGCTAGCACAGTCTTTCAACTAAAATAAATCCTTATACTGCTCTTATAATATAATATACTGCCTCTTCAACCGCATGTCTGAATCGTCTTTAATTCACCCTACACCATGTTATTATGCTATGCTATTGATGCAGGAAGAACAAATATTGATATTTTATTAAATAAATGAAAAAGTTAAAAAAGTTAATAAAATGTCATATTAACTCTTTAAAGATTATTTCTCCTCCAAAAACTTTCTAACTTACTCTAAGACATGAACTGGAGGACTAATGAGGGGACCTGTTTAGAAAGATTTCCACAAGAGTAACAGGAGGGAAAGGCAATTCAGGGACACTTCATTTAAAGCTTTAAACCTATTTAGTATAATTAGATTAACCCTCTGGGGTCCAGGGTATAATTGGCCGTTTTTGACTACTTTTGATTTTACTTCTATATTTTACCTTTAAAATATGTTTTTCTTGCCTTGTTTGGTATCATTATTTTCAGCACAACCTCAAATATCTGAAATTTGAGTTATGTTTTCATTTTGGTATACTATATTAGCACAGTTGATCTAAATTCAGACAAAAAATTCAAAATCCGAGTAGAAAAAAGTTATATTTTTTACTGTAAAACCCACAAACATGTTTAACGAATCATTTTCATAACTTGAAATGCAAATAGAAATTGGACATTTCTAAAAATTATGCACAAGTTTTGCAAACAATAAAGTTATATGGTACTATTTACCTAAAAATGCAGCCAAGGCCTCAGGCGTTTTTTATATAACCATTTAAAACTATTTACAGAACAATCAGGTGTGCTGCATCAAATAAGAAGGCACACAAATTATTTGTGCCAGTCCAAAAAATGTAGTTTGTGTTCAGTATAAGTGACAGGGGATTTCTTTAAATCACCCTGCCGTTCTTCAGTTGAGACGTCTGAGTCAGAAAACACAAACAACTGCAGTTCTTCTTTTACTCGCGAGGGCAGCCCTTTAGACGCAGGATCTGCGTCTATTGACTGTCCGCGTCCTTTATTTATACAAGATGTTCCTGTGTGTGTGTGTGTGTGTGTGTGTGTGTGTGTGTACAAAGGTAACAACGTCATTAAGAGCAGCGGGTTTTTTCCCCTTCACTACATTTGCATGTTCTTCTAATAGAGCTGAGTCTTCACTTCTCTGTTCTCTGAAGACAGGAAGCGGTTAGTAGCTGCACACAAGTTACTAGGTGAAAAGTCACTTAGACATGTCCTTAATAATAAGATAAAAAGATACATTTCATATAGCTGATCATATTATACAGTATTCTCTTCTGACATTCCCTCCTGTTGATCACGAAATGAAATGTACAATTCATCAGTGAGTAACTACTTGTTTCTCACGCTTTCAGTTACCACATCATTAGTTACACTTCATCTTCATCTGACAAATAGGAAAAGAAGTCTTCACTGGTTTTGGTACATCTGTGTATGCTGTGAATGACAAACTTATCATCTGTGAAATTACAGCTTCAAACAAAGAATAACATAAGTAAAGAAAAGCAAAATAAAATCAAGAAAAATTCAATGATGATCAACAGTCTCTTTAAAACTTGTTAAAGTTCAGGGCTTCTTCCTGGATCAGGATGTTGATGATGTTGTGCACCTTACAAAAGTCATTAGATCAGATTTGGTGCACTTGTTCCAGGGTGTTTCCCATATATGGTTGTGTTAATATGCTCGGCATGTGCGAGCAAACATAACAGTCTTTCTCTGTGGTCTGTATCAGGCATTTTTCATCCAAGGATGGATGTAAGGGTGAGCTTTTGTAGTCAAGGTAACCAGGAGGCTTCCCTTCACATTGTTGCACATTGGTCCATCACACCTGCACCTGGCTGCCCTAAAGTTGATCGGATAGAGAGTGGAGTGCAGGCTTACCCAACGGGGCCCAATCGCACTACCCCCTCACCCCCGAAGCAACCAAAGCGTAGGTGAGGCCTTCCTAATGTGCTTCCTCCTTAGTGATGGGGCTTCCGGGACCTCAACCCTTTTGCAGTGGCTCTGATGTATCCAGGAGGGTCTCTCTGCAATTTTACAGGCTGTGGGTGTCGTCAATAACACTTGGTGTCAACCTGCAAGAGACTGGAGAGTCTTACGGCAGTTTATTGTTCAAAACAATATCCTTATTTTCTAGTAGTTTTGCCATCCATTCTGCCAGAGTTGTTTCTCTGACGGATTTTTCTAAAGGTTCACTTTTTACAGCTGAGATTGCATCTGCTTTTACACTGGATAAATCTATAATCACTAGAGTATAAAAGTGTGTATTAAGGACCTGGACTATCCCCCCTGAGGACACATGGGTCACCCCATGTGTCACTAATGCTACTGTTCTGCACAGGGACTTGGGGAATATCGGTTTACCTTCACAAGTCATCAAATCATATTATTTTGGGTATTCTGATGATTAAATTGTGCCCTAAAGCAATGTCAGCTGACTTTCTTACTGCTTCTGCTGCGGCTGCACAGGCCTGCACGTCCATCTACGTGTAAGTAGAAAGGCTTATCATAATCAGGCAAAGCCAAAACTGTATTTGTCTGTAATGCCAGTTTCAAGTTACTGAATGCTTCTTCTGCTTTCTTCTTTGTAGATGCAACACTACATTTTGACTTAGGGCATTTTAGGCAATTCCTATTTCTCAAAGAATTCATACATCTTACATATTTCAAACTTTTAAGTTAAGGAAAAACTTGCTTACAGCTCTAAAACTCGCCATTGTTAAATCATGTGCCTAATCATTATATGTCACTGTGATCCATATGGGCAGAAATCTGTGCCATCAGAAACTGAATTTGAATAAGTTAAATTTGAATTTGAATTACTCGGATTGAATCTGAATTGTAACTTGAATGAAAGCTTTTGAAAACTGAATTTGAATTAGTCTAATTTGAAATTGAATTTATGGTTTGAAACTGCATTTTATCCTTTAAAAATTCAGCTCTCGAATAATTTCAGATTCACTTCTCACCATTCAGTTTCAGTTCTACAATTCAATTTCAGTTCCAAAATTCAGTTTTTTGGGACTTACATCCGGTTCCGGTTCAAGCGCAGATTAATAGAACTACAGACTGATAGCGTTACTGACGGAATCTACAGCGTCTTGAGCTGAATTAAGACTTCAGAAGTCATTCGTCATGTCGAATGACCAGCGGATAAACTCTCAGGTTGGTAATAAATGTATTACATGTATAAGAACAAGCGTCATGTTAACAAATGATAGCCGTACAACCTTTATGCTTATTGTAGCTGCTAGCTAAAAACGCTAATTTAGCCTAGTTTGCCCTGGATTCAGCTTTGACAAACAAATATGATCGACTGTTTCTAGTAGAATTCCAAAGTTGTCATCTTGTACCCTCTCAGAGCCCTGTATGCTTGCAGAGACCCCTACAGTAAGGAAACATGCAAAACGCTGTCCAAACCTTTGTATTTTAGCTTTATTTATGTCTTACACAGCATCCCAACTCTTTAGCGAACTTAATAACTTTAGCTAAAGTGAATAGTTAGTCTTATTCATTAGTGCAGCGTTACTGGATCACCTCTGTTTGAAGTGATATAATATGATATACAACTATCACTGTGTTTAACTATCATAATAATTCTTAGGGTACTGAGTGCATGCTTAATTAGATTTTTTTTTTTAAAACATACTGCTCCATTGCTATGTTTGACAGGCTGAAGTTGTCGGGTCACCTCCTAAATCGACCATCTTTTACAGGTGTTTTGTGCCAGAAATGGAGTGTCCACTGAAGACTGAAGATACTGAATCTCTCACGCCGTGCCATTGATCCCTCCTGTGCCTTCATCTAGACAAGAGACATTAACTTAACCACTCTCACATGCTCTGTACCTACATCACCTTCCCTGACAGTCGTAGCTTGGCTCATCTGAGGGTGAAATTATAAGAATGTGTTATTTTGCAAAGTGCTCTCTAGGGTTCCTAAATAAAATATGGCATTGAGGTCATTTCTTTTGAATTAATCCCTTCTTCTGAAATATAAGAACCTCTCCTGGTTTAAATGGCACTTTCTGTTCCTTACTTCCTGTTCCACTCCCAACCCCAAATAGATGCTGACAAGCTGACACAGTAACATGGAAGAGGGAAAGAAGCTGGAAAGGACTACTACAAATAAACCCAATGCCTAACAATGAAAAATGTAAAATAAGAACAATAATAATAATAATAAAGATAAAAGATGAAGTAACAAGTTTTTGTTTTTTTGTTTATTCCAAATGATCATCCAGATGTCTGTGACATGTGATGACAAACACCATAATGGAAGGCCTTAGTCATCACATGCTTAAACTCATATATTTTTGCATATGCTGAACAGGCAGTCAGACATGCTGTAACTGTGGGGTAGAAAACTGCATGAACACCATATGGCAGGGGTCTCAAACTCCAGTCCTCGAGGGCGCATGGAAAAGTTGCATGACACGGCCTTCGAGGACTGAGTTTGAGACCCCTGTCATATTCCATATGACAGGTGTGGTTGAACTTCATGAAGACTCTGAAGTTTCTCTTCTCTTCTGGCAGGACAGGAATGTCGCCTTGTCCTGTGAACCACTGTAAGGATGTACTTAGAGTAGAACTGGACTGTCACCGGCCTCAGGCTCTTCACCTTTTCAAAGACAAAGCAGTCATTTAGATAAAATATTAGATATTGTTTACCTGTAAATGCACAAAGAGAATTTAGAAATGTAATTATTGTCAAGAGTGAACAAGCACTGATAGTGTAATTTACATCTGTGGCCAAACGTTTAGAGAATGAGAAGTGTTGTTTATTTACAAAGTTTGCTGTTTCAGTGATAGTTGTATATCATATTATATCACTTCAAACAGAGGTGATCCAGTAACGCTGCACTAATGAATAAGACTAACTATTCACTTTAGCTAAAGTTATTAAGTTCGCTAAAGAGTTGGGATGCTGTGTAAGATATAAATAAAGCTAAAATACAAAAGGTTTGGACAGCGTTTTGCATGTTTCCTTACTGTAGGGGTCTCTGCAAGCATACAGGGCTCTGAGAGGGTACAAGATGACAACTTTGGAATTCTACTAGAAACAGTCGATCATATTTGTTTGTCAAAGCTGAATCCAGGGCAAACTAGGCTAAATTAGCGTTTTTAGCTAGCAGCTACAATAAGCATAAAGGTTGTCTGGCTATCATTTGTTAACATGACGCTTGTTCTTATACATGTAATACATTTATTACCAACCTGAGAGTTTATCCGCTGGTCATTCGACATGACGAATGACTTCTGAAGTCTTAATTCAGCTCAAGACGCTGTAGATTCCGTCAGTAACGCTATCAGTCTGTAGTTCTATTAATCTGCGCTTGAACCGAACCGGATGTAAGTCCCAAAAACTGAATTTTGGAACTGAAATTGAATTGTAGAACTGAAACTGAATGGTGAGAAGTGAATCTGAAATTATTCGAGAGCTGAATTTTTAAAGGATAAAATGCAGTTTCAAACCATAAATTCAATTTCAAATTAGACTAATTCAAATTCAGTTTTCAAAAGCTTTCATTCAAGTTACAATTCAGATTCAATCCGAGTAATTCAAATTCAAATTTAACTTATTCAAATTCAGTTTCTGATGGCACAGATTTCTGCCCATAGATCCACAAGTATGATCACAAATTTGTTTTCCAAACTTACAAAACAAACAAACAAAAACAAAAACAAATTGCCTATGGCACCAAGGCTTTGTGTTCATATTAATTGAGTGTAAGCTGCTTTCTTCCTTGCAAGTGTTTGTTTCAATAAGGTTTAATTCATGCATCTTATCACTGAGTTCTAAATTCAAACTATCTCACTTCTAATTCATTTCAAAAATACTTTCACATGTAACAATTTGTGTATGTGTGTGGTCTATTTGTGTTTACCTCTTTTAAACGTGACATGGTGGACATCACTAAACAATCATGAGTTCCCGCTTCAATTTTTCCAATCCAATTATATCCTATATTCTCGCAGTCTTACTCGTCCACATTCACCTGACACTGGTCCCTTTTTCATTCACATTGTCCTGTTCGGGCTTCAAAGCTCCAGCAAACACAGTTTGTTCCTTCTCTTTTCTTCTCCAGTCTTCTCTTCCAAAATTACTCCAAGCATGGCAAATATGACACTCAATGTCCAGTGCTCTTTCACAATTCTTTATCCCACTGTTCAACTGCCCAGCCTGTATTTTCACAGTACATGTTGCATTACTCTTACATGCTGCTGCTGGTCGTCAGTCGTCATCAGTGTTAATGGATCAGTGGCACTGTCGTTTGCCTGCTGTATTCAAGTCCACGATGTTCTGTCGGTCTTCATCAGGCGATTAACTGTCCTTTGAACTTCTTCTCAGTTTAGGGACAAAGTGACAGGTGAAGCTGTAGAATTTCAGCCAAATGTGGCCTGTTTTTCCCAATTGTTCCTCTATACTTTCTGCCGGTTACTCAAGGTTCAATGTTGAGAGAAGCCCACCTGTATTGGCACACTAAAGCATACAATTAGTATTATATTCATTTCTTTTCTTAAAGGCTTCATTTGCTTTATGTGCCTAGAGGTAACTCATCTATCTCTCTGTGTTCTTTCTTTACACCCTCAGTTCCTTTTATGGGCATGCAAAGTTCCTGTTCCAGACACACAACCACCACGTCCTCTCACACAGCAGGCACACAGAGCCATATTTCCTGTTTCTTCAAACTAATCTAACTCTTTTTTTTTTTCTTTGTATTTATAATCTACAGACCCTCTTAAATCTACTAAATCTTAATCTAAAAACAATACACCTTTATTTCATTCACACTTTTAAACATTCTAACCTCTTTTGTCATTCAGTAATCGTCTCACACACTGCCTTTTCTTTCAAACTCCCCCCTTTTCACTTACTCAGACAAATCACACAGTCACTCAAATCAAATACTGACAGCATTCACACGGTTAAAATCACTCAGAATACACTTTCATACGAGTATTTTAAACATGCCTTCCATAATCAGAAAGAGCAAGTCAAAAAGGAAAGAAAAAACTGAAACCTCTCATCATCCTAAAAATAGAATCAGCAGCCAGTGCACTGTTGTGTTGTCTCAAACCTGCAGCTTTAGCTGTTGTATTCAGGGCTTGACTTATTATTTATTATATTATACTTATTATATACAAACAGGTCAAGCGTCTCTATGCACTTGATTAGATTAGGTATTTTCCTTATTATCTTCATCTCATATATCATTGTACTGAGTTTGAGCAAACCTTAAGCTTGAATCAGACAACTTTTAACAATCATCCACCTCACATCATAACTGACTGAGGTGTCTCTTATTATTAATATTATGTCATTATTAATGTTATCATTGTATTGTTTTTCCTTTATTATAACAGCAATAGTATATTACAATACACTACTTTACTACTTTACTATTAATATACAATAGTATATTAGTTTATATTTTATTATGTATCCATCACGGGTCTGTGCGAACCTGCAGCTTCACACCTTCCCAAGCTGGAGACATCTGCTTTTTCACACTCTTTCTTTGGCTGAACAATGACACAGCCTTAATATACCTTATGCATTTCTCTATTTTATTTAAAATGGTTTCGTGTGAATTATCTGCTTTCATTCATTCTATTCATTCTGGGTATGGTTGTCTACCCAATTTTGTATCATTTGGTAATACCAATTTACAGGTTGCTATGCTTCCTATTATTAGTTTGAATATAGTAGAGATAAGCTCTAATTTGATTTAACCTTTTCTTTATTCCACTTTATTCCTAAGAGTATTTATATATATATTCAGTTGGGTCTGTATCCAACTCATTTTAAACTTCTACTTTGATCTCTAATTTTTCACTTGATGAGGGATTATTATTTCCTTCCTAGTCTGAACTGCTTTTTAGTTTCTTACAGTCACGTACAAAATGTCCCTCTTTTCCACACCTCCAGCATGCAGTGTTAAAGCCACTTTTTGGTGTGTGTATAGGTCTACCTCTACCTCTTGCTGTTCCACTAAGCATTCCTCTGTCTTTCTTTTGGATTAGTCCTACTCTGGTTTGTTGTTTTTCTAAACATTTCTCATCAGGTGTTAATTTTGCTTGTTTATTCTCCATTCTCAAAGATTTTGCTGGGCCGTCACTGGCACGCTAGACTTCAGAGTGGTTTACTGGTACGGCCTTCTACTTCATTTCTAAAAAATGAAGCGGTATCAGTTTTACGAGATAAAACTCAACCGTTCTCCTTTGTCACCAGTACATGAGCCTCAGCAAAGAAAACAATAAAAAACAAAAAACAATGGAAGTAGTTCAGCAACTTATTGTGCTGCAAAATCAACTTACTTCCAAAACACATATACGTACACACAGATAGACATTTGCGCGCTAATTTGTCACGAAGTAATTCACGGTCACTTCTAAAACCACTCTAAACACAGTTCCTTGTGGCGAACTTAAACCTTATTTGTCACGAAGTATTTGACGGCTACTTCTAAAACCACTCTAAACACAGTTCCTTGTGGCGAACGTAAACCCTATTTCACGCGTTTATTTCTTCAAACCCTTCCGTCGGGTTAAAACCAACAGTGTTTTCTCACCCTCAGTCGTCTTTTGCTGGTTGTTCAGGTCATCTGGATCCCAACGTCGTGGACCAGTACTAAACCACCGGCCTGGACCCGAATTCAACGTTCCAGGACTCTCACCTCTACCTGGAGAGGGCTGTCGACAGACTTCGGTGCTGGTTTACCCACGACGTCAGGATGCAGAAGTTAGACCTTATTGGAGTCACAGAAACGTGTCTGGTGTTTCCGTCTCTAGGCTTGAAGGACCAATTTAAATGACAGGGGATTTCTTTAAATCACCCTGCCGTTCTTCAGTTGAGACGTCTGAGTCAGAAAACACAAACAACTGCAGTTCTTCTTTTACTCGCGAGGGCAGCCCTTTAGACGCAGGATCTGCGTCTATTGACTGTCCGCGTCCTTTATTTATACAAGATGTTCCTGTGTGTGTGTGTGTGTGTGTGTACAAAGGTAACAACGTCATTAAGAGCAGCGGGTTTTTTCCCCTTCACTACATTTGCATGTTCTTCTAATAGAGCTGAGTCTTCACTTCTCTGTTCTCTGAAGACAGGAAGCGGTTAGTAGCTGCACACAAGTTACTAGGTGAAAAGTCACTTAGACATGTCCTTAATAATAAGATAAAAAGATACATTTCATATAGCTGATCATATTATACAATATTCTCTTCTGACAATAAGACAGAGGAGAACACCACAGGCCTAAACCCTGCAGGTCTGACTGCAGGAGGTGCATCAGTCCAGTTTTCCATGTGGGAACAGTGTTTACACTGGAATCTGCCTTTGACGGCTTTTTTTTGGAGAAAATATGAAATTCAGCAGTATAACTGACACACAATACAAAACAATAACTACACAACAAACTAACTATAGCCTCCAAACACGCTAAACGTCACTAATGTCTCACATATGAAAACTCGCTCTCTCTCTCTCTCTTTCTTTCGCCCACTTTCCGTCATGGTGCCACTCCTAAAACTTCCCTTCTCCCTAAACAACCAAATGTCACATGTTGCCATATCATTTTTTTGATTGGCTGACATGGTAAACTGTAACACCAATAGGGAAGGGGTGTTTTTTTCTTTTTCTTTTTTCACTCGCAAGCGGAGAGTGTTTGCTAGCGCTGTTTGTAGAAAACGCTGTTTTTACCATTCTTCCCGCTGTAAACACCGCTGTTTTGTTCAGAAAAAAACATTGCGTGTATTTTTTATCATAACTCTGGCTTTACATGGCCTATCGACACAATTCAAAAACTGGTATATAGTTTGAGGTCCGCACTTTCGACCCAAGTTGGAATGGAGACTCTGACTCGCTGCATCTTGTAGCTGTGTCGTCTTAAATTGGTCGTGTGATTTTGACGCGCCAGAGGGTTAACCCAAAATGTAATTCAGCTAATACATTATAGTGTGGTTTAGCTACAGTGTAAAAAAAAAATATCTAATATAATAATATTTTACTGTTAAATCGAAATGTAATGCTATGGAAAAATATATAAAATGATTCTCATAAACATTTTTTACATCAAATAATTATAATTATTATTATCATTGCTATTTAGGGCGATCGTGGCTCAAGAGTTGGCAGTTCACCTTGTAATCAGAAGGTTGCTGGTGGTTACTCTCGGTGATTGTGTCCTTGGGCAGGACACTTCACCTACCACCTATTGGTGATGGCCAGAGGGGAATTGTAAAGTGCTTTGAGGGTCTCAAAAAGCGCAATATGAATGCAATCCATTATTATTTAAACCAACTGTTAACTGTATATTTCTGTACATTTAAGTATTATTATCCATATTGCCGCATTCAGTGACCTTGTTTATAGGTAATTTCATTGTATAATCATAATAAATTGTTCCTAATTTAATGTTTAAAAGCACTGGAAAAAGGCAAAATCCCATGTAAAATCAGGGCAATAAATTGTATTGTCATTACTGAAAATAACCGTATTTTCATGAGAAAGTTATTTTCTGTTATTTTTTGGTATTATTTTGGCGCCCCAGCTGCCGGAACATTACTCTTTTTTTAGGATTTTTTTTTTTTTTTTTTTTACAGTGTACAATGCATTACCTCCAGCTATGGTGTACTGTTTAATCAGTCAGCAATTACTGTTCTTCCATCCATCCATCCAGCCATCCATCCATCCATCCAATCTCTTCCACTTATCCTTCTCAATGTCAAGGGGATAGCCTTACTTGGATAGGCTCCAATTAGGGCTAACACAGAGAGTCTGGCAACAATTTGCACTCACTTTCACACCTATGTGCAATTTAAATTCATCATTTAACCTAACCCCACTAACTGCATGTCTTTGGACTGTGGGAGTAAGCCTGAGTACGTGAAGAGAACCCACGCCAACATGGGGAAAACTCCACACAGTAAGGCCCTTACCTGGCGGTAGAGTCAAACTCAGCATTTTCTTACTGTGGGCAACAGGTATTGTTACTTACATGAACTAGTAATGTAGCAGCAGGTTGTTGCTGGTGAATGATATCTATTCATGTACCACGTAAATCCAACAGGATGCTGCAAACTGTAAATAATTTCCTTGAAGAGTGATCATTTCAGTTACCATTTTGTTTTAGGCTTGTCATATTTTCCACATTTATGTATTTGCTCATTTGAGTAGTCCACGATTCATTGTATTCACAGATTTGACCTGTTCTTCATTAAAACTGCCAAGATGGTTTTCAGACTGAGAAAATCCAGGCTTCAAATTTTACAACTAATGAGAATAACGGCAATTGCTTTGGTCTCCATCCTTTTATGGAATTTATCAGGATTTTCCTTCTGTCGTCAAGAGTCAAGACTTTGTGCCTGTCTCAAATGTCTAACAGACAGTGATCCTTGGTTTAATTACATTATCAGTGAAGCTCCTAAACCCTTTATGTCACGGAAACATAAAACTTCAGAGGAAGACTTCAACTGGTGGAAGGTAAGCAATGAAAAATCAACTACACATCACAATAAACTTTTTGGGCTACTTAGGCCATCTTAAAGTTATGCATATTAAAACCCTTTAGTGTTCCCTGTCACAATGGACCGGTCCTTGTTAACTGCTCTTAAATAAGCACAAAAACCATTTTTCCCCACCAAATTTTTATTCAACATTCTTTAGCTGTGAGCAATGTCTCAAAGTAGTGTTTAACATGATTAAAAAGAATTCGACATAAAATCACTGCAGTGAAAATACAGTAGGCACAGTAAATGTATTACAAAATGAACATGTAAAAAATAAATTGAAAACCAAAGACCAAACTCAACATGAAGCTGTGTGTGTGTGTGTGTGTGTGTGTGTGTGTGTGAGAGAGAGAGAGAGAGAATCTGTGTGTGTGTGTGTGTGTGTGTGTGTGTGTGTGTGTGTGTGTGTGTGTTATTTCAATACTTTATCAATGTACTTACCATTTACAGACAATGACATAAAGTAGCAATATAACACTATGAAAACACGTCACTACACATAGAACTGCATTATTGGTGAATTTTACAGTATTTAAGTTTCAAAAGTAATTATTCAGCAAAAAAAAGAAAATGTTTCACCATCAATGTTATATTGAGCAGCATAAATGTTGTAGATGTTTAAGGTTGGACTTAAATATTTAATTTTCTATTTAATCTCCAGAGCATCATGTTCTATACAATCCCTTTATTGAGTGAGGACCATGTATCTCCAGAAAAAAAAAAAAAAGATTTAATGAGCTCACAAAAAAAGGTCTACACCCTCAGTTACATTATAATTAATATAACTGCAGCTGATTTAAAAGACTTAAATGTGACACGGTTAATTGTCTACAGTGGTATTTTTTTTTATAAAAAGAAAAATGTGGGTGTTTTAGCAAAACAGCAGTTGTTTAAGATAAAATTACAAATACAATATATCTTTTAGTGCAGAAACTGAAAATAAAATAAATAAGAATAAAAGTATACATTACTCCAATTAAAAGAAAATTTGCAACTCCAATTAACAAAAACTCCAACACAAAAACACATAGCAATTGAGAGAATGTGACCAGGAACCAAAGAAAACTGAGGGCTTAAATACATACATGAAGTAGTTAGGGAGAAAGGATAAAGGTGAACAGAATCTATTCACACAAGACAAGACAAGAGACTGGCAAAATAAGAAGCGAAGTAACAGAACATGGGAAGAGAAACACAGACTTGATACAAAGACAGAAAGGGTAACAAACACAAAGACAGGACTTCATACAAGAGATGCTAGGGACAAAACTGGCAAGACTAGGGCAGACTGCACATGAAAGCAAACTAACAAAACTAAGAAATAAGAACTAGAAGCAACGATTTCAAAACTCAAAAGCACAGAGAAAGATTACTATAGACCAAAAGACTAAATAAAATAAAACTAGAATTTAAATCACTTCAAAATCCCCCAAAATACTTTGATTGTTGCCATTGTAACTAGAGAAGCTGCAGTCTCAATGTAATTAAAAGGTAACAGATCCATACATTTTTTAGTAAAGGTCACTGTGTGGAATTTTTAATAGGTTGAAAAAAGGAAACTATTTGAACTTCAAATGGCAAAAAATGGGAGACTAGAATGCTAAGGAGCAGCAGCAGGAATTTATCTGGATAAGGCAGATGGCTGATTGATTAGATGACTTTAACACTATTGCATGATTTTAAGCTTTGAAATGGAGATGTGATCTCACCCTGCAAAACTTTCTTCTTCTTTGTCAGGTCTTACAGGGGAAAAAAGAAAACTTCACTTTCTACAATAAAACACTACAAAGTGTGTTTGAGACGATAACACTAATTGCAGATATTGAAGAACCTCGACCTGATCGCTGCAGGAGCTGCGCTGTGGTGGGGAATTCTGGAAATTTGAGAGGATCACATTATGGACCATTGATAGATGCCCATGATATTGTAATAAGGTACTAATTATTTAACAGCATTATAAGCATTTTAGAAAAACACATCTAATTATAACAATGTTGTTGACACAAAGACAAAATCTTAAGAAAAATGTAAATTGATATCACACAGTCAAGTCGAATGTAAATAATGTTTAATGTGATTTAAATTATTATCATAGTATGCATAAGAATGTATACTAATTATGTATCCGTCTGTACTATTTAGAATCAATCGAGGGCGTACCAAAGGCTATGAAACAGATGCTGGAACCAAAACAACTCATCATGTCATGTATCCAGAAAGTGCTACTAGATTGGACAATACCACTAATCTTTTGTTTTTTCCCTTCAAAACACCTGACTTTTTGTGGCTTCTCAAGGCCTTAAATCCCAGGTAGGCCAAATGTGACACTTTGAAATTTCTGATTTCAACAGCTTCGCAACATAGTCTTTACTAACTGTAAGAAAGAGTACACTCTAGTTGTATCTGTTTGAACAAGCAAACTTAACAACAAACAAAACTTTTGTTAAAACCTAAAGGGCTCAGCTCAATGCTGGATGGTGTGTATGGCATTGAAATTGCAGTGTTTTGTTCAGTTTCACTACTTAAGGCTAGTGTTTGTCAGTGAACAAGACAATAAACTATTAGTATAGGAGAAGTATTAGATAATTATTAGCATTTATTTTGCTAAAAAATCAGTTCTCTGCCAAACATGATACATTTTCTTTTCAACAGGGAAAATGGCGCCCCAAAATCTAACAAGATAGCTAACAAGGATTTGGTGAGTATTTTAAGTTTAGCTAAACAAAACTGTGCTCTAATGACATGTAAGCATTTGAGCTAACATTAGATCAGGGAGCCTACAAAATAAACTAATGGCTAGTGTTTGTCACTAGCCATTAGTTTGTTACACACTGAATTGGCAAATCCCATACACAGTAGCTTGTATTATTAACTTGCCTTAGTCTACCCACCATTGCTGCAGATGTGCGAGGCATTTTGCAAACCACCTCTTCCTCAACTTTTCCTTTGTTCAGTATTTGTTGCTTGCTCTTTTTTTGGTTGGGCCGTAATAGTGTTTTCCCAGTTGCTCATACTTGCTGTGTAGAAGGCCCTTCGAAATGAACTAGTGTAAATTTCTATGATCCCACAATGAGAAAGAGACCCTCAAAAAGATTTGAGGGTGGTCTGAGGGCCCGAAGTCTTCTAGGGTGCCCTGTACTCACTGTCCAGCACTGTGGAGTCCAACTGGCATTTCCCAGAATCCTGGAATTGGCAGGCCCACTGGCACTCTGTGGTTTACAAAGATAAGAGCAGACCCTGAGCCTATGTGACACATGTTAAAGGGTCTGGAGAATTCAGGGAGAACGTTATTCTGCCTGTAATTAATATCATGACTAGGCAACAAAACCCTGACAATAGGTCAAATGATTCCATCCCAATGGATGAAATCATTTAACCCTATCATTTGACCTATCATTTGAATCTATGCTGGTGCAGTGGGTTCTGGGTTCCACCTGCAACAATGCCTGGACTTATATGGCGTGTTTATTCAGGCAGTATATGGAGGATGAAGGAACTGATACCACTGACTGGCCACCCCGCTTGCTTTACTTTGATCAAATAGAACACTTTGGGGACATTGTTTCCTCACATCCGATGCTGCTAGGTTGCACCTCAGATTGTCCAGGAGCTCAGGGATGCCCTGGTCCAGTTCTGGGAGGAGATACACCATAACACCATCATTAAGAGTGTGCCCTGACATTCGCAGGCATGCATTCAAAAATGCAAGTTCACACAAACTATCAAGTGCTTTTATGAATTGCTAAAATTAAATTTTGGCAAAATGGACTAGCCTGTCGCATTTTTTCACTGTGATTTTCAGGATGTCTTTGATGGCAGCTGTCTGGAATTTGATAATTTTCATTTCCATAAAATGATGTTACATCCTTTCATTTCAAACACATTACCCAGTATATATCAGTATAGATATCCAGCATGGTTTTTTCCCCATGGAGATCTGATTTGTTTTCAAACTCTTCCATTACTTTTTTTGAGTAGTATATTTTATTGTGCATTAATTGCAGAAAGGAATGATAAATAAAACTCAGATTTAAGGCTGTGTCTGATTCATAACAGGTGAGGATCCTTCATCCAGCTTTCATGAAATATGTTCATGAAGTCTGGCTAAGAAGGAAGGGAGCTTATCCATCCACTGGCTTTCTTACTGTCGTTCTCAGCTTACTGATGTGTGATGAGGTATGTATTTATACATTATGTATCTGACTGACAGTAGTGGTAGCCAGACTCCAAGAAACATCGATTAACAAGCAAAATCAAGAACGTGACCTGTTAGTAGCCAGCTTCAAAAAATCTTTCACAAGGACAGAAATGTATTTATGATTATTACTTGACTCTTTGATAGTACACCTCTGCTTGGGTCGTGTGCTAACTCATTGGCTTGGCAAGCAAAGAGTTGCTGGTTGGATTCTAGCAGGGGCACACATCGCCCGGATATTGACACAATGGTGCCAAAGAGGAGCTGATTTACTGGAGATATGCTCAAGACATTCAAAAGTAATTTCCCAACATAACAAGGCTTCTAGATATATAACTGCAAGGGGAAAAGAAAAGGCAAGTAAGTGAGTAAGGACAGACAGAAAAGGCCTGATTGTCACCATGATTGAGGAGGCAGTCTGGCAGAGAACTGAGGCACCACCTGTCCTTGATAAACTTGTCTACTAGAAGACATAATTGCCAACAGGTGTCGCGTGTACCACTCACCCCAGGAGCTCCACCGAGGAGTGGAGACCACACAGGGCTAATTTATTTATTTAAAACTTACTTTAATAATGCATTTAGTGGTAACATTACTTTAACATTAAAGGCGTAACTTTGAATGTAAAAAATCTTGTTTCCCCAGGTCAATGTCTTTGGGTTCGGAGCAGACAGCGAGGGAAACTGGAGCCATTACTTTGAAATCCTCCGGAACAAAAAATTAAAAACAGGAGGCCATCCTGGAGAAGAAGAATATAAAATGATTGATAAATTACACAAGAGGAAGAAAATTTTTTTTTTTAAAGGATGGTAATTTTTTCTGTTTGCATTTCCCTCTTCATCAGTTGCAAATCAGTTTTAAATAAGAATATATAAAATGCATTATTTTCTCCCAAGTCATGGCTGTCAGTTATTTTAACTGACCACATCAAAAACTATTTACATATTTTCCAAAAATATAGGGTTAGGGTTTGCATTCAGAGCAAGGGTTGTCAACGATCAAGTCTTAGGCTACGTTCACGCTGCAGGTCTTAATGCTCAATTCCGATTTTTTGATCAACACTTCAACACTGATGTGCTTCGGGGTTTGTACGTGCTATGGAGTCTTAACGTGTTTTGGAGTTTTTACATGTTTTGAAGTTTGTACGTGCTTTGTTTTTAGGGGCCACCGTAAATATTATTTTATTTATTCACTCCACATAAAATGTAATAAATAAATCATATAATACAAAAACCAACTATTCACATTTCAACTTTTAACTCTTTAAATTTTCAGCTCTTTCCTTTTAAACAAATTTAAAGTGAAACAACACAAAATACTGCAAACCACAACACAATTAAATATAAATTAAAATATGAAAACAAAAAGAAGATACATATTCTCTGTCATATGGGCCTGCATGAATAAACTTTCTGAAACCTTTATCATCCGCAACTAATAATAGTTGTGGTTGATTACTATACCTTTCTAATGTGACGTTGTTGTCCCTGGCTCTCTTTCTCTCTGTGTTCCTGTGCTACTGCGAGTGTAACTACCGGCCCTCCCCCCTCTTCCCAGCGCAAAGCACAAGGCTCACGTGCGGAGTGAAGCGGAAAAAAAGTGCAAGAGAGAGGGTTAGAGAAAGAAAAATAAAAACCACGGCTCACGATAAGGAGCCGGCTCGCGTCGTTTCACGTCAAAGATCCGGCTCTAACAGCCGTTTCGTTCGCGACCGACACATCACTATCCCGCAGTAAATATAAACAACAATAGTATTCAGGAAGAAAACCAAACATTGCATATATTTTTATCATAATCCTTATCACGAGCCGTGGTTTTTTTTTTCCTTTTCTCACCCTCTCTCTCGCACTTTTTTCCGCTTAACTCCGCACGTGAGCCTTGTGCTTTGCGCTGGGAAGAGGGGGGAGGGGCGGTAGTTACAGTCGCAGTAGCACAGGAACAGAGCAGGAGAGAAAGAGAGAGAAAGAGAGCCAGGGACAACAACGTCACACTAGAAAGGTATAGTGATCATCCACAACTATTTTCAGTTGCGGATGATAAAGGATTCAGGAAGTTTATTCATGCGGGCCCATATGACAGAGAATGTGCATCTTCTTTTTGTTTTCATATTTTAATTTATATTTAATTGTGCTGTGGTTTGCAGTGTTTTGTGTTGTTTCATTTGAAATTTGTTTAAAAGGAAAAAGCTGAAAATTTAAATAGTTAAAAGTTGAACTGTAAATAGTTGTTTTTTGTATTATATGATTTATTTATTACATTTTATGTGGAGTGAATAAATAAAAGTATATTTACAGTGGCCCCTAGAGACAAAGCACGTACAAACTCCAAAACACGTAAAAACTCCAAAACACGTACAAAACACAACAGAAGTGTTCCAGGATGCTAGGCGCAGTGTTGAGCTTTTGTTACCTAGAGGCTACACAAGCCAGCAATTACCAACGACCGGATTTGGTGTGTGGTAGTAACAGGTAAATGAACTTTTTTTTTTTTATTATTTGAATATATATGAGTTCTTGTGTATAAATACACAAACAATACACATATGCTTTCAATTGTGTAATTTAAGTGATCTAGGTAGCTCTGTTTTGGAAGTACAGTTAACGCTAGAAATGTGCTTTGGAGTTTGTACATGCTTTGGAGTTTGTACGTGCTTTGTCTCTGGGGGCCACCACATATATTCATATATAAACATATATAAATAAAACCACCTTTTTTTTTTACATTAGTAATTCCTTTTGTGCATAATTTTATATTATTGTTAATAATAAATTTATTAAAGCAACAAAACAACATGAAGAGCTGGTTGGGAGCCAAAAGAGCCGGCTCTTTTTAGTGAGTCGAGCCGAAAGAGCCGGTTCTCTAAAAAGAGCCGGAAATCCCATCACTATTACTGACTAACACTGCAAAACAGAATTGTTAAAGTATTAATTTTAATTTCAATTCAGGTTAGATTTTTTTTTTTATGAGCAACGCAGATTTTCTGTGCGCAGAGACTGTGCCAGCAGTGCGCAATTGCGCATGTGCGCAGCTTAGAGGGAACATTGTTCCCTGTTATCAACTTATGCAGACAAGCGTGGGCGAGAGTCTCCTGTAAACTTACTTCTAAGAGTGTGACACCGTATAAGAGCCTTTATTATTCAGGACTGTGTCCACTTAATGCTACACTGTATAACTTTAAAACACTTATTTATAAAAACATAGCATTATTGAGGCACATAATTTCATGTCAACCAAAGATAATTCAGAGAGTATTTTCATTAATGTTATTAGTAGTAGTAATACTATTGTTATTGTTGATCTCGAAATTGTGGATGGATTTAAAAAAGTGTGCTTGCTAGGAGGAAAATATAGGAGCAGTACAGCAATACGTAGCTTTTGAGGAGTGGAGATGTGGACATTAATTATAATAATGGCATGATGAAGTTGTACTTTACTTGTATGCAGACTTCACAGCTACAGTACATACTTACTGAGAAGACCAGGGTAAGCTGCCAGGCAATTTATTCTTCAGCCACACAAGGTCCTTTATCAAAAATCTAACAGCTACTTTGCGTGAAAGCACTTTTATTTTCAGTTCATTGTTCAAATGTGTAGAGAAGAAAAGATTAGAAAGCAGACAGCTGTTATCACCATGTAAAAAATGACTTTTGTTTAAAAAAAAAAAAAAAAACTCTTTAGATAAGAATATTTAAAATTACTGTTTTTAGGAAAATATAGTAATTTGAGTTTTTAGCTTCAGTCACATGTTGAGGTAATGTTTAGCTTGAACCATTTTGCAGTTGGTTATCTTGTTGTCTAAGTGACTTTGGGGCAACATATGACGTGTAAGGTTGTCATATGTTTCCTTGGTTGAGGAGCATAGAACAGTCTTTAAAAAAGGAGGAAAAAGAGTTATTTTTGTATATTTTAACAATTGCTCAGTGGCCCTCCCCACCCCACCCAAAATAAACACAAAAAGTTCAGACAGGCAACAAAAGCATCCATCCATCCATCCATCCATCCATCCATTTTCTTCCGCATATCCAGGGCCGGGTCGCGGGGGCAGCAGCCCAAGCAGAGAAGCCCACACCTCCCTCTCCCCAGCCACCTCCTCCAGCTTATCCGGGGGAACTCCAAGGCGTTCCCAGGCCAGCCGAGAGATATAATCTCTCCAGCGTGTCCTGGGTCTGCCCCAGGGCCTCCTCCCGGTGGGACATGCCCGGAAAACCTCGCCCACGAGGTGCCCAGAGGGCATACTTGTCAGATGCCCGAACCACCTCAACTGTCTCCTTTCGATGTGGAGGAGCAGCGGCTCTACTCTGAGCCCCTCTTGAATGGCCGAACTTCTCACCCTATCTCTAAGGGAGAGGCCAGCCACCCTTCGGAGGAAACCCATTTCCGCCGCTTGTATTCGCGATCTCGTTCTTTCGGTCACTACCCAAAGTTCATGACCATAGGTAAGTGTAGGGACGTAGTTCGACTGGTAAATTGAGAGCTTCGCTTTTATGCTCTGCTCTCTCTTCACCACAACAGACCGGTACAGCGTCTGCATCACTGCAGCCGCTGCACCAATCAGTCTTTGGATTTCCCTCTCCCTTCTCCCATCACTCGTGAACAAGACCCCGAGATACTTAAACTCCTCCACTTGGGGCAGGGTGTCGTCCCTGACCCGGAGTGGGCACTCCACCCTTTTCCGGATGAGGACCAGACACCCCATACTCCCAGAGCACCCCCCACAGGACCCCCCGAGGGACACGGTCAAATGCCTTCTCCAAGTCCACAAAACACATGTAGACTGGTTGGGCAAACTCCCATGCCACAGTTTGGCCATAACGAACACGTGAGCATTGAAGTCTCCCAGTAAGACAACAGACACCCCAGGAGGAGCACCCTCCGGTGCCCCACCTAGGGACTCCAAGAAGACTGGTTACTCTGAACTGCCACTCGGCGCATAAGCACAGATGACAGTCAGGACCTGTTCCCCGACCCGAAGGCGCAGGGAACAAACCCTCCTGTCCACTGGGAGAAACTCCAACATACCAGCAGCAAAATACCCACCCCAGGCCGACGCCTCTCACCAGGGGCACCTCCAGACTGAGACAGAGTCCAGCCCCTCTCCAGGAGACTGGTTCCAGAGCACAGGCCATGTGTTGAGGTGAGCCCAACTATATCTAGCCGGTACCTCTCAACCTCACGCATTAGCTCAGGCTCCTTCCCCACCAGAGAGGTGACATTCCATGTCCCAATTGCCAGTCTTGGTAGCCAGGGATTGGTCTGCCAGGGCCTCCGCTCCTGGCTGCCGCCCGACTCACATTGCACCCAACCCCTTCGGTGACTCCTGTGGGTGGCCTCCATGTGCCCATCTTTCCTGCTGTGTTGCCCGGGCGCCATGGACTAAGGCCCAGCCACCAGACGCTCGCCCTCGGGCACCCTCCCTGGGCCTGGCTCCAGGGCGAGGCCCCGGTAACCCTATCCCCTATCCCGGGCAGGGTGAACTGTTCCCTCGATGGTCTTTTCATAGGGGTCTTCTGAATCGCTTTTTGTCTGGTCCCTCACTCAGGACCAATTTGCCATGGGAGACCCTACCAGGGGGCAAAAGCCCCCAGACAACATAGCCCCTGGGATCCCTGGGAAACACCAACCCAGTCAAGTATATTCAACTTGACAGGAAAATCTAAACTAAATGACAGAAAACTAAAACTTTACAAAGAAATCAAAAAAACATCATTGACTCAAAATGCTTTGTTGAATGACCCAGAACAATTAGTCTTATCATGTCTTCTGATACAACATACATCCTCTCTATTGCAATGAGGCTGTAACCATTGGTATGTCATTGTCATCCATTTCATTTTACAGAAATCCAGTCAACTCTTGACCCTGAATTTCCACTCTTAAAGACTTTCTCAAAGATTTGGATTTTTGACTGGGTAAAAGTCAAAGCCAGACTGAGAAACAGGAAGTTTAGTGCAGAGCTGCAGAGGCTTATTAATGAAATACAGGAAACCAGTACAGGGAGAAAAAGTGGAAGTAACACACACACACATCAAGTCAGCCCAGAAGGAGTTGTTTTTATCGAAACTGTGTGGCCTGTAAAGGACCAAAAATAACACCTATATGATACACATTTTTGGCTTCTAATGCTAGACATCTGCAAAATGGCTTTGGGCGGTGCATGTCTCTCTCTTCCGGAAGATGATTAAATAAAATAATCATAAATATTTTGACTAACTGATTCGTGTTCTCTCTATTCAGTAAAAGAATGACAAGAACCAGATTTAATAATGCATAACGAAAGAGTAGTAAAATAATATATATATTATTGGAAAAAAAACATAACTATATGATGTGGCAGGGAACAAAGGAAAGCACGTAAGAACTGACACTAAATTACACTTACTTACAAAGAAGAGAAAACTGACAAAGGCAAGCAAGTAAACTGAGTGGAATACAGAACGATCAAAGATTACAAAATAAATCAGGAAATTACTTCTGGGAGTCACTGAGTCAACATTGTCAAAGCAAGTGTCCTCAATTCCAGTTACAGAGTCAATTATAGTGTGGGCAGTAAAGATTAAAACAAACAGAAAGTTAACTGTCCCAGTGTGGTTAATTCTGTTAGTAATAACTGACATATAAACATGCTAAGAATATTCAGTAATAATCAGGAAGCAGCCAAACTGGCAATATCAGAGGTTTTAGTTAGTTAATTGTCATCTTTCTATTCATCCTGATCAACTGATAAGATCGAGAGGTCATGAGGCAGGAATGTTTCTGGTGATATAACCATGAATTGCAAGAATAGTGACTGACATGTGTTGGTGAGACATCACAGGACACTGTTGTAGTTTTCTTTCCACCGGTTTATCAAGCTGGATGAGGACAGAGAACACCAGGCTGCTCTGTCACTGATGGCTTTCCAGAAATGGAGGTGCTCAGCTATATTTTTTATTTCCTGGTGCAGGATGTGCAAGTCTTTAATGTGCAAATAATGTCCCCTGTCCCTGGCACCTGCTGTGAGGGGTGTGGCACCTGCTGTGGTGGAGCCGTTGCAAGGCCTGAGTCGTGTAGCAGCAAACAACTCCTCCAGGGAGGCTGTCCTGGTGAAGGAGAAGTTCATGGCCCACTTCTCTGCGGAGGAAGCTGTGTCTTGGCAGCCAAAAGAATAGCCTGTTTGAAGTCCGAGTGACTTCCCCCAAACGGCTCTTTTAAGAGCCACCCACAAACCTCTAAAGAGCGTTCCTGCCTTTTTAAAATTTTCTTAATAAATGGAGCTTGCCTCCAAAATAAGCAAACCTCTCTTTATGCTCTTAAATAATTGGTCTTCACTATGTTCCTATATACAGTGCGATGCAAAAGTTTGGGCAACCTTGTTAATAGTCATTATTTTCCTGTATGGTAAATGGCCTGTATTTATATACAGTTAAGCCCATAATTATTCATACCCCTGCCAAATTTTGACTTAAAGTTACTTTTATTCAACTAGCAAGTTATTTTTTGACTGGAAATGACACAGGCGTCTCCCAAAAGATAATAAGATGATGTACAAGACGCATCATTGTGGAAAAAAAAATATTTCTCAGCTTTTATTTACATTTGAGCAAAAAGTATCATGTCCAGAATTATTCATACCCTTCACAAACTGTCACAGTCTCTGGGAAAATCCAAAGTTCCATCCATTCCAAATAGTCAAAGCTGTTCTAAAGCATCCTAATTACCCTGATTAATTGGGAATAGCTGTTTTAATCAACTCAACAGGTGAAAAACAGCAGCTCTCTGCAGGTGGTTTGTGGACAGTCATGGCTAAAACAAAGGAACTCAGTGAGGACCTGCAGCTGTGCATTGTGGCTGCTCACAAGTGAGGAATGGGCTACAAGGCCATATCCAAATGTTTTCAAGTTCCAGTGGCTACAGTGCAAAGTATTATTAAAAAATACAAGATGTTCCGCACTGTGGAAAATCTCAGAGGACGTTGTCGGAAGCCAAAAGTGACACCTGTGCTGGCCAGGAGGATAGTGAGAGAGGTGAAAAAGAATCCAAGGATCACCACCAAGGCCATTCTGGTGAATCTGGGCTCTGCTGGTGGCAATGTCTCAAGGCAGACAGTCCAACGGACACTGTTGGGTTCCACGGATACAGACCAAGGAAAACGCCACTTCTCCAGATAAGGCACGCAAAAGCTCGTTTGGCCTTTGCAAATGCTCATCTGGACAAAGAAGAAGATTTCTGGTCTTCAGTGTTATGGTCAGATGAAACAAAAATTGAATTATTTGGTCACAATGATGTTGCCTTCATTTGGCATAAAAAAGGAGAAGCCTTCAACCCAAAGAACACCATCCCCACTGTCAAACATGGTGGTGGGAACCTAATGCTTTGGGGGTGTTTTTCAGCCAATGGACCAGGGAACCTAATCACAGTAAACAGCACCATGAAAAAAGAGCAATACATGAAGATTCTCAACAACAACATCAGGCAGTTTGCAGAAAAACTTGGCCTTGGGAACCAGTGGATATTTCAGCATGACATTGACCCAAAACATACAGCAAACGTGGTGAAGAAATGGTTAGCAGACAACAACATTAACGTTTTGCAGTGGCCTAGCCAGAGTCCTGACTTGAATCCAATTGAGAATCTGTGGAGGGAGCTAAAGATCAGGGTGATGGCAAGAAGACCCTCCAACCTGAAAGATTTGGAGCTCATTGCTAAAGATGAATGGGCAAAAATGCCTGTGGAGACATGCAAAAAGCTGGTCTGCAATTATAGGAAGCGTGTGATTGCTGTAATAGCCAATAAAGGCTTTTCTATTGATTATTGAGAAGGGTATGAATAATTCTGGACATGATACTTTTTGCTAAAATATAAATAAAACCTGAGAAATATTTTTTTCCACAATGATGCCTCTTGTACATCATCTTATTATCTTTTGGGAGACACCTGTGTCATTTCTGGTCAAAAAAGAACTTGCTGGTTGAACAAAAGTAACTTTAAGTCAAAATATGTCAGGGGTATGAATAATTATGGGCTTAACTGTATGTTAGGATGCCTGGGTCGTTGACCCAGGGTTTTTGGGTTTATTATTTTATTTATAATTTCTAGTCTTTGGGTTTTTGTTAGAGTCATGTCTTATGGTTTGTCTCTGTGTAATCCTTAGTTGCTGTCTCCCCTGTCCGCTATATCCCCGTGTCCAGTCAGTGTCTGTGTCTGCCCTGGTCCCCCGTCTCTGTTCCCTCTGTAGTGCCTGCATGTGAGTCTGTGTCTTTTGTTCAGTCTGTGTTATGTGTTTCCTGTTTTACTTTGAAGGTCTCTGTCTTATCTCAGTGTGTTCAGTTTACGCTTCCTTGTCTCGTCAGTTCTGATTTGCCCCAGCTGTGTTTCCCTCCTGTTGTCCATTCCCTGATTGCTCCCTCTATGTATTTAAGCCCTGTGTTTCAGTTTGTCATTGTCACCATCTACCGTTTATTATGCTGTGTGTTTTGTCTGCTTGCCTGAGTTTATGTTTGAAGTCTTAGTTTTGTTACCTTTTTTGAGTTCAGCATTAAAGCGGTTTTGAGTTCACCTTTTTGCCTCCGAGCGTCTGCACTATGGGTCCACCATTCCTGCCTGCACACAGCCTACACCTAACAATATAGCGCTTTTCTAGTCCCTAAGGACCCCAAAGCGCTTTACATATCCAGTCATTCACCCATTCACACACACATTCACACACTAAATGTGTAAATCATTGGTTCTTATAATAAAAAATGTCAGTTAAATATATCATATAGGAGACACACACATTGATATATACTAAATATTTATTTCATTTCTTTTTTGTAGTGCCCAAATTTATGCACCTGCTTGATTTTGTTTAAACGATTATTGCACACTTTTTGTAAATCCAGTAAAGTTCATTTCACTTCTCAAATATCACTTTGTTATTCCTAAGGATCTTTCCGTATTACCTGAGTTGTTCTGTTTAGGTTTAGTTATTGGATTTCCCCTCATGTCCATGCCCTCTGTGTCTCCCTCGGTGTGTGTGTATCTTGTGCTTAGGTGTGTTCTGATGCCTTGTTTCCTATCCTTGTGTTTCACTCCATCATGTTCATCTATGTTTCCCCAGGCTGTCATGTCTGCACTCTCTCCCTTATGTCCCCTCGTTCCATCTAGTCTGCCACTCCTTCATTCTAGTTTCTAGTTTTATTTAGAAGGTCGTGTTCCCATGTTTGGCGTGTCTTATTGTTCTTCTCCTGTGGCATCTAGGTCATTTGTGTTAGCTGTGTTCCCCGTGTGTCCTCACTTCCCTCGTTATCCCTTTTGTATTTAGTGTCTGTGTCTTCCTGTGCTTGCTCCCGAGAGTCTGCATTTGGGTCCTTTTCTGCCTGCAGACAGCCAATCCATGACAATTATCATGGTGCAGTTATCATCTTGATACAGCTGACTTTACCCTATAATGTAAGATGCATTCTGGGCGATCTATCAAAATCTGTTTTTCTTTTTCAAACATTGGTCCTATGTTTGCTTTGACCATATTGGTATAGTCGGAGATAATTTGTATACCCAAGTATCTCATGAAAGACCACCAAATATGGCCTGGAAGTCCCGAGGTCGAAATGGGAGATGCCCCCTAGGGTGGTGGAGAATGGCCAAGCTAAGATCCTGTGGGACTTCCAGATACAAAATGGTGGTCGCTAACCAACTGTCACGTTCCTGGGTCTCTGACCCAATGTTTTCTGTTTATGTTTTGAGTTTTTAGGTTATCCCTTTAATTATGTTGAGTAATTGGATTATCTTTTGGTTGCCTTAAGTTTAGTTTAGTTTCACTTAGGTCTTCTGTGTTAGTCTGTCATGTTTCTTGTCTTCTTGTCCATGTTGTCAAGTTTGTGTTGTCATGTCTGCATCCATGCTGTTTCCTGTTTTATTGTGAAAGTCCCTGTCCTATGTGCAGTGTGTCTAGTTTTGCTTCCCCTTCTCTCGTTAGGTCTGATTTGTCCCAGCTGTGTTCCCACCTGTTCACCATCCCCTCATTATCTCTCTGTGTACTTAAGTCTTCTGTCCTCCTTTGTTCAATGTCAGGTCATTTGTTGTCCTTTGTGCCACGTGTCCATGTTCCAGGTTTCTTTGTATCCACATCACGTTTCATGTTTTGTTTTTTTTATGTTTATCTTCAGTTTCCCCAGTCTAGGTTATTGTTTAGCTTTGCCTCTGCCTTTTGTTTTGTAATGTTTTACCAGTCTTAACACTAGAATTACTGAGCCTTTTTTCCCTGGTGCAAGTCCCTACTACTAGATTTACTGGCCTGCGCAGATTTGCGTAAATTCCCCCCGACCTTAACACCTCTTGGCACCCCGCTGAGATTTTCACAGGTCGTCAGCTCCATTGTTCTCCTGCTTTTGTTGTGCAAACACACCCTCCCCCAACCCCTAACCATGAGAGATTCAAGTTTTTCCTTCCCTGCAAGGCTGCTTTCCTTCCTTACCTGCCTGCATGCCTGTCCATAAACATATATACACAGAGTTGTACATATATTTATATATTTATATAGCCACACCTTATATAATATGCATAAAGTCTAGTTATACACACAGACACATCTATATCATATATACACACACACACACACACACACACACACACACACACACACACACACACACACACACTATATATATATATATATATATATATATGTGTGTGTGTGTGTATATATGATATAGATGTGTCTGTGTGTATAACTATGTATGTGTGTGTATAACTATGTATATATATATATATATATATATATATATATATATATATATATATATATATGTATATATATATAAAATGTTTGTATAGTGCACTTTCTATACTGTGCTCTGTCCACTTTTTTGCAATGACAATGCAGATTTTCCACTTGTGGGACAAATAAATGCAGATTTGCTGTGTGTGTGTGTGTGTGTGTGCATAACATTGGCATTTGTTTACTCAGATCCAAGGCAGGCCAAACCTCTGTGTTACAACCTACATACAAAAGACAGACATTCACAATATATGGGTACACAAGTCTGTTTTATTTCAAAGTGTTTCAAACTTTACAGGGTTTGCAGACCCAGTGTCCATCATCCCTGCATTTGGCACAGGTGAATTTCTTACATGTTGCACAGGTAAATCTGCTGCGATTCCTGTTGCAGCTCTCTTGCACCTGGCACTGTGTTGTCTTTACAGTCCCTGGCACAGCAGCTGCAGCAGCCTGCCTCTGTGCTAAGATTTCCTTGTGCTGCATGAATCGGCAACGAAGTTGCTGAGCTAGAAGACGCAGAAACAATCTTCTTTTGCCTGTCCACCCTGTACATGCCTTGTACAAAATGTAGGCATTCACTGCCGCCAGGTCCAGCATATTGTAGAAAACCGCTACTGGCCACCTGCGTGTTGCTGATCTTACAGAATACATCCGTGCCATTTGGTCCAACACGTCACACCACACTGTAAAAGCACTGAAGTGGAGAATACCTCTCGCTTTGCAGTATCTTTTGCAAGTTGAGGAAGTTCACGCGGACTTTATTCACCGTGCCCAGTAATGTTGTTTTGCGCTGCAGCAGTCTGTGCGACAGTGACAGTGAAGTAAAGAAATTGTCCGTTGTGACATTTCTCCCATCATCCAAAACGGCTCCATCAGTTTCATGACCACGTTCTCTGCCAGCCTCTCTCCCTTCTGACGACTGGGGTCCTTTCCCAAGTAAGGAGATGCACTGCAGACATATTTGGTGTCCAAATCCGTGGCCATCCAGAACTTGATCCCAAATTTGTCTGGCTTGGTTGCAATATACTGGGTGAATGGACAACGAACCTTGGTAGGGAACAGCTGTTCATCTATGGTCATGTGTTCCCCTGGAGTGAAACTCTTAGCACAGTTCTCGTTGAAGCGTGTCCAGATGTCGGAGATCGCTGCAAATTTGTCTGTTTTCACCCGTTCTGCCCGCGTGTCCCTGTCATCAAATCGAAGGTGTTGCATAATTGAAATGAATCTATCTCGGGGCATTGTCTCTTTGATTAGTGGCACCAGAAAACTTTCTGACCAGCAATCCACAATGGCACCAACAGGACACATGATTGCTCTTACAAACAGGATTGAAATGAATGCCATAAGTTCATGAACTTAACACTAGAATTACTGAGCCTTTTTTCCCTGGTGCAAGTCCCTACTACTAGATTTACTGGCCTGCGCAGATTTGCGTAAATTCCCCCCGACCTTAACACCTCTTGGCACCCCGCTGAGATTTTCACAGGTCATCAGCTCCATTGTTCTCCTGCTTTTGTTGTGCAAACACACCTCCCCAACCCCTAACCATGAGAGATTCAAGTTTTTCCTTCCCTGCAAGGCTGCTTTCCTTCCTTACCTGCCTGCATGCCCGTCCATAAACATATATACACAGAGTTGTACATATATTTATATATTTATATAGCCACACCTTATATAATATGCATAAAGTCTAGTTATACACACAGACACATCTATATCTCATATATACACACACACACATATATATATATATATATATATATATATATGTGTGTGTGTATATATGATATAGATGTGTCTGTGTGTATATATATATATATATATATATATATATATATATATATATATATATATATATATATATATATATATATATATATATATATATAAAATGTTTGTATAGTGCACTTTCTATACCGTGCTCTGTCCACTTTTTTGCAATGACAATGCAGATTTTCCACTTGTGGGACAAATAAATGCAGATTTGTGTGTGTGTGTGTGTGTGTGTGTGTGTGTGTGTGTGTGTGTGTGTGTGTGCGCAACATTGGCATTTGTTTACTCAGATCCAAGGCAGGCCAAACCTCTGTGTTACAACCTACATACAAAAGACAGACATTCACAATATATGGGTACACAAGTCTGTTTTATTTCAAAGTCTTTCAAACTTTGAACGAACCTTGGTAGGGAACAGCTGTTCCCTACCAAGCATTTCTTGCAGCTGGCAACAACGGTCGTGCATTCAGTATAGTTGTGACTTCCGCAAAAAATGTGGTCAAAATCTCATGAGTAAGTTGAAGCATTTCTATCAGGCATTTCTGAAAGTTGTAACACAGAGGTTTGGCCTGCCTTGGATCTGAGCAACTCTGAGTGAGCAAATGCAAATGTGCCAGGCCTCAAGGACAATGGGTGGTTTGCACAACAAAAGCTGTAGGAGAAACAAGCTGACGACCTGTGAAAATCTCAGCAGGGGTGCTTAACACCTCGGGACTTGCACCAGAAAATAAAAAAGCCAGTAATTCTAGGGGGTATTGGGTTTAGGGAAGTTACGCAAATTTGCGCAGGATAGTAAACCTAGTGTTAAACCATAAAGTCTAGTTATACACAGACACACTACATCTATATCATATATATATATATATATATATATATATATATATATATATATATATATATATACACACACGTAGATAGATAGATATGTGTGTGTGTATACATACACCAATATTTTTGAATACACGTGTCCATATTTATGTTTCCAGATTGTTTGTATAGTGCACTTTCTATACTGTGCTCTGTCCACTTTTTTGCAATGACAATGCAGATTTTCCACTTGTGGGACAAATAAATGCAGATTTGCTGTGTGTGTGTGTGTGTGTGTGTGTGTGTGTGTGTGTGTGTGTGTGTGTGTGTGTGTGTGTGTGTGTGTGTGTGTGTGTGTTTGTGCAACATTGGCATTTGTTTACTTAGATCCAAGGCAGGCCAAACCTCTGTGTTACAACCTACATACAAAAGACAGACATTCACAATATATGGGTACACAAGTCTGTTTTATTTCAAAGTCTTTCAAACTTTGAACGAACCTTGGTAGGGAACAGCTGTTCCCTACCAAGCATTCTTGCAGCTGGCAACAACGGTCGTGCATTCAATATAGTTGTGACTTCTGCAAAAAATGTGGTCAAAATCTCATGAGTAAGTTGAAGCATTTCTATCAGGCATTTCTGAAAGTTGTAACACAGAGGTTTGGCCTGCCTTGGATCTGAGCAACTCTGAGTGAGCAAATGCAAATGTGCCAGGCCTCAAGGACAATGGGTGGTTTGCACAACAAAAGCTGTAGGAGAAACAAGCTGACGACCTGTGAAAATCTCAGCAGGGGTGCTTAACACCTCGGGACTTGCACCAGAAAATAAAAAAGCCAGTAATTCTAGGGGGTATTGGGTTTAGGGAAGTTACGCAAATTTGCGCAGGATAGTAAATCTAGTGTTAATAAATGTTTCACTTTGTGTTAACATTCAACTTTTGTTTTACATTCATTCGTGTCTGCATTTTGGGTCCTCTTCATCACTCCATACAGTCTGCTTCCGCCAGAGTGTGACACCAACCAGACACTGTGGTGGTAGACAAACAGAAGAAGATGGCCGTAGTGATAGATGTAGCGATTTTGAATGACAGTAACATCAGGAAGAAGGAACACGAGGAGCTTGAGAAGTACGAAGGGCTCAGAGAAGAGCTCGAGAAGATGTGGCGGTTGAAGGTAAAAGTGGTCCCAGTAGTAATCGGAGCACTAGGTGCGGTTACTCCCAAGCTAGGCGAGTGGGTCCAGCAGATCCCAGGAACAACACCACAGATCTTTGTCCAGACAAGCGCAGTCCTAGGAACAGCTAAGATACTGCACAGGACCCCCAAGCTCCCAGGCCTCTGAGGACCTGAGCTTGAAGGATAGACCACCCACAGGTGCTAGAAGGAAATTTATCCCTGTGATTTTACCAGTCTTTCTTATAAATTTTTTGTCACTTTTTCATACATGTCATCAAACTCACCTCTCAACTGCAGCCTGAACACTGAATTAACTTTCAGTATTTAACAGAAATACGATGATATGGCAGAAATACTATGATTGGGTACAAATACTATGATTTGGCACAGGTACTATAACTTAGTACAAATAGTATGATTTAGCAGAAATACTATGTTTTAACATAAATAAAATCTTTTGACAGAAATTTCTGCTAAAAGGTACTATTTCTACTTTTTAGCAGAAATACTGTAATTTTGCATAAATACTATGATTTGGGATAAATACTATGATTTGGCAGATACACTATATTCAGCAAATATACTATAGCATAACAGACATTCCTCCACTTAGTAGTAATACTATAACATAAAATAAATATTATGGTTTTGCCCCAAAACCATGATTTGGCTAAATACCATGATTTTGCAAAATACTATGATTTAGCAGAAATACTATGATTGAGCAGAAGTACTAAGATGTAGTAGAAGTACTTTGATTTAGCACAAATACTCTTATGGAGGAGTAATACTTTAACATGGGAGAAATATTGATACTCACACACACATACACAGAGAGCAAAGTGTACAGGGGCTGTTAAGAGTCTGGGCTTGGTATATCTAGGTCAGTTAAATTAGCTGCACCTGCTGTAATCAGCCCTTAAACACACAGACACAGAGAGAGGTATAAGTTTTCTGCAGTGTATTTCTCACATTCAGGATTCCCCTCAAACAAATGGCCATAATTTCCTAACCATAGGGGCTAGAATGCTCATTCTGACACCGTTTTGTTCAGAAGAGATGGGGGAATCTGCAGGTCCTCTTAATTCAGAGATAAAATATAAATTATTGAAGATATATGACTTGTAATACACTGTAACTGAGTAGAGGCGAAGCAAAACTGCCTTGACTTGCCCTCAAACAACGTTTTGTAACTCTAAATCTATATGGAGCATCAAAATCATTCTTTCACCGTAAGAAACAGCAGGCTTTGGTGAACAGTCATGGAAAGTTTCAGGTCTCTCTGGAAATCCATCAAAAAGATATGATGAGAGAAAAAAGTGCCTCATTTCCAGAGTTTGAAATCTGAAGAGATCTGAGCAAGAGACAAATTTCCTATCCTCAAACAAGTGTAATTCATGGCCAAACGGTAATAGGTGAGGAAAATACTCTTGAATTGTGAGCATCAGGAGAGTCTGAAGATATATTGGCACAAGCGTCATGTCTCAACTTTGTTTCGTTAAGGAGATATGACGATTTGAAAATGCCTCTCATTAGAAAAATTCAACGGTGATTTTGAACAAGCTCTCCATTGACTTTCTATGGAGAGTTTTTCAGACTTTGTGTTGCTCTGAGGCAATTTGATAAAAATCTGTAACTTCCACAACAGTGATAGTGACATTTTCTGAAAGCCAACAAAATTTCCTATGTTTTGATGTATAATTTGTGGAGATTGAGTGGAAATTGAGCGAGTAGCAAGAAGTTGTTCAGACATGAACAGAAAATTAAGTTGCATAGCAACCATAGCAACGCATGTATTTTCTGAAAAATCACAATTTTGCAACTGAAAACTTAACACTAGAATTACTGAGCCTTTTTTCCCTGGTGCAAGTCCCTACTACTAGATTTACTGGCCTGCGCAGATTTGCGTAAATTCCCCCCGACCTTAACACCTCTTGGCACCCCGCTGAGATTTTCACAGGTCGTCAGCTCCATTGTTCTCCTGCTTTTGTTGTGCAAACACACCCTCCCCCAACCCCTAACCATGAGAGATTCAAGTTTTTCCTTCCCTGCAAGGCTACTTTCCTTCCTTACCTGCCTGCATGCCTGTCCATAAACATATATACACAGAGTTGTACATATATTTATATATTTATATAGCCACACCTTATATAATATGCATAAAGTCTAGTTATACACACAGACACATCTATATCATATACACACACACACACACACACACACACACACACACACACACACACACACACACATATATATATATATATGTGTGTGTGTGTGTATATATGATATAGATGTGTCTGTGTGTATAACTATATATATATATATATATATATATATATATATATATATATATATATATATATATATATATATATATATATATATATATATATATATATATATATATATATATATATATATATATATATATATGTATATATATATATATATAAAATGTTTGTATAGTGCACTTTCTATACTGTGCTCTGTCCACTTTTTTGCAATGACAATGCAGATTTTCCACTTGTGGGACAAATAAATGCAGATTTGCTGTGTGTGTGTGTGTGTGTGTGTGTGTGTGTGTGTGTGTGTGTGTGCGCAACATTGGCATTTGTTTACTCAGATCCAAGGCAGGCCAAACCTCTGTGTTACAACCTACATACAAAAGACAGACATTCACAATATATGGGTACACAAGTCTGTTTTATTTCAAAGTGTTTCAAACTTTACAGGGTTTGCAGACCCAGTGTCCATCATCCCTGCATTTGGCACAGGTGAATTTCTTACATGTTGCACAGGTAAATCTGCTGCGATTCCTGTTGCAGCTCTCTTGCACCTGGCACTGTGTTGTCTTTACAGTCCCTGGCACAGCAGCTGCCTCTGTGCTAATATTTCCTTGTGCTGCATGAATCGGCAACGAAGTTGCTGAGCTAGAAGACGCAGAAACAATCTTCTTTTGCCTGTCCACCCTGTACATGCCTTGTACAAAATGTAGGCATTCACTGCCGCCAGGTCCAGCATATTGTAGAAAACCGCTACTGGCCACCTGCGTGTTGCTGATCTTACAGAATACATCCGTGCCATTTGGTCCAACACGTCTACACCACACTGTAAAAGCAGAGCGAGAGAGTCATGAGTATATGTTTTTTCTATAGGCCTGTATAGCACACATCAGAAAACATTGTAGCACTGGTGTAAAATTGTACACACATTCACATACCTTCATGTGGTTGTAGTCTGTGATCGTGTTGGGTTTCCTCTTTCTGCCGTCACCGATCGTCACGTCTTGGTGCATGGAACTTAGAACACACACAGTCTTGGTTTTTTAGGTGCATAAATTGTCAAGGACACACTGCCACTTCTAAGCACTGAAGTGGAGAATACCTCTCGCTTTGCAGTATCTTTTGCAAGTTGAGGAAGTTCACGCGGACTTTATTCACCATGCCCAGTAATGTTGTTTTGCGCTGCAGCAGTCTGTGCGACAGTGACAGTGAAGTAAAGAAATTGTCCGTTGTGACATTTCTTCCATCATCCAAAAACGGCTCCATCAGTTTCATGACCACGTTCTCTGCCAGCCTCTCTCCCTTCTGACGACTGGGGTCCTTTCCCAAGTAAGGAGATGCACTGCAGACATATTTGGTGTCCAAATCCGTGGCCATCCAGAACTTGATCCCAAATTTGTCTGGCTTGGTTGCAATATACTGGGTGAATGGACAACGAACCTTGGTAGGGAACAGCTGTTCATCTATGGTCATGTGTTCCCCTGGAGTGAAACTCTTAGCACAGTTCTCGTTGAAGCGTGTCCAGATGTCGGAGATCGCTGCAAATTTGTCTGTTTTCACCCGTTCTGCCCGCGTGTCCCTGTCATCAAATCGAAGGTGTTGCATAATTGAAATGAATCTATCTCGGGCATTGTCTCTTTGATTAGTGGCACCAGAAAACTTTCTGACCAGCAATCCACAATGGCACCAACAGGACACATGATTGCTCTTACAAACAGGATTGAAATGAATGCCATAAGTTCATGAACTTAAAGCATAAAGTCTAGTTATACACACAGACACATCTATATCATATATATATATATATATATATATATATATATATATATATATATATATATATATATATATATATGTGTGTATATATATATATATATATATATATATATATACATACACACACACTACGTAGATAGATAGATAGATGTGTGTGTGTGTGTGTGTGTGTGTGTGTGTGTGTATACATACACCAATATTTTTGAATACACGTGTCCATATTTATGTTTCCAGATTGTTTGTATAGTGCACTTTCTATACTGTGCTCTGTCCACTTTTTGCAATGACAATGCAGATTTTCCACTTGTGGGACAAATAAATGCAGATTTGCTGTGTGTGTGTGTGTGTGTGTGTGTGTGTGTGTGTGTGTGTTTGTGCAACATTGGCATTTGTTTACTTAGATCCAAGGCAGGCCAAACCTCTGTGTTACAACCTACATACAAAAGACAGACATTCACAATATATGGGTACACAAGTCTGTTTTATTTCAAAGTCTTTCAAACTTTGAAACGAACCTTGGTAGGGAACAGCTGTTCCTACCAAGCATTTCTTGCAGCTGGCAACAACGGTCGTGCATTCAGTATAGTTGTGACTTCCGCAAAAAATGTGGTCAAAATCTCATGAGTAAGTTGAAGCATTTCTATCAGGCATTTCTGAAAGTTGTAACACAGAGGTTTGGCCTGCCTTGGATCTGAGCAACTCTGAGTGAGCAAATGCAAATGTGCCAGGCCTCAAGGACAATGGGTGGTTTGCACAACAAAAGCTGTAGGAGAAACAAACTGACGACCTGTGAAAATCTCAGCAGGGGTGCTTAACACCTCGGGACTTGCACCAGAAAATAAAAAAGCCAGTAATTCTAGGGGGTATTGGGTTTAGGGAAGTTACGCAAATTTGCGCAGGATAGTAAATCTAGTGTTAAAGAGGTATAAAATTAAAACGGTAGAAGATATGAAAAAGCTGAATCATACAGGAATAGCCCAATAATCTGAGAACATTTTAAAGTTTAAATGGAGTTTGTAGGTGAAAGTATGAGGAAGTAGTTAAGTTTCAAAAACAAGCAAGTTTTAGCAGAATTTCTGAAGTTTTCCATTCATTTCAATGGGACAAATTAAAGGAAAAAAGTGTAACATTTTAAAAAGTATAATAGTAATAAACACCAAAAGATATAGCTGGAATTAGCAGAAATAGCAGAATAGTTTAGAGTTTGAACGGAGAAAATCGGCTGAAAACTGAGGGAGTAGTTAAGTGCCGAAAAACGGGGGAGCAACTTGAAGAATAAAGTTTAAAGAGAAACAGGAACTCAATAGTGTGGATGCCTTTGAGGGCATCCACACAATAAAATACTAGAAAAATTTGCATTTCCTGCGAAAATGCTGTGTGGATGCCTTAACGCTGAAGCTGTCTGGTGAAAAGCTGAAAAAGATGAAAAGTTGCAAAAAGTTGTATGGTGGTGAAAAAAAACATGTCGCCCTGAGCAGGATTCGAACCTGACCCTCCGGGTCTCAAGGTAGCTGCTCATCTCACTGAGCCAAACTCATTCTCACAAAAACAAGAGATGGAGAAACTGACAATTTTGCTAAATGAGCAGAAGCTGCTGAGAATTGTGCTAAGAAGAAGTGAAAAGGCTGAAAATTTTTCAGAAAAGAGGTGAATCAGCAGAATTTCTGCAGAAAAGAGGTAAAGAAGCAATAACTTGCGCTGAAAAGAGATGAATCAGCAGAATTTCTACTCAAAAAAGTTTTTTTTCTGAAAACAGCTGAGATTTGTGCTGATAAGAGGTGAAAGGGCTGAAAACTTTGCAGATGAGGTGAATCAGCAGAATTTCTGCTGAAAAGAGACAAAGAAGCAGAACGTTGCGCTGAAAAGAGGTGAATCAGCAGAATTTCTGCTGAAAAGAGGTAGAACAACCTGGTTCTGCTCAAATCAAAGTCTGCTTCATCAGGCTGTGTACTTGTATGTATTTCTGCCATGGAGCGTTAACAAGAGTCTGAGGTCCATATTAGAAAAGCTGCTAAAATCATCAAACTTTGCAGAATTGTAATAAATTAGCAATATAAATTACAGGTCTGTGATAGTGTCTAAATTTGTAGTGAAAAAAAAAATGTTGAACAAGGTGGGATTGAACCCACGACCTTTGAGCTGCAGACCCCCGTCATTACCATTTGCGCCACCTGGAAAAGGAGCTGGCGGCTGGAAAAAAGATTGATGAGCAGTCAGAAATAGATCGCGGTGAGAGGCGAAAAGCGCCGTTTTTTTGGAGTTACAAAACGTCATCTAACTCAAAAACTAGGTGGGATAGAAGCACAATTCTTCTACTGGGCGAATCAGCCGACTTTGGTGAACTTTGACTGCGATTTTCATTGCTCTTTGTACCTCCGTCACGGAGATATGATATGAGAGAAGAAACGGCTTCATTTTCAGAGTTTGAAAACTGAGAGGAGGACAGATTTCCAACCCTCAAACAAACGTAATTTATGGCTCAACAGTAAGATGACAGTAAAAACTGCTCACACCATGGCTGTCAGCAGTGTCTGAAGATAAATTGGCAGCATGCAGATGAATCTTACAAAGAAGCTCAGAGGGAGAGACTGAGCTTGTATTTCCACCCCAAGCTGGTAGGGGATGCTCTTTATTAAACACTTGCTTGTGCTACAATGTGCTTCAAGGGTCATTAACAGCATAACAGAACTCACTTATGGTACTGCATTCTTCCTATAAAACAATAACTGTCAGTGACTTTGTACCGTAGTATAAACACAGCATTCAAGACAACAGTTAAAAGTAACGTAACCATAAACAATGAAACAAGAACATCTAAACAGCAGCACATGTCCCAAGGCATGATGGGACAGAACTAGCTGTTCCACCAACACGCCACATTATTTATGATTTATGATTTGGCAGAAACACTGGGAATTGGTATAAATAGTATGATTTACATGAAATACTTTGACTTAGCAGAAATTCTATAATCTAGCAAAAAGCACTTCAGCATAGCAGAAATTCTATGATTGAGCAGAATTACTAGGATTTAGCACAAACACTATGATTTGGCTCAAAAGCCTTTATTTTGCAGTTATATTGTGATTTGGCAGAAATACTGTGCTTTGGAACAAGTACCAAGATTTGGCAGAAATACTATGAGCAGTAATAATATAACATAGCAGAACATAGCTGTTATTTTGTGGAAATAGTATGCTTTGGCACAAATACCATGATTTGGCAAAAACACTATGATTTAACAGAAATACTATGATTGAGCAGAAGTACTAAGATGTAGTAGAAGTACTTTGATTTAGCAGAAATACTATTATGGAGTAGTAATGGTTTAACATGGGAGAAATATTGATACAGACACACAAACATACACATACACAGAGCCTAAAAGGAACAGAGGCTGTGAAGAGTCTGGACTTGGTATATCTAGGTCAGTTAAATTGGCTGCACCTGTTGTAATCAGCCCTTACACACACAGACACAGAGAGAGGTATAAGTTTTCTGCAGTGTATTTCTCACATTCAGGATTCCCCTCAAACAAATGGCCATAATTTCCTAACCATAGGGGCTAGAAAGCTCATTCTGATATCGTGTTGCAATCCATCAAAAAGATATGACGAGAGAAAAAAGTGTCTCATTTCCAGAGTTTGAAATCTGAAGAGATCTGAGCGAGGGACAAATTTCCTACTCTCAAACATATGCAATTCATGGCCAAACGGTAATAGGTGAGAAAAAAATTCTTGAATTGTGAGCATCAGGCCTGTCTGAAGATATACTGGCACAAGCCTCATGTCTCAACTCTGTTTTGTTAAGGAGATATGACGATTTGAAAATGCCTCTCATTAGAGAAATCCAGCGGTGATTTTGAACAAGCTCTCCATTGACTTTCTATGGAGAGTTTTGAGACTTTGTGTTGGTCTGAGGAGATTTGCAAAAATTCTATAAATCCCACAACAATGATAGTGACATTTTCTGAAAGCCTGCAAAGATACCTACATTTTGTTGTATAATTTGTGGGAGTTGAGTGGAAATTGAGAGAGTAACAAGAAGTTGTTCGGACATGAAGAGAAAATTCAGAATGGACGAGTGTACACTCTGAGTTAATTGCATAGTGAAGCGAGATCGATCAACTGTAGACCAGACAACAAACGACGGAGGCCCAGAAAAGTACAATCAAACGATGAGTTTATTGACAACGGAGAACAACCGTCAGCATATGGCTTATTTGCTCTGACAAAAATACACTGAGTTCTGGTTTTATAGCATAGAGGATCACACCCCACATACACGTCAATACAGGTCAAAATACATTATGTCCAGTCATTGTTTACAGACAAGGGTACATCTTGTACATCTCTGATAACTATGAACAGACATATAACTTCTCTTTTTGATAACACCTTCCTTTTAAGGTAATAACTTCAAACTTCAGGGCCTCTAAGGGCTAATAATGGACCCTCGTCCTCAATCACTAAGTAGACTGAATTGGCGCAGGTCTCAAATAAGAAGCAGAAGACACTTGGGCCTTCGCTCAGGCCTGCTACTAGATTTATGTGTATTGTAAGCATGCATGCAATTAACCTGCTATGTTCTCATCTTCCCTCAACATGTATCACCTGGACACTCTCACCAGTGAAGCTTAAAACCCTCTTGGATAGAACATCAACTCTAAACAAGCACAGTTATGCATTGTGTATAGAATGAACTCAACCTGTGAATAGAATGAATGTCATGACAAACATATTCAATGCAATATGAACCCTGTAAACAATATTACTGATAAAATAATACTGTAGAACATGTTATTAATGCATTTATCATAAGGCAGAGTATATGGCAGCAATAAAAGAATCTCTAAATCCCAATAATAGCAACCATAACAACGCATGTATTTTCTGAAAAATCACAATTTTGCAACTCAAAACTTAAAGAGGGATAAGATTAAAATGGTAGAAGATCTGAAAAAGCTGAATCATACAGGAATAGTTCAATAATTTGAGAACATTTTAAAGTTTGAATGGAGTTCCTAGGTGAAAGTATAAGAAAGTAGTTAAGTTTCAAAAACAAGCAAGTTTTAGCAGAATTGTGGAAGTTTTCCATTCATTTCAATGGGACAAATTAAAGGAAAAAAGTGTAATATTTTAAAAAGTATAATAGTAATAAATACCAAAAGTCATAGCTGGAATTAGCAGAAAGAGCAGAACAGTTTAGAGTTTGAACGGTGAAAATCGACTGAAAACTGAGGGAGTAGTTAAGTGCCGAAAAACGTACGGAAGCAACTTGCAGATGAAGAATAACTAGAAAAATTTGCATTTCCTGCGAAAATGCTGTGTGGATGCCTTAATGCTGAAGCTGTCTGCTCAAAAACTGAAAAAGATGAAAAGTTGCAAAAAGTTGTATGGTGGTGAAAAAAAAAAAAAATCACCCTGAGCAGGATTCGAACCTGGCCCTCCAGGTTTCAAGGCAGCCACTCATCTCACTGAGCTAAACTCACTCTGACAAAGAACAGGTGGAGAGACGGACCATTCTGCTGAAATGAGCAGAAGCTGCTGAGAATTGTGCTGATAAGAGGAGAAAAGGCTGAAAATTTTGCAGAAAAGAAGTGAATCAGCAGAATTTCTGCTGAAAAGAGGAAAAGAAGCAGAACGTTGCGCTGAAAAGAGGTGAATCAGCAGAATTTCTGCTGAAAAGAGGCAGAAGGTTCTGTATGTAGAAAAAGAAACACTGTTGAACCATGTGTGAAATAAATAAAGAAATGAAATGAAAGAACAACCTGGTTCTGCTCAAATTCACCAATCAGAGGTACTGCCTCTGTCTGCTTCATCAGGCTGTGTACTTGTTTCTGCCATGGAGCGTTAACAAGAATCTGAGGTCCATATTAGAAAAGCTGCTAAAATCATAAAACTTTGCAGAATTGTAATAAATTAGCAATATAAATTACAGGTCTGTGATAGTGTATAAATTTGTAGTGAAAAAAAAAACATGTGGACCAAGGTGGGATTGAACCCACGACCTTTGAGCTGCAGAGCCATGTCATTACTGATTGCGCCACCTGGAAAGGGGACGGGCAGCTGAAAGACAGAGACTTGACCAGTCAGAATTAGATCGCGCTGAGAGGTGAAAAACGCCGTTTTTTGGTGTTACAAAACGTCGTGTAACTCAAAAACCATGTGGGATAGAAGCACAATTCTTGTACTGGGTGAATCAGCGGACTTTGGTGAACTTTCACTGCGATTTTCATTGCTCTTTGTCCCTCCATCGCGGAGATATGACGAGAGAAGAAACGGCTTCATTTTCGGAGTTTGAAAACTGAGAGGAGGACAGATTTCCACCCCTCAAACAAACGTAATTCATTGCTCAACGGTAAGATAACTGTAAAAACTGCTTCCACTGTGAGTGTCAGCAGTGTCTGAAGATATATTGGCACAAGCCTCATGTCCTAACTTTGCTTTGTTTAAGAGATATGACGATTTGGAAATGCCTCTCATTAGAGAGTCCCAGCGCTGATTTTGAACAGACTCTCCATTGACTTTTGTCGGGAGTGCTGGAATATTATGCTGCTATTATTTGCTGCTATTTTTATGATCATTATTACTATTCCATTAATTATTAATATTGATATTGTATTTAGATGTTTAAACATATTGGTACCCAATTAAGCTTTTATTACAAGTCCAGCAAGAACCACTTTAAACTGTTGAGTTGAATCTATAATTTTAAAGGCTTTTGAATGTTTTTATATTCTTACACTGAAGTCTTCAGTGGGTGAGAAACTGAGTTGCAGGCTGACAGGAAATGGCATGCTTTGCAAAAGTGAAACCGAAAGCAGAGTCTGAGTGCAAGCCAAGAGCAGGTTATTTTATTATGCATTTATATCTTTGGATTAAGCTTTTAGTAGAGGCTCTTGATTAAAACATTTATTCAGTAGATTACATATATAGTTCCAGTTAGGTTACTACATGTAAGGATGAGCCTCTGTTCTGGTGAAAGGTCAGAAGTGCAAAGGGTGAGATGAGAGAGCATTTAAGGACGAGACACATACACACACATAGTTTCAGTTGTGTACGTGCTGGCCTTTTGTCTAGTGGAAAGGTTACAAGGTCTAGCTGGGGAGCTGAGAGGTGAAACAAAGGGCAGCAGAAGCTGACACATACATACACACATATTAGATAGACTCATTTATATAGGTAAGAGTTTAATCATGCGACTGCAAAGTTGTGCCTGCATGAGTGACAGTTTGTGCAGAACGGGCCTGACGTTCCAGAAGATAAGCCTGGGCAGGATGGTGACAGGAAGCACCTGGGTTCGAGCCGAAGACAATGTTCTTTTTTAAACTATGTTAAAAGTTGTCAACAGAACATTTGTGGTTTTGGATTGACGTATGCTGTATTGAGTCTGCCTGGCAACAGAACGGGGGGAGCAGTATCACCCCAACCCTATAAAGCCTTGGTTTTGACTATTGTAAGATAGTTCAACACTGAATCTGCACAGTGTTTGGACTCCACATATGTGCGCATTAAAATCTTCGTCTAATTGCACCAGACCGGATCTGTGGTTATTATTTTTGGATTCCTCCTCAATATCTGAACCTTAACATTTGGGGGCATCGTCCGGTGAGAGGGGAATTATTGTAGACGGTGTAGAGGTGTAGACGGAGAGATCCGGGGTCCGTGGTGATTGGACGGGCAGATACGAGTCAGTGGTCAAAAGAGAGTGACAAGCCGGCTTATCCAAAGGTAAGGCACATACCTGTTGAATTTCCAAAGTGTGCCAGATTGGGCATTAGAAAATTAAAGTCTACTCACTGAAAATTACTGGTGAATGTCTGTTTTGAGATTTTGATTTTGATGGGAATCTCATGAGCATGCTGGTTGAAGAAATGATAAGTTATAAGTAAAAGTACTGGGTTCAAGTCCCAAAGAAAAGGAAAAGAATTAAAGTGAGTTCGAGTCTCACGTAGAAAGTAGGGAATTTGGTCATTTTTGTGGGTTCAAGTCCCGTTGGACATTGGGTCTATCTTGTGATGGTCATTTTGTGGGTTCAAGTCCCCTATGTCCACAAGGGTAGACCTGCCTCAATCCTAATCCTGTTTTGGGTGTAGATTGTTGTTTCAAATTATTATAAATTCGTCTAGAACGACAGCGGCGTCTGTTAAGAAGCGCATTTTCTCGGAGGTAACGCTCCCTCCTGGGTAAATACGTTTATCCTTGACCTAGCGGCGACTAGGGTTAGTACGGTACGACAGCTGGGAAGAACTGGGGAACCTTCAAAATTGCTAGGGGTTCAAGTCCCCTACTTGCGCTTGTTTGGCTACTGGTAAATTAAGTTAGGGCTAGAAATCTGGACGGATCAGTTCGAGTCTGATTCCGGTGAATTGATCGCAAAAAACCTGGGGTTTGCCCGTTCGAGTCGGTTATGGTAAATTTATCGAAATTGGTAGGAGTTATAAGGCCTAAAATCTGTGCAGTTGTAATTATAAGATGTCTGTGTAATATAAAATAAGAGATCTTTGTGTGAGAGAAGTCTCTGTGTCAGCAGTGCACTGCCGGATGTGCACTGATGGTGTGTGTGTTTATGTAAATGAGGAGCGGTGACGCGCATGAAGAGTGTTGCTTTCAGTTTCGAGTGTATTGAGCTTTATAACTATTGTTTGAAAATTTTGCTAAATGCCTGTAACTAAGAGGCTGGTTTTGCTTATTACGAGGGTATAAATAGAGTTTGAATTAATTGCTGTGAATGTGTGATCAGTGACTAAGTTTAAGCGTCACAGTTTAAAGTGTGTGAGTGCGGTGAGTAGTAGGGTTTTAAATGAAATAAAGGTGTGAAATATATTTCTTTTGTGATGTAAAGTAGGATGTTTTAAAGTTTGAAAGTGGTTTTAATTTAAGAAATCCATGAGTGATGGTATGAGAGGTTGAGTTTCTTTTTCTTTCAGTTCAAAAACACATGAGTATATACACTTGGTACACCCACTTAAGAAATTATTGTGTGACTGATGCTACAAAACTGACCTAAGGAATGGTGATGTGTGTGAAGAAGTGTTAATTGTTCTGAGGTTTGAAAGAGCTCTATTTAAAGTGTGTGAGTGAAATGAAGGTGTTTTGTTTTTAGATCAAGATTTAGTAGAATTACTGATTGTTTGTAGACTGTGAAATTCAAAGAAGAGACAGAGTCTGCAGAAACAGGAAATGTGTGCCTGTGGTGTGTCGGTGACAGGAAACCGTGTGTGTGTGTCTGGGACAGGAACTTTGCATGCCCATAAAAGGGAAACTCACTGTGACGCACCCAGAGAAGAGAGAGAGAGTTAACTTTAGGGAGATGAAGCAAAGGGAGGTTTTAAGAAAAAGAAATGAAAAGAATATTAATTCTATGCTTTAGTGTGCCAATACAGGTGGACTTCGCTCAACATGAAACTTTGAGTAACCGGTAAAAAAGGATAGATTAACATTGGGAAAATGAGCCAATCTTTGGCTGAAATTTTACAGCTTCACCTGTCACTTTGTCCCTAAACTGAGAAGAAACTCAAAGGACAGTCAATCTCCTGATGAAGACCGACAGAACATCGTGGATTCGAATACAGCAGGCAAACGACAGTGCCCCTGATCCATTAACACTGATGACGACTGACGACCAGCAGAAGCACGTAAGAAAAGCAAAGCTATAACATGTGCTGTGAATTACAGGCTGGGCAGTTGAACAGTGGGATAAAGAATTGTGGAAGAGCACTGGACATTGAGTGTCATATTTGCCATGCTTGGAGCAATCTTGGAAGAGAAGACTGAAAAGATGAATGGAGAAGAAAACAGAGCAAATGAAAATAAGACTGAAGGCACTGAATGTGATATTTTGCCATGCTGGGACTTAACCTAAAAGAAAAGACTGTAAAGAAACAGAGAAGAAGACAACAGCTGAGTTGAGCCTGTGTTTGCTGGAGCTTTGAAGCCCGAACAGGACACTGTGAATGAAAAAGGACCAGTGAGAGGTGAACCTGGACGAGTTTGACTGCGAGAATACAGGATATGATTGGGTTGAATTTGAAGGCTGGACTCATGAGGGTTTAGGGGTGTCCACCACATCACAACAAAGAGGTAAACACGAATAGAAAACACACATACACAAATTGTTACATGTGAGATTATTTTTGAAATGAAACAGAAGTGAGATAGTTTGAATCTAAAGCTCAGTGAAAAGATGCATAAATTAAATATGAATACATAAAAATGTAATGAAGAGCACTATATAGGATGCAATGAAGATGCAGTTTACACTTAATTAAGATGATCACATGGCATGCAACGAAGAAAGCAGCTTACACTCAATTAACATGAAATGCAATGAGGAAAACGCTTATATTCATATTCATGACATAAACATGACATAACTGGTATTTGTGACAGGAAAGAGAGAGAAGTGGGTCGTTTAAGCACTTGTGATAATAATGAAAATGTCTCAGTTTGTTGTTTTTAGGAGCAAAGCAGACCTGGACCAATTCTCCAGATGCAGCAGTCGGAAGGAAATTAGAGGTTAACATGAATGGATAAGTTAAGGCAAGTTTCTGGTTGAATTGTTCACAGCATCATGTGTCCATGAACCTGAAAAGCAAGCCCTAACTCCTGGCTGAAGACCAGGAGTGCTTTTATTTAAGGTGGGAAATTAAAATTTGGGTTAGTAATTCGGGGAAGGAGAAAACTGACTGTTTAACCGGAGAATTGGGAAGGTGTCTGAGAGACTGCGAAGCCATAGATGCAAAATAACACACACAAACAGAGAATGCATTAACCTTACAAAGACAAGCTCATGAAGATTAATGCATAGAGATTGATTAAACCTGGCTAAGAACACAAGCATACGCAATGAAGATCAGCTTGCTAATTGTATGAGTGATAGAATGGTGTGAATGTTTAATAAAATAGACTTAAAGCTTGAAGTTGACTCAAAGAAGTTAGATGACAGGGGAGTGAGTTATGGAAATAACAGAAGAAAAGTGATTAAAGGAGTTTTATAAGGGTGAGTTAGGAGTGCTTTTGCACTGATTGATAAAAGTAAGTGATTAGTATAGAAAGAAAATGAAAATAATTCAATAATGTGTTAAGGTTTAAACAGGTATTTCTCTGGTCACGTTAACTTGTTAAGATATGACTCAGTATGCAAATTAGCTGGAGTGAGTGGTGACGAAGACACTTCCTGTGTGTCTGTGTGTCTGAGGCTTTCAGTTGAAGAAACAGAGCAGTGACTGGGGAGGATCATAGGCGAAATATATAATGGTAAAGTAACAAGATAATTGATTACGGTGGGCAGGTCTGTTCAGAGGTGCAGATTTGGACAGGAAATTTATAATTTAGTGATGATACGTTGATGAAATCGATTTATATCTTATGCTGAATGAAAACATGGCAGAGTGAGGAAGGGAGACATTGTGCAAACGGTATTTGATCTTTTGACGAGGTCCAGGTTGCAGTGAACGGGTGAACTTTGAGATTGTTTCAGATTTTTGAGGCTGTTGTTTCTATTTCAAGAGAGGGAGTTTGATTAAACGTGGATATGTCTGAGAGGGGCCCAAAAATTTTTTGTAGTGGTGCACTCAGAAAAAACCTGTCAGGTGATTTTGTTTTGTACTTTGATGAGCTAATAATCAGTTCTCTTTTTTCATTTTTGTTCTAAGCAGGCCTGGAAGAGAGTGAACTAACGGCGCTGACAAAATTACCGAGTACGAAAATCAGGTGGGCTTTCCAGATCATAATTGGCGGCGGAGGAGTCTACCGGTGGAGACCTGATTGGTTGTGAGTCTCTGTCTAAAGGATTGTAGCGACTCAATCCAGTCAAACGTATGGAGAACTATTTTCCTAAAAAGGAAAACGAAATAAAACAAACGAATGAGCTCGTTTTGGTGATGTGGAGCATTTCATTATTTGCGTGGAAGGCCCCATATCAGCAAATATCTCGTGTGGATGCGTGTGAGTGAATGTGAGTGACTGGACTAAGGTGGGGATGGATAAATATGGACAGACAATTTACCATGTGAGGAAAAGAAAGGGGATGCTTTGTTTTGCTTTTGCCATAAGCAGGACAAGTGGGAGACTTAAATCTGGGGATGTTGATCTTGGGTTGCTGATGTTTGCTTGGAGAAAATTTCTTTTTTACTGGGGTTAGATTATGGTATTACATTATATTGTTGGGAGAATGCTAAATGCTATAGGGGAAACATTGTTTGATGTAACTCAAGTTACCATTAACTGAGGTAACACATGATTAATAACTGTTCTGTTCAAGTTTATTTTTGTAATAACACAGATTGGATCATACAGGGGGAGTGGTTATGAAATGTAAAGTACAGGTTTTGTTTCCAGGAAGTTCCAAGGATCCAGAGTTCGAGGGAGCAGGAGTTTGAGAAGATTTGACATAATGATTCAATTGATTTTATTCCTTAAATACAGTTTTTCAGGGCCGGAGCAGAGAGGAGGATTGCTGAGCTGTTCTGAGAAATGATATGACTAACCTTGTTGTTTTAATTTCCTAAGCTTGGGTGGAGCATTTTGAGTTTTTTGCCACATGAGATGTGTCAAAAAAGAGAGGGATTTAAGGTTTAATTTGTTTAATTTGAAATGGGTTTAGGATGATTTTAGTGGGGTTTTTTGTGATAATTTAGATATGGTAAAACTGAGGCAGGAATTGTTATTTTCATGTTTAAGTTAAAGGATTAAAATGAACTGAATTCTGTTTAGAAGATAAATTGCTGGTGTTCATAATAAGTTGTACACCAAACTTAAAAGGAAACTGTGGGAATAATAATAATAACGGGGAAGATTAGTGAAGATTATATGAGTAGAAAATGTATGATTTCTTTTTGACTTTTAGAATAAGTTGTTATAATGTAGGCTTTAGAAACAGATATTAAATAGATTTATTTCTAGGGTAGAGGAGAGCTTGTTATGAGGATGTTAAAAGTGTCACTGACCCAAATGAATAGCATTGAAGATTATATACATAGAAATGATTTTATACACATTGCATTCTGTGCCTTTAAAGGAGTTGTGGCTCAGAAAGTCATCTCTTGAGGGTCAAAATCTTTTGGTTAGCGTTAATGATTAGCCAATCTACTGTGAGAATGACCTGAGTTATTGAAGGATTGCACACGCTTACAGACATATAGAGTTCATCAACACACATGACAGTATTGATTCCAGGCAAAAGGGCCTGAAATTCCTTTAGCTTTTATCTGAATTTGAGTTGGCCCAATAACAAGTGACAGAAAGAAGGAACTGAATAGGAGTTTGCTTGTAACTAAACTGTGTGACATGTAAAAGATTGAGATAACACATGCAGCTCCACATGAGTCTTATTATATAAAATGCAGTTACAGAATAACAAATGTTTGTTGAAGTGACCAAGTTTTTTGTTTAAAACAGAAGCAAAGGGAGAAGGCTTATATATTTTGGCTAAGTCTGATACAGTATAAATTAGAATGTATCATTACATTAAGAGCAGCAAAATGAAATAAAATGTTATACCAAGAACCGAAATAACACAGGAACTGTGAGTTTTTAAAATGGAGTTAGGGTTAACACATAGAAGTTGTTTTCGGGAGCTTTTAGCTATGATGAAATTTATTGAGGAGTAATTAATTGTGTGCTTACACTTAGTTGATTAAAGTGGTTGTTTTTTCTTTGATCCTTGTGTAGAATAAGTGGTTATGATGATTTTTCTTGTGAAAGGTGATTTTAGGCCAGAGCTGTGACAGTACAGGATGTTGAATAGAGTGAACAACAGGAAACATATGACAGCAGTGCTGTAAGACTGTTAAAATGCTGTAGATTGAGATGAGTGATATTTAAGATCATATAGGAACAAAAGTCAGAAAGTCAGAAGATAATTAGGTTTATGCTTTTGATTAAAGACTCCCAAACATATTAGGTTGAACCAAGTGTGAATAAAGAGAGCAATTGAGGAACAGAGTAAGTTGGGGAGCCGTAGGAGGAAAAGGTGTTTTGTTTCCTTTGCAGGACGCCTGATGGACCACGAGAGAGGGACCGAGGAAGAACCTAACTTTACCCATGGAGTGTTCTTAGGGGGAAGCTGGCATTTCTAGAGAGGGTCAGAGCAATGATATAAGTAAAGTGTGGTGACCCTCTTTGAGAGCCACCACAAGAGAGGGAGTGTCGGGAGTGCTGGAATATTATGCTGCTATTATTTGCTGCTATTTTTATGATCATTATTACTATTCCATTAATTATTAATATTGATATTGTATTTAGATGTTTAAACATATTGGTACCCAATTAAGCTTTTATTACAAGTCCAGCAAGAACCACTTTAAACTGTTGAGTTGAATCTATAATTTTAAAGGCTTTTGAATGTTTTTATATTCTTACACTGAAGTCTTCAGTGGGTGAGAAACTGAGTTGCAGGCTGACAGGAAATGGCATGCTTTGCAAAAGTGAAACCGAAAGCAGAGTCTGAGTGCAAGCCAAGAGCAGGTTATTTTATTATGCATTTATATCTTTGGATTAAGCTTTTAGTAGAGGCTCTTGATTAAAACATTTATTCAGTAGATTACATATATAGTTCCAGTTAGGTTATTACATGTAAGGATGAGCCTCTGTTCTGGTGTAAGGTCAGAAGTGCAAAGGGTGAGATGAGAGAGCATTTAAGGATGAGACACATACACACACATAGTTTCAGTTGTGTACGTGCTGGCCTTTTGTCTAGTGGAAAGGTTACAAGGCCTAGCTGGGGAGCTGAGAGGTGAAACAAAGGGCAGCAGAAGCTGACACATACATACACACATATTAGATAGACTCATTTATATAGGTAAGAGTTTAATCATGCGACTGCAAAGTTGTGCCTGCATGAGTGACAGTTTGTGCAGAACGTGGGCCTGACGTTCCAGAAGATAAGCCTGGGCAGGATGGTGACAGGAAGCACCTGGGTTCGAGCCGAAGACAATGTTCTTTTTTAAACTATGTTAAAAGTTGTCAACAGAACATTTGTGGTTTTGGATTGACGTATGCTGTATTGAGTCTGCCTGGCAACAGAAGGGGGGGGGGGGAGCAGTATCACCCCAACCCTATAAAGCCTTGGTTTTGACTATTGTAAGATAGTTCAACACTGAATCTGCACAGTGTTTGGACTCCACATATGTGCGCATTAAAATCTTCGTCTAATTGCACCAGGCCGGATCTGTGGTTATTGTGTGGATGCCCTAAAAGGGCTTCCACACTATTGAGTTCCTGTTTTAAACTTTATTCTTCAAGTTGCTGCCCCGTTTTTCGGCATTTAACTACTCCCTCAGTTTTCAGCCGATTTTCTCCGTTCAAACTCTAAACTGTTCTGCTATTTCTGCTAATTCCGGCTATATCTTTTGGTGTTTATTACTATTATACTTTTTAAAATATTACACTTTTTGTGTCCCATTGAAATGAATGGAAAACTTCCACAATTCTGCTAAAACTTGCTTGGTTTTGAAACTTAACTGCTTCCTCATACTTTCACCTAGAAACTCCATTCAAACTTTAAAATGTTCTCAGATTATTGGGCTATTCCTGTCTGATTCAGCTTTTTCAGATCTTCTACCGTTTTAATCTTATCTCTTTAAGTTTTCAGTTGCAAAATTGTGATTTTTCAGAAAAAATACATGCGTTGCTATGGTTGCTATGCAATTAAGTCAGAGTGAGTGCTGGTCCGTTCTGAATTTTCTCTTCATGTCTAAACAACTTCTTGCTACTCGCTCAAATTCCACTCAACCCCCACAAATTATACATCAAAACGTAGGTATTTTTGCTGGCTTTCAGAAAATGTCACTATCTTTATTGTGAGATTTACCGTTTTTTTCGCAATTTGCCTCGGAGTGACACAAGGTCTGACAACTCCCCATTCAAAGTCTATGGGGAGGTTTTGAAATTCAGAGCTGAAATTCTGTAACGGGAGGCATTTCAAATCACCATATCTCTTTAACAAAGCAAAGTTAGGACATGAGGCTTGTGCCAATATATCTTCAGACACTGCTGACACTCACAGTGGAAGCAGTTTTTACAATTATCTTACCGTTGAGCAATGAATTACGTTTGTTTGAGGGGTGGAAATCGATCCTCCTCTCAGTTTTCAAACTCCGAAAATGAAGCCGTTTCTTCTCTCGTCATATCTCCGCGACGGAGTTACAAAGAGCAATGAAAATCGCAGTGAAAGTACACCAAAGTCCGCTGATTCACCCAGTACAAGAATTATGCTGCTAGCCCTCCTAGTGTTTGAGTTACACGACGTTATGTAACTCCAAAAAACGGCGCTTTTCGCCTCTCACCGCGATCTATTTCTGATTGCTGATGTCTTTGTTTTTCAGCCGCCCGCCCCCTTTCCAGGTGGCGCAATCAGTAATGACACGGCTCTGCAGCTCAAAGGTCGTGGGTTCAATCCCACCTTGGTCAACTTTTTTTTTTTCACTACAAATTTATACACTATCACAGACCTGTAATTTATATTGCTAATTTTTTTCACGACAAATGAGTAGTGCAAAAACATACTATGTCTGCAACATCACAGTATATCTGTTATGTTATAGTATTACTACTAAATCACAGTATTTCTGCCAATTCAAGGAGGCTGACTGTTACTAAGTGCATCAGTGTACATAGGTCATCTGTTGTGTTGGAGTGCCCTCTTGTGGCCCCTTTTGGGTAGTGCCTTAGTAAACGTGAACACTGCAAAGAAGTGGTATCAGACTGGTTTGTAGTGGAGGAATTTGTTGCCAGTTTCTTTCATCTTTAATCCGTATTCATGTTGTAATGTAGTAGTACCACAATATGGCAGAAACACTATGTTTTGGCACAAATACGTTGATTTGGTATACTTTAGCTTCTTCACCCCTTTTCAGCAAAATTTTCATTTTTTTTTCATCCCTTTTCAGCACAAATTCCAGCTTTTTTGGCTGTTTTCAGAAAAAAAAAAACTCTTTTCAGCAGAAACTCTGCTGATTCATCTCTTTTCAGCGCAAGTTTTATGATTTTAGCAGCTTTTCTAATATGGACCTCAGATTCTTGTTAACGCTCCATGGCAGAAATACATACAAGTACCCACCTGATGAAGCAGACAGAGGCAGTACCTCTGATTGGTGAATTTGAGCAGAAACAGGTTGTTTTGCCTCTTTTCAGCAGAAATTCTGCTGATTCACCTCTATTCAGCGCAACGTTCTGCTTCTTTGCCTCTTTTCTGCAGAAATTCTGCTGATTCACCTCTTTTCTGCAAAATTTTCAGCCTTTTCACCTCTTATCAGCGCAATTCTCAGCAGTTTCTACTCATTTCACCATAATTGTCAGTCTCTCCATCTCTTACCTTGTGAGAGTGAATTTGGCACAGTGAGATGAGTAGCCGCCTTGCGCCCAGGAGGGTCAGGTTCGAATCCTGCTCAGGGTGACATTCTTTTTTTCACCACCATACAACTTTTTGCAACTTTTCATCTTTTTCAGCTTTTCAGCAGACAGCTTCAGCGTTAAGGAATCCACACAGCATTTTCGCAGGAAATGCAAATTTTTCTAGTTATTTTTGGATTCCTCCTCAATATATGAACCTTAACTCTTTCTGTGGAGAGTTTTAAGACTTTGTGTTGCGACTAGCAAGAAGTTGTTCAGACATGAACAGAAACTTCAGAACAGACCAAGCGCTCACTCTGAGTTAATTGTATAGCAACCATAGCAACACATGTATTTTCTGAAAAATCACAATTTTGCAACTGAAAACTTAAAGAGGTATAAAATTAAAACGGTAGAAGTTCTGAAAAAGCTGAATCATACAGGAATAGCCCAATAATCTGAGAACATTTTAAAGTTTGAATGGAGTTTCTAGGTGAAAGTATGAGGAAGGGGACAATGGGACAAATTAAAGGAAAAAAGTGTATTATTTTAAAAAGTATAATAGTAATAAACACCAAAAGTCATAGCAGGAATTAGCAGAAAGAGCAGAACAGTTTAGAGTTTGAACGGAGAAAATCGGCTGAAAACTGAGGGAGTAGTTAAGTGCCGAAAAATGTACGGAAGCAACTAGAATATAGTGGAATAAAGAATAAAGAGAAACAGGAACTCAATAGTGTGGAAGCCCTTTGAGGGCATCCACACAATAAAGAGAAACAGGAACTCAATAGTGTGGAAGCCCTTTGAGGGCATCCACACAATAAAGAGAAACAGGAACTCAATAGTGTGGAAGCCCTTTGAGGGCATCCACACAATAAATAGAAACAGGAACTCAATAGTGTGGAAGCCCTTTGAGGGCATCCACACAATAAAGAGAAACAGGAACTCAATAGTGTGGAAGCCCTTTGAGGGCATCCACACAATTTGCATTTCCTGCGACAATGCTGTGTGGATGCTGTAACGCTGAAGCTGTCTGCTGAAAATGACTGAAAAAGATGAAAAGCTGCAAAAATTGTATGGCAGTAAAGAAACTGAAAAATTCTGCTGAAAACAGGTGAAGAAGCAGAATCTTTTGCTGAAAAGAGGTGAAAAGGCAAAGATTCTGCTTAAAAGGGGTACAGAAGTTCAAATTTGTACTGAAAAGATGTGAAAAGGTTCCTTCTGAAATGAGCAGAAGATACTGAGATTTGTACTGATAAGAGGTGAACGGCTGAAAATTCTGCTTAAAATAGGTGAATCAGCAGAATTTCTACTGAAAAGAGGTAAAGAAGTAGAACGTTGCACTGAAAACAGGTAAATCAACAGAATTTCTGCTAAAAAAGAGATTTCTGTTTAAAACACCTGAAAAAGCTGGGATTTGTGCTGAAAAGGGGTGAAAAAACTCACAATTTTGCTGAAACGGGGTGAAGAAGGGGTGTTGGGCTGTTGAAAAGAGTTAAATAAGTTGAACTGATACGTTTGGGTACAAATACTATGATTTGGCAATAATACTGCATTTTAGCACAACTACTGAAATTTGATTGAAATACTATGATTTAGAAGAAATATTATGACTTTGTACAAATACAATGTTTTGGCACAAATACAATGTTTTGGCACAAATACTACGATTTGGTTCGAATGCTATGATTTGAAACAAATAATATTATTTGGCAGAAATACTATTATTTAGTAGAAATACTATGATTTACCAGAAGTACTATGTTTCTGCAAAAATACTATGATTTTGCAGAAATACTATGCATTAGTAGTAACACTATAACATCACAGATATATGATGATTTTGCAGACATTCTGGTTTTACACAAATACTATAATGTGGCAGAAATACTATGTTTTAGTACAGATACTATGATTTGCTATAAATACTATGATTTGGCACACATACTATATTCAGCAGATATACTATAACAAAACAGAAAGTCTACGACTTAGTAGTAATACTATAACAGAAAAGATATACTATGATTTTGCAGACAGTATGTTTTTGCACAACTAGCACAATATGGCAGAAATACTATGATTTGGCACAAGTACTATGATTTAGTACAAATACTCTTATTGGCAGAAATACTATGCCTTAGTAGTAATACTATAACATAACAGATATACTGTGATTTTGCAGACATAGTATGTTTTTTCACAAATACTACGATTTTGCTCAAATGCTATGAAATTGCAGTAATACTATGATTTTGATGGAATACTATGATTAGGTAGAAATACTAAGCCTTAATAGTAATACTATAACATAACACATATACTGTGATTTAACAGACAATATGTCTTTGCACGAATAATGTGCTTTTGCTCAAATACTACGAAATTGCAGTAATACTATGATTTTGAAGGAATACTATGATTAGGTAGAAATTCTATGCCTCAGTAGTAATACTATAACATAACAGATATACTGTGATTTTGCAGACATAGTATGTTTTTGCACAAATACTACGATTTCGCTCAAATACTATGAAATTGCAGTAATACTATGATTTTGAAGGAATACTATGATTGAGCAGAAGTACTAAGATGTAGTAGAAGTACTTTGATTTAGCACAAATACTATTATGGAGGAGTAATACTTTAACATGGGAGAAGCTCTGTGACCTCACACACAACTATTTTACACATCCAACCTGAACACATCCTGATCATTTCTATAGTTTCTTAAGTTCAGCTTCACCTGAACATCAGTGATGAAGCTGCTCTGACTCCATCACAGCTCACAGCTGTTGGAACGAGTCAAACAATGAAGAAGGTTCAGAAAACAGCTGATGATTTTACAAAAACATGATGCAAACATGAGAATGGACACATGATTTTTTTATTAACAGATACTGTTTATGTTTCACTTTGCATGACGTCATCAACACTGTGACACCAGGGGGCGCTCATCACCAGCCTGAGGAAGTGTGCAGTGATAATGGGGGGAGACGCAGTATTGTGTGTACTGCAGTCGGACAGAAGGAAAAACTTCCTCCTGAAAATATTTTCATCCTTCACAAAAGTGTATAAATACAATAAAATACAGGCTCTTACATAAAGTTAAAGTCAAAAGTCAGTTTTATTTGTCAATTTCTTCAAATGTACTTGCCATACAAAGGAATTGAAATTACGTTTCACACTGTCCCATGCGTAGACATTGACAACAATAAAGTGCAGATGCACAACAAAAACAGTCCTAACAATAAGGTAATATTAAATAAAAAAAAAGTGCAGATAGACTTAAGGCATTATATTTAGGTAACATACAGGAAGTGTGATGCAGTTGTGCACTGAGCACCTTTCCAATGTTCCTTCCTCAGATGAGTCCAGCTGCTGAACACATTAACATCTGTATGTAAATGTAGCCGAGAACCAACCTGAGCACTGCTGGGAAAATAAAAAGGCAAACATCAAACGTGCTGTATTATCTTATTTATTTTGAATGTTGACTCAGATCCAAACCACGATTTATGAAATTATAGAACTAAAATAACAACAATTGTCTGCTTCTTTAAAATTTCTTTTATTACATCAAACCAGTGAAAATGAAAGAAACAAAGAGCTGTTAGCATGTTTAGACCAACTTTGAGACAGAGACTGTAAAGTTCTGCACTTTAAATCCTGCAAATGATTCACCCTGAAAGTATCTTAGTTTAGTATAAGTGAGCCACAAAGCAGCCTAATAGCTTTAAAAACAGTAAAAGTAAATGAAATTCCCAGTTTCAGTGTAGCTGGATCTGATTATTGGGGGGTCGTGACCCCCGTAACCCCCCTGGAAATTTCGTGCCTGGTCGTGGGGTCAAATCCACAATCTTTGTTTCAGTGCTTCATGTTCTCCCGTGTTTGTGTGCGTCCTCTCCGGTACTCCGGCTTCCTCCCACAGTCCAAACACATGCAGTTAGTGGGGTCAGGTTAACTGTGAGTGGTTGTGTGTCTCTGTGTTGTTCTACCTTAATAAATGACTTCCTGTTAGCAGTAAGTGCTTCTGTAGGACTGATGTCATTTTCATGGTTGGATCATTTAAATGAAGCTGGACTCAGATGCAGGAAATAAGTTGATTGATCATTAATGAATAAAGCTGGTCAAATCCATCACGTGGACACATGTGATTGTGTATTGTAGTATTGATCCCAATGCTGGTATTAGTACTGGATCAATAACACTGGATGGATGCGTTCAGCATGGAGCCCTGAGCTGTGTTACAGACAAACATGGAAACTGACAGGTCTGTGTCATTCACAGTCTGTAACACTTCTAAACAACAGAGGCTGACCCAAGTGCCTCAGAGCCAGGCATGCTCACATCACAGCTCTCTAAATAAGTTTCAAAATAAGAGCTGAAAGCTGTGTTTGCTTGTGTTAGCTTATTATTGTGGAGACTAACATTCAGTGATCATGTGTTCAGACTCATAATGATTACTCTCATAAATCCTGATATTTGTATTTACTGTGTGTTGGATCAATAACTGAGATTCATCGTATCACACAGCTGTGCTGCTGCTGCTGGTGATGTCAGCACATCTGGAACTTCTTCAAATGCAGCTGAACTCCAGCTGGTATTTTATTGGACTCTGCAGCTGTTTCTGGCCATCAGTTCATTCCTGCAAACCTCTGAACCTGAACAACAAAGATGCTGCATTGCTGGCTGATCTGGACGTTTTCAGAAACGTTTGCTCACTGATCAGGTGACTTCTTCAGTCTCAGCTGACTGCAGCTTTACAACCTTACAAACAGCACATTTGCACAATGACTGAAACCAGCAGCACCTGATATATATGATACTAATATAATACATATACATATATAATCCATACTAATGATGAAGGAACAGTCCATTGTTCATTCAGTGAACTACTCAGTTTATTTTGGGCCTCAGAAATGCTCACTCTGTTTGTACATCATTGTCAGCAATAGACTCATTCTGCTGTGTGGACAGGAACACATGTGACATCACTTCCTGTTTGTTTGAGACTGAAGAGGAAGAAGTTTACAAGGAATCATTTAGAAGAGTTTCAAACATCAACTGATTGAATCCATGAATCTGAAAACGTGTTTGTGAGTGAAAGAGACAGACATGTACAGACTGAACTATCTGTTCAACAGTCAGAGTGTTTCTCTAACAGGAGACACTCTTTACACTCCACTCAGCACAGGGACACTGAGGAACCAGACCAGAGCCTAAACCCAAACCCAGGATAAAGAGTTTGAGTGAATGTGGTGTTGAAGGTGTGGAGGTGGATCAGAGTGTCAGAGGAGACTCTGTAGAAGGACAGAGTGCCAGCAGGACAGTCCACATACACTGCTACTCTGTTAGAGACAGAGGAGGAGGAGGAGGAGGAGGAGATGGATGTTTGTATCTTATTGTGCCAGACAGAATGAGGACCATCATCAGAGCAGTCCAGACTCCAGGACTGATCATTGAGTCCAAACACACAGTCAACATTGACTCCTTTCCTTCTGATGCTTCTGTAACTCACTGATATAAAAATGTCTCCTCTCCACTCGACCTCCCAGTAACAGCGACCAGTCAGACCATTTCTACACAGCAGCTGAAGAACATCAAATCTGTCTGGATGATCAGGATATGACTGAACCTCCTCCACACGTGTCACCTTCCTGTTGTTGTCAGACAGTTGGAGCTTTGTGTTCACTGTGTTTGTGTCGATTGTGAGTTGACAGGAATCTGATGGAGAGAACAAACACAATCCAGCTGCAGTTATTGATCCATCATCTGTTCATTGATTGACACTTTCATGATGACTCCTGACATGATGAAGATGGTTGAATGTAGACCTGGGCGATATAAGATTTTTTTATATCACGATATGTTTTTTTCATTTCTGGCGATAACGATATATATCACGATACAAGCCAAATAACTATATTTGTAAGATTTAAATGTGCCGTTGCTCACAAGTAAAATGTGAAATAATTAGCAGCTTGTTTTAATTTAAATATTTATTTCCCATAATAAGTTCAACAGGGTAGATGTACTTAAGGAACATGAGACTTCAGTTTCAGATAAATAAAGGCAAATATTGCAAACTACACAAAACGCAGCCGCTAAAGCATTTAAGTTTCAAAATAGAACAAACAAAACAGACTACTAAATTGTCAATTTCACTTAGAAACAAAATTTTATTTCTAAAAATAAATCTTAGTTTGTTTTACAGAAGAACAGACAAAATTGACTAACTTTTGTCAATATCAAATAAACTGAGAACTAAAAGGAAATTCTCAATCTTTCCTTGTTGTAAAGCTTAGCTTTTCAAACAGTTTTAACAGTTACTTTAGTCTGAAAAAGCCGAATGACGAATTAGCGCTTTCAGTCAGAGATTGAGCATGCACCGGTTTATTGTACTTGCAGACTTGCTTTCGGAACAATTTACAGTGCACGCTACTCTGTTTTTTGTCAGACTTGAAATAGCCGAAATACCTTCACACTACGGAACTTCTCTGGCCCTTCCGTTCGACAATCTCTCCGGCATTGGAACCATCATCGGTTTTTTCTTCGGTAACCTTCGGTCATGCTCTCGGTTGATTTTTCTCTAGTCAGCACACTCATTTCCTTCATTACCCGGGCAGCCCGGCTGGCTGCTTCCCAAACAAATACACATGTGCGCCTTGGCACTTGTGCTGCACGTAACAAGTCACGTGACGTGACGCTTCAGCTGTGATTGGTTCGGCTCTGCACTACTTAATTTGGATTGGCTGTTCTTCTTTTTTTTTAAGAGGACAAGAGAGATGAGGCCTATCGCAATAGTTTAATTTTTCTATCGAGAAAAAGTTATTTCGCAATACATATCATTATCGTTCTATCGCCCAGCTCTAGTTGAATGTGTGCTGCTTTGTTTTCATGAATCCCATTACAAACACACTTACACTTCCTCAGACCTGGTCTCAACCATCGGACTCCAGCAGGCTCCACCCTGAAAGGAGGAGGGGTCAGAGCAGTCAGCGTGCACACATGGACATTACACGGCTCTCACACACACACTGTTACACACTGATAAAGGAACAGTCCAACATTTTTCACAGATACACTTCAATCCATCCGTGGATCAAACTGCTGATGATTGGACTGATCCTACATCAGTTCATCACTGTGTTGAATGAAATATGACTGATTCAAACTGTGACCTTCATCATCTTTATATTCCTCTCTTGTTTAGGTGGAAAGGACACCTCCCTGCCTTTGCTGCCAGCTGCTTTTCTCCTCTTGGAAACACATTTAACATGGCTGACACTTTATTAGGTACACAGTGGCCATTGTCTCAGGTACAGTACACCTGTGACCTAATAAAGTGGCGGTCACTTGTTTATGAGCCGTCTCCCTTCAGCTTTTTTAGCCGACCTGTTTACCTCCAACTTTGTATCAGCAGCAGCGACACAGACGAGTCCGGCAGGAGCAACAATCCAAGCTGCGAAGAAGCGGTTCCCATATGCAGAAATTTGGGTTCCTCAGATTAATTTCTCGGAGAACCTGCCAGCTGAAGACAAGTCGAATCTGCAGGTCCTGAATGACTACATCTACAGGAACAGAGTCCACATTCCCCTTTTGGACGAGGACTTGTTCCACACCGAAGAAGATGACATCCATTGGACGGCGGAAACGGGCAAGGCCATGTTTCAACATTGGATGTCCTTTTTAAACTGCAACACCCCCTGAGTCTGGACCAGTGTGGGGGCGACAGTGGACTAAGCCTTCAAGGTCAGGACGTGGTGGTCTTGGCAAAGAACTTCAGACTCTCGAGGCCACAACGGGAACTGTTGAAAAAAGGACTATTCTTTGTTCCAGCATTGTATATAGGTAAGAATGAAAAGCTTAAGTTTGAGTTTGATATGCAAACTTACCATAGAAAAGTTAAGTTAGCTACATATTTTAGGAACTCAAAAAGGAGAGAGAAAATGCCTTTCACGGGTCCGTCAGATTGGACACCGCCTGTGCAGGAGCTTCCACCAGAAGTGGAAACTTTAATTCATAGAGATTTGGAAAAGTTTAAAAGTTGTTATAAACCAATTAGAGAAAAACAGAATATTTCATTGGCAGAAATTAGAGCGCAAGAGAGCTAAAAACACTAAACACATTGTAATAAAGCCAGCCGATAAGGGATCGGCAGTGGTAATTTTAAGTCGGGAACAATACACATTTGAAGTACAACGGCAATTACAGGACACCTCATATTACAGGAAATTGGACAAACCATTGTATTTGGAAACAATCCCAATTGTTAAAAACATACTTAAATCACTAAAGGACAAAAAATTCATTAATTCTAAACAGTACAAATACCTACTGGGCAGTTCCCAACCTAGAGAGAGGCGGTTTTACATATTGCCAAAAATACACAAAGATCCAGACAAATGGACCATCCCGTACGAGATCCCCCCGGGGAGGCCCATTGTTTCAGATTGCGAGAGCGAGACTTATCGTACAGCGGAATTCCTAGATTATTATTTGAATCCATTATCTGTAAAGCATCCCGCATATGTGAAGGACACGTATCACTTCATTGAAATTGTTAAAAATCTAAAAATTGCTGAGGATTTTTACTTTTTCTCCATGGATGTAGACAATTTGTATACCAATATTCCAATTGAGGCGGGAATTGCTACTGTGAGGAATATTTTCCAGAAATTTCCGGATCCTAAAAGGCCTGATCATGAATTGCTACAATTGCTAGAAATTAATTTGACAAAGAATGATTTCATGTTTGATGAACAATTTTATTTGCAAATTAAAGGAACCGCAATGGGCAAGAAATTTGCACCGGCTTATGCAAATATATTTATGGCCAGTTGGGAAGCGGAAGTGCTTCCAAAGTGTAAAAAGCAGCCGGCCCATTATTTGAGATATTTGGATGATATTTGGGGGATTTGGACCAGATCTGAATTGGAATTTACAGAATTTGTGCAAACATTGAATTCCCACGATCCATCAATTCAATTAAAATTTGAAATCAATAAGGAGGCCATAGACTTCTTGGACACCACGGTGTTCAAAGGGCCCGCATTTAACATCACGCGCAAACTTGATATCAAAGTCTTCTTCAAAACTACAGACACGCACGCCTTGTTACACAAATTTAGTTTTCATCCAAAACACACATTCCGTGGTATCGTTAAGTCGCAGCTTCTCAGATTTTGGCGGATTTGCACCCAACCGGCGGACTTTAGAAAGGCAGTAATCACCCTGTTTAAGGCATTGCGTGAAAGAGGATATTCTCGACCCTTTTTGAAGAAATGCCTTAGGACTTTTCAAGAGGAAAGTGAGAAGGTCAAGGGGGACTTAATCCCACTCATTAGTACATTTTCCTCCAACAGCAGGTATTTTAATAGACATATGAAGAATCACTTTGATGAGGTCATAGGTCAGGCAGCTCTTCTGCCAAATTCAAGAGTCATTTCGGCCTTTCGGAGGAACAAAAACTTAGCTGATCTGCTTGTACGGGCAAGACTTCCACGGCTCGAATCGAGAAAACCGAAGTCTTTGGAGGCCCTGTTTGTAAAGCTTGAGTTTGTTAGGAACGCTAAGGACAAGACTATTATTTCAGTTACAAAAAGTTTCAGCCCACAAACCAAGAATTGTGTTTATGTTATTTTTTGTTCAAAGTGTGGAAAGAAGTACGTGGGCGAAACTGGAAATGATCTGTACAGTAGATTGTACCAACATGTGTATAATATCAGGAAAACGAAGGAACCTGATACACCTTTAGTTGAACATTTTCTTAAACATGGCTGGGATTCGCTGAGAATGGCTGGACTACAACAAGGCATGGATTGGACAGATTGGGAACGAAAAAAGAGGGAGAGATATTGGATTTACACATTGGGAACTAAAGAACCATTGGGTCTTAACGTAAAATGGAATTAGGCTTTTATTGGAGAAGGTTTTGGTTAATTTCCAACCCTTAATTCCACCCTAACCTTAACCTCCTTAACCCCAACCCCGAACCTATCTTGATTTTGACCCCAACCTTTTTTCCCCCAATGTTTCACACTACCCTAGCCCCAACCCGAGTCCCATCCCTAAACCTAACCTCAATGTTAGCCCTATGTCAGTATAACCCCAGCCCTTTCTCTTATCCTGAACCTAACCCCAGCCCTGTATGTCAGCCCTAACCCTAACCACTTTATCCCCACCTTTTGACCCTAAGTTCATTTTTAACCCTAATCCTAAACCCAACCCTTTTGATTTTTTGTATTTAATATGAGGGTTGCATGGGTATTAATTAATAATGGGGAATTTAATTAGTAAAAATTTGAAAAATTGGCTTAAAAATTATAAAAAATGGGGTTCATAAATTTATTAGCACAATTCATAGGGTTTGTAGGACTATTTACAGTTAAAAATGGATTAAAAACAAATTAAGATAAGATAAGATACATAAGATAAGATAATTCTTTATTGTCATTGCACAGTCATACATAGTACAGTAGTACAATGAAATTGGAAAAACTGTCCTACGTCGGTACTACATATAACACAACACGACACGATATGACACATCACAACGCAACACAAACAACACAACACAGTATATTAACTTAGAAATAAAAAAGAAGAATAAGTGTTATGTGTATTGCACACTGTTATTATTGCACATTAATTATTATTGCACCTTGTTATAAATATAAATATTATTATTGTTATTGCTTTAAACATTGTTACCTCCCCCTAAAAAAAGTCCAGGCAGGTAGCCAATCAGGTCAGCTATTTGCATTGATTAGGGCTATTGCCCTGTTGTAAAAGCTGTCCTTGAGTCTGTTTGTTCGGGACCTCAGCAGCCTGAACCTCCTGCCAGACGGCAGCAGCTTAAACACCCGGTGTCCTGGGTGTGTACAGTGTAAATTGGGAATAAATACAGTTATTAAAAATTAATTTGGGTTTAAAGTTCATTAAAAGTAATTTCATAGAGTGCAAATATGTTATTTTTGGTTAAAAAACAGTTAAAATGTAATGCAGATTAAAAAAACAAAGACCAAATTCATTTTTACCGAATGAAACTTAAAAAAGACGAATCGGATTTTGCATAGCCGAGGGGAGAATATAAAAGGCGGCGCTCGCACAGGAGCTCATTTGCCACTCGGCACTCGATGGGAGCACATCCTTGCCAGTCTAACTGTTGCCAGCTAATCCAGCTTGCAGTTTTCTGTGTGCCACACCTGAGGAAGACCGTACACGGTCGAAACGTTGTTTTTTGTGTTTATTTTTAAATAAACAGTTTTTTTTGGCACACCTTACTTTGTTCTTTATTATTTTTACGTGACTTTTTCCTTTCCACATTTTTGGAAAGTGTTTTTTGTTTATATTAAAAAGAAAACATTTTTTTTGGAGAACAAATTTTATTTTTGAAAAGAAGAAAAGAAAATATTGGACGCCATGGAATACGGCTGGACGGTGGTGCGCTATGGCCGCCGGCGCCAACGTGACCGCCAAGTCTTCTGGGACGGGTACGGAGGACCGCAGGGAGGGATGGACCGTGCACGCTCCTTTTCCTTCCGGAGAAGGGATTTTCTTCCCAATCCTAACCCTCCTATCCCCTATCCGGTTTCCTTACCCTAACCCTAACCACCTTTCCCACTCCTAGCCCTAACCCCAACCCATCGTCCCAACCCTTGTCCTATATCCTTACCCCAATCCCCTTCCCTACTCCTATTCCTAACCCTAGTCCCATCCCCTTCCCCTACCCCCACTTATTTTATTTTTGTACATTTTATTTTAAATATTTTAAATATTAATATATAAGTTTTGTAAGTTTTAATTTACAGGTTATAACAGTATACACACAGTTTGAATAAATACTCTGTAATAAATATATGAATAAATAAATACTTGTCATTAATAAATAAATAAATAAATAAAGTAGTTTAAAAAGTTTTTATGTAAATAGTAAATTTATTTTATATACACACCATTTAGTTCATATCATTTCATATAGTGTGGTTTTAGTTCATTAAAAAGTTGTTGGTAAGATTTAAAAACGTTTTGTTTAATTCATTTAGACTGTGGTGATTTCTTTTTGTTTAAACTTCAGAAGCCGTAGGGGCGGAGCCAGAGCTTACTTAAGAGGTAAGCCTGCAGGCCAGGCTCGTTCTTTCGTTGCCCTTCGACGGAGACAGTCGCTCTTTTTGCAGCAGACGTATTTTCGTTAGTTTTGAGTGTGCCCAGGCCTGAAGAAGACCAATACAGGTCAAAACGTTGCCACAGCGGCACACGATTTTTATTTTTGAACCTTTGTAAAGGCATTTTTAGTTTGTAAGAGTTTTATTTAAATTTTTTATTTTTTATTTTTTAATAAATAAAAAAAATTAAAAAAAACTAAAAAAACAACAAAAAAATATTGAAATCTTCACCAGCCCTCCATTATGACTGATGGAGGGTGGCAGCAGGTCCGCTATGGGAGGAGGGGTCGCTCCCGTATGCAGACCAATACCTGTCGACCCCAACCTCAAGACCAGGATTGGTCTTCTTGGGACCGGGGAGGGAGGGGCCCAGGAGGGAAGGACCGCGCATACCTCGGTCCTCCCAAGGGAGGACGGGGCCGTAACCCACGCCCTAACCCCCCTAACCCTAACCCTAAACCCCTAACCCCCCTCCCCCAACCCTTTTTTTGCCAAATCATGGTATTTGTGCCCAAGTTATAGTATTTGTGCCCAAGTAAAATTTCTGTTATGTTGTAGTATTACTACTAAGTCGTAGAATTTCTGTTATGTTATAATATATCTGCTGAATATAGTATATGTGCCAAATCATAGTATTTATAGCAAATCATAGTATTTGTGCTAAAACGTAGTATTTCTGCCCAATTGTAGTATTTGTGCAAAAACATAGAATGTCTGTAAATCACAGTATATCTGTTATGTTATAGTATTACTACTAAGGCATAGTATTTCTACCAAATCATAGTATTCCTTCAAAATCATAGTATTACTGCAATTTCATAGTATTTGAGCAAAATCGTAGTATTTGTGCAAAAACATAGAATGTCTGCAAAATCACAGTATATCTGTTATGTTATAGTATTACTACTAAGTCACAGTATTTCAGCCAATTCGTAGTATTTGTACTAAATCATGATACTTGTGCCAAATTCATAGTATTTTTTGCAAATCATAGTATTCGAACCAAAACATAGTATTTGTACGAAGTCATAGTATGTCTTCTAAATCATAGTATTTCAATCAAATCTCAGTAGTTCTGCTAAAACGCAGTAATATTGCCAAATCATAGTATTTGTACCAAAACATAGTATTTCTGCCCAATCATATTATTTGTACTAAATCATAGTACTTGTGCCAAATCATAGTATTTCTGCCACATTGTGCTAGTTGTGCAAAAACATAGACTGTCTGCAAAATCATAGTATATCTATTATGTTATAGTATTATTACTAAGTCGTAGACTCTCTATTTTGTTATAGTATATCTGCTGAATACAGTATATGTGCCAAATCATAGTATTTATAGCAAATCATAGTATTTGTGCTAAAACATAGTATTTCTGCCACATTATAGTATTTGTGTAAAACCAGAATGTCTGCAAAATCATCATATATCTGTGATGTTATAGTATTACTACTAAGGCATAGTATTTCTTCAAAATTATACTATTTTTGCAGAAACATTGTACTTCTGGTAAATCATAGTATTTCTACTAAATAATAGTATTTCTGCCAAATCATAGTATTTGTGCCAAAATATTGTATTTGTAGAAAGTCATAATATTTCTTCTAAATCATAGTATTTCAATCAAATCTCAGTAGTTGTGCTAAAATGCAGTATTATTGCCAAATCATAGTATTTGTACCCAAACATATCAGTTCAACTTATTTAACTCTTCTCAACAGCCCAACACCTCTTCTTCACCCCGTTTCAGCAGAATTGTGAGTGTTTTCACCCCTTTTCAGCACAAATCCCAGCTTTTTCAGGTGTTTTCAACAGAAATCTCTTTTTTAGCAGACATTCTGCTGATTCACCTGTTTCAGTGCAACGTTCTACTTCTGTACCTCTTTTCAGTAGAAATTCTGCTGATTCACCTATTTTAAGCAGAATTTTCAGCCTTTCACCTCTTATCAGTACAAATCTCAGTATCTTCTGCTCATCTTCTGCTGTGTGCCCAGCCTGGAGGCTGCGGTCTGTGATCGGCTCCCGGTGCAGACAGCTCCCTGTGATAGTGTTTCCTCACTTGGTTAATGCGTACCCAGCCCAATTTTACTCTTTAGTGTGTGTGTGTGTGTGTGTGTGTGTGTGTGGGGGGATGTGTGTATCATGACCGCTTCTGTTAATGACAGTGCGGGGAATGAGTGGGAGGGTAGGGTGGGCTGCTTTTAACCATGTAAAGCACTTTGTGCTACAGTTTGTATGAAAAGTGCTTTATAAATAAAGATTGATTGATTGATTGATTGATTTCAGAGGAAACCTTTTCACCTCTCCTCTTTTCAGTACAAATTTGAACTTCTGTACCCCTTTGAAGCAGAATTTTTGCCGTTTCACCTCTTTTCAGCAAAAGTTTCTGTTTTTTCACTTGTTTTCAGCATAATTTTTCAGTTTCTTTACTGCCATACAATTTTTGCAGCTTTTCATCTTTTTCAGTCATTTTCAGCAGACGGCTTAAGCGTTCCGGCATCCACACAGCATTTTCGCAGGAAATGCAAATTTTTCTACTTGTGTGGATGCCCTAAAAGGGCTTCCACACTATTGAGTTCCTGTTTCTCTTTATTGTGTGGATGCCCTAAAAGGGCTTCCACACTATTGAGTTCCTGTTTTAAACTTTATTCTTCAAGTTGCTGCTGCCCTTTTTTCGGCACTGAACTACTCCCTCAGTTTTCAGCCGATTTTCTCCGCTCAAACTCTAAACTGTTCTGCTATTTCTGCTAATTCCGGCTATATCTTTTGGTGTTTATTACTATTATACTTTTTAAAATATTACACTTTTTTCCTTTAATTTGTCCCATTGAAATGAATGGGAAACTTCCACAATTCTGCTAAAACTTGCTTGTCTTTGAAACTTAACTACGTCCTCATACTTTCACCTAGAAACTCCATTCAAACTTTAAAATGTTCTCAGATTATTGGGCTATTCCTGTCTGATTCAGCTTTTTCAGATCTTCTACCGTTTTAATCTTATCTCTCTTTAAGTTTTCAGTTGCAAAATTGTGATTTTCAGAAAATACATGCGTTGCTATGGTTGCTATGCAATTAAGTCAGAGTGAGTGCTGGTCCGTTCTGAATTTTCTCTTCATGTCTAAACAACTTCTTGCTACTCACACAATTTCCACTCAACCCCACAAATTATACATCAAAACGTAGGTATTTTTGCTGGCTTTCAGAAAATGTCACTATCTTTATTGTGAGGTTTACCGTTTTTTTTCGCAATTTGCCTCGGAGTGGCACAAGGTCTGACAAGTCCCCATTCAAAGTCTATGGGAGGTTTTCAAATTCAGAGCTGAAATTCTGTAACGGAGGCATTTTCAAATTGCCATATCTCTTTAACAAAGCAAAGTTAGGACATGAGGCTTGTGCCAATATATCTTCAGACACTGCTGACACTCACAGTGGAAGCAGTTTTTACAATTATCTTACCATTGAGCAATGAATTACATTTGTTTGAGGGGTGGAAATCTGTCCTTCTCTCAGTCTTCAAACTCTGGAAATGAAGCCGTTTCTTCTCTCGTCATATCTCCGCGACGGAGGTAGAACGAGCTATTGATTCGCAGTCAAAATACACCAAAGTCCGCTGATTCACCCAGTACAAGAATTATGCTGCTAGCCCTCCTAGTTTTTGAGTTACACGACATTTTGTAACTCCAAAAAACGGCGTTTTTCGCCTCTCACCGCGATCTATTTTCTGACTGCCCAAATATCTGTCTTTCAGACCGCCGCCCCCTTTCCAGGTGGCGCAGTCAGTAATGACACGGCTCTGCAGCTCAAAGGTCGTGGGTTCAATCCCACCTTGGTCCATGTTTTTTTATTTTTTCACTACAAATTTATACACTATCACAGACCTGTAATTTATATTGCTAATTTATTACAAATCTGCAAAGTTTTATGATTTTAGCAGCTTTTCTAATATGGACCTCAGATTCTTGTTAACGCTCCATGGCAGAAACAAGTACACAGCCTGATGAAGCAGACAGAGGCAGTACCTCTGATTGGTGAATTTGAGCAGAACCAGGTTGTTCTTTCATTTCATTTCTTTATTTATTTCACACATGGTTCAACAGTGTTTCTTTTTCTACATACAGAACCTTCTGCCTCATTTCAGCAGAAATTCTGCTCATTCACCTCTTCTCTTGTGTTGGAGTGCCCTCTTGTGGCGCCTTTTGGGTAGTGCCTTAGTAAACGTGAACACTGCAAAGAAGTGGTATCAGACTGGTTTGTAGTGGAGGAATTTGTTGCCAGTTTGTTTCATCTTTAATCCGTATTCATGTTGTAATGTAGTAACTTTTGTGGCACAAATACCACAATATGGCAGAAACACTATGTTTTGGCACAAATACTTTGATTTGGTATACTTTAGCTTCTTCGCCCCTTTTCAGCAAAATTTTCATTTCTTTCACCCTTTTCAGCACAAATTCCATTTTTTGGGCTGTTTTCAGAAAAAAACTCTTTTCAGCAGAAACTCTGCTGATTCATCTTTTCAGCGCAAGTTTCTGCTCCTTTGCCTCTTTTCTGCAGAAATTCTGCTGATTTACCTCTTTTCTGCAAAATTTTCAGCCTTTTCACCTCTTCTCAGCACAATTCTCAGCAGCTTCTGCTCATTTTAGCAGAATTGTTGGTCTCTCCTCCTCTTCTTGAGAAAAGGAGTTTAGCTCAGTGAGATAAGTAGCTGCCTTGAGACCAGGGGTCCAGGTTCGAATCCTGCTCAGGGTGACATTTTTTTTTTCACCACCATACAACTTTTTGCAACTTTTCATCTTTTTCAGTTTTTGAGCAGACAGCTTCAGCGTTAAGGCATCCACACAGCATTTTCGCAGGAAATGCAAATTTTTCTAGTTTTTCTAGTTCTTCAAGTTGCTCCCCCGTTTTTCGGCACTTAACTACTCCCTCAGTTTTCAGCCGATTTTCTCCGTTCAAACTCTAAACTATTCTGCTATTTCTGCTAATTCCAGCTATATCTTTTGGTGTTTATTACTATTATACTTTTTAAAATATTACACTTTTTTCCTTTAATTTGTCCCATTGAAATGAATGGAAAACTTCCACAATTCTGCTAAAACTTGCTTGTTTTTGAAACTTAACTACTTCCTCATACTTTCACCTAGAAACTCCATTCAAACTTTAAAATGTTCTCAGATTATTGGGCTATTCCTGTATGATTCAGCTTTTTCAGATCTTCTACCGTTTTAATTTTATACCTCTTTAAGTTTTGAGTTGCAAAATTGTGATTTTTCAGAAAATACATGCATTGTTATGGCTGCTAATCAATTATCTCAGAGTGGACAGTGGAAATTTCTGAATTTTCTGTTCATGTCTGAACAACTTCTTGCTATTCGCTCAATTTCCACTCAACCCCCACGAATTATACATCAAAACGTAGGTATTTTTGCTGGCTTTCAGAAAATGTCACTATCATTGTTGTGGGATTTATAGAATTTTTGCAAATCTCCTCAGAGTAACACAAGGTCTTAAAACACTCCATAGAAACTCAATGGAGAGTTTGTTCAAAATCAGCGCTGGATTTCTCTAATGACAAGCATTTTCAAATCGTCATATCTCCTTAACAAAACAAAGTTGAGACATGAGGCTTGTGCCAGTATATCTTCAGACACTCCTGACGCTCACAATTCACGAATTATTTTCTCACCTATTACCATTTGGCCATGAATTGGGTTTGTTTGAGGGTAGGAAATTTGTCCCTCGCTCAGATCTCTTCAGATTTCAAACTCTGGAAATGAGGCATGTTTTTCTCTCGTCAGATCTTTTTGATGGATTTCCACAGAGACCTGAAAATTCCCATGACTGTTCACCAAAGCCTGCTGTTTCTTACGGTGAAAGAATGATTTTGATGCTCCATATAGATTTACAGTTAAAAAACGTTGTTTGAGGGCAAGTCAAAGCAGTTTTGCTTTGCCTCTACTCAGTTACAGTGTATTACAAGTCATATATCTTCAATTATTTATATTCTATCGCTGAATTAAGAAGACCTGCAGATTCCCCCATCTCTTCTGAACAAAACGGTGTCAGAATGAGCGTTCTAGCCCCTACGGTTAGGAAATTATGACCATTTGTTCGAGGGGAATCCTGAATGTGAGAAATACACTGCAGAAAACTTATACCTCTCTCTGTGTCTGTGTGTGTAAGGGCTGATTACAGCAGGTGCAGCTAATTTAGCTGACCTAGATATACCAAGCCCAGACTCTTAACAGCCTCTGCTCCCTTTAGGCTCTGTGTATGTGTATGTTTGTGTGTCTGTATCAATATTTCTCCCATGTTAAAGTATTACTCCTCCATAATAGTATTTCTGTTGAATCAAAGTGGAGCAGTTTTTACAGTCATCTTACTGTTGAGCCATAAATTACGTTTGTTTGAGAGGTGGAAATCTGTCCTCCTCTCACTTTTCAAACTCTGAAAATGAAGCCGTTTCTTCTCTCGTCATATCTCCGCGACTGAGGTACAAAGAGCAATGAAAATCGCAGTCAATGTTCACCAAAGTCCGCTGATTCACCCAGTACAAGAATGATGCTTCAATTCCACCTAGTGTTTGAGTTACACGACGTTTTGTAACTCCAAAAATCGGCATTTTACGCCTCTCACCGCGATCTAAATCTGACAGTTCATCTCCCTGTTTTCCAAGCCGTTGCTCTGTTTCCCAGTGGCGCAGTTGGTAATGACACTGCTTAGCAGCCCAACGATCACGGGTTCAATACCACCTTGGTAAACATTTTTTTTTTCCCTACAAATTAATACACTATCACAGTCCACTAATTCATATTCATCATTTATTACAATTTTGCAAACTTTTATGATTTTAGCAGCTTTTCTAATATGGACCTCAGATTCTTGTTAACACTCCATGCCACAAATACTGTTCCCTTTAGGCTCTGTGTATCTGTGTGTATCAATATTTTTCCCATTTTAAAGTATTACTCCTCCATAATAGTATTTCTGTTAAATCAAAGTACTTTTACTACATCTTAGTACTTCTGCTCAATCATAGTATTTTTGCCATATCATGGTATTTGTGCCAAAGCATTGTATTTCCACAAAATAACAGTATTTCTACTATGTTATATTATTACTGTATTTCTGCCAAATCTTGGTATTTGATCCAAAGCATAGTATTTCTGCCAGATCATAGTATAATTGCAAAATAAAGGTTTTTGAGCCAAATCATAGTGTTTGTGCTAAATCCTAGTAACTCTGCTCAGTGATAGAATTTCCGCTATGCTGTAGTGCTTTTTGCTAGATTATAGAATTTCTGCTAAGTCAAAGTATTTCATATAAATCATAGTATTTCTACCAAGTCCCAGTGTTTCTGCCAAATCATAAATCATAAATAATTTGAACAAAGCAAAGTTAAGACAAGAGGCCTGTGCCAATTCATCTTCAGACACTGGTGACACTCACGGTTGGAGCAGTTTTTACAGTCATCTTACCGTTGAGCAATGAATTACGTTTGTTTGAGGGGTGGAAATCTGTCGTCCTCTCAGTTTTCAAACTCCGAAAATGAAGCCGTTTCTTCTCTCGTCATATCTCCGCGACGGAGGTACAAAGAGCAATGAAAATCGCAGTCAAAGTTCACCAAAGTCCGCTGATTCACCTAGTACAAGAATTGTGCTTCTATCCTACCTAGTTTTGGAGTTGCACGACGTTTTGTAACTCCAAAAAATGGTGTTTTATGCCTCTCACCGTGATCTAAATCTGACAGTTCATCTCCCTGTTTTCCGAGCCACTGCTCTCTTTCCCAGTGGCGCAGTTGGTAATGACACCGGTCGGCAGCCCAAAGATCGCGGGTTCAATACCACCTTGGTCAACATGTTTTTTTCCCCTACAAATTAATAGATTATCACAGACCACTAATTCATATTGATCATTTATTACAATTCTGAAAAGTTGTATGATTTTAGCAGCTTTTCTAATATGGACCTCAGATTCTTGTTAACACTCCATGGCAGAAATATATAAGAGTACACGGCCTGATGAAGCAGACAGAAGCAGTACCTCTGATTGGTGAAATTGAGCGGAACCAGGTTGTTCTGCCTCTTTTTAGCAGAAGGTTTGCATTTTCACCTCTTATCAGCACAAATCTCAGCCTCTTCTGTTTTTTTTTAATCAGAATTTTCAACTTTTTCACCTTTTTTCAGTTATGTGAGAACCAGTTTGGCTCAATGAGTATCTGAAAATATTAAGCCTGTTCTGCTCTTTCAGAAGAATTTCAGCTTTTTCACCTCTTTTCAACACTATTTCAGCATTTTCACCTGTTTCGAGCATACAGTTCTGCTTCTTCCCCTCTTTTCACAACAATTCAGCTTCTTTGGCCCCCCTGCATATTTTTTCTCTCATCATATCTCTTGTTGGGACAAGAACTGCTTTGGCTCAGTGAGATGAGCAGCTACTGTGATTGCTTCTCTCCGTCTTTTCTGCAGAAAGTATTACTCCTCCATAATAGTATTTCTGTTAAATCAAAGTACTTCTACTACATCTTAGTACTCCTGCTCAATCAAAGTATTTCTGCTAAATCATAGTATTTTTGCCAAATCATTGTATTTGTGCCAAGTTATAGTATTTGTGCCCAAGTAAAATTTCTGTTATGTCATAGTATTACTATTAAGGCATAGTATTTCTACCAAATCATAGTATTCCTTCAAATTCATAGTATTTGAGCGAAATCGTAGTATTCGTGCAAAAACATACTATATCTGCAAAATCACATTATATCTGCTATGTTATAGTATTACTACTAAGGCATAGTATTTCTACCAAATCATAGTATTCCTTCAAAATCATAGTATTACTGCAATTTCATAGTATTTCTGCCAAATTGTAGTATTCGTGCAAAAACATACTATATCTGCAAAATCACATTATAGCTGCTATGTTATAATATTAGTACTAAGGCATAGTATTTCTACCAAATCATAGTATTCCTTCAAAATCATAGTATTACTGCAATTTCATAGTATTTGAGCGAAATCGTAGTATTCGTGCAAATACATACTATGTCTGCAGAAATCACATTATATCTGCTATGTTATAGTATTACTACTAAGTCATAGTATTTCTGCTGTGTCATTGTATTTGTGCTTAAATGTAGTATTTCTGCCAAATCATACTATTACTGCTATTTTATAATATTTGAGCAAAATTACAGTGTTTTTTCAAAAACATTGTATTACTGCTAAATCATAGTATTTGTGCCAAATCATAATATTTCTGCTAAATATAGTAAAATTGTGTTAAAACAGTTATATTTATATGACAAATGTGCTTTTATAGAGAGCGCTGCTATAAAAAGACTAAGTATAACTGCTATGTTATTTATTTATAGTTTGCATGGTTGTCTTTAAAGCCTTTGCTGAACACAGCCTTTTTGTAGACAACCACACCTTTGCCTCACTGTAGCACAGGTGAACGAGTGGTGCCAAGTCCATTTAGCTCAGAATACCTCAGTGAGAGGAACCTCTTACTGCACTTTCTGCTGTCCTGTGAGGATGCTTAGGTGACTGTGTTATTTGTTCTCCATTTTAGAATACAACTTCCTCCTCATCTGCGCTGCACAATATCTAACTCCCCATCATGGCCTCTGTCAGTGCGCCCCAGGGCAGCTGTGGCTACATTGTAGCTTGCCGTCACCAGTGTGTGAATGTGTGTGTGAATGGGTGAATGACTGAATGTAGTGTGAAGCGCTTTGGGGTCCTTAGGGACTGAGTAAAAGCGCTATACAAATGCAGGCCATTTACCATCATTGCAGACTGTCCTGCACTGTTTTTTTAGGTCTTGTGCACTCCATCACCAGCTCCTTGGTATTGGTGTTGAGGAGAAGACTCTTCTTATTGATCCTGTCAGTTAAATAAATGTGTTAATATATATTACATTTTAACATAATAACCTAATATTTATTAATTAATTTTAACCATCCATCCATCCATCCATCTTCATCCGCTTTATCCGAGGCCGGGTCGCGGGGGCAGCAGCCTAAGCAGAGAAGCCCAGACCTCCCTCTCCCCAGCCACCTCCTCCAGCTTATCCGGGGGAATACCAAGGCGTTCCCAGGCCAGCCGAGAGATATAATCTCTCCAGCGTGTCCTGGGTCTGCCCCATTAACCATTATTTTAAATTCTAATAATCCTGTTTGGAATATTTATTCAATTTATATACTTCAAATTCTGCTAGTTTCTTTCTGTAGTAAATAAATCTCATATAATAATATATTTAAATAAATATTTCACGTTTTCAATGCCAACTTTTTGTACTGGCGGGATTTCCCACTACCAGTAAATGCCTCTTTTTTGACTCCGGCTCACTCGCACGTCTCCGCCCACTTCCCCCCATCCGTAAGAGCTACTTCTCTGCTCTGTAAAGAAATGTTTATAAGCTGTTTGAGGAATTTACCGAGCTTTTGTTAGTGACTTATAAATCCAGTCGAAGTATAACTCTGATTAAAGTAACACAATGAATGCTTTTTTAGTAAAAAGTTGTATTATTAAAGGGAGTGTTTTATGAGCTAATGCTAACAACCCAATGCTAATGCCTAGCTCCTATTAGCCCGGTGTGAAATGAAGACGGTTCATTTGACTGTAAACTACAGTTAGTATTGTTTTATTAGCTTCATTTGGTGTGTTAGTGTTTCTGAGACTGTTACAGAAGGTGCAGTTAGTTCTACTCCTCACAGATCGGTAGGTAGGTTAAAACAGGCTCATTCTTCAGGTTGTAAAGGTAACCGCCATCTTAGAACCAATAACTGCTGAAGCACCAGGTGTGGCGACTTAATAGGAGCCTCTGGCTGATCAGCGGGAGAAAAAGAGTCACGTGCTTGTATGCGCGTGTCTGTGCTGCAGGTTAAATAAGGGAAGGGAGACTGAGGATAAAACACATAGTTAATGTAAGAACAATAACAACCATCATAAGAGTTGACTTTTTAATTCTTAAGAACTGCTTAACAAATGTTTGTCTGTGAGACTTCTCTCTTTATGGAACATGAATGAAATTAAAAACAAAAAGGGGCTAACTTCAAATAAATAAAATGCAGCAGTGGGCCATTAATATTATTAATATAGAATGTAGATATTTGTTTTAAAACAACAGCATGTATTATACTAAATGATGGTGTATGCAATTGATAATATTTTTAGGCAGCAGAATTTGAATGCAGGCCACCTCAAATGTTAAAACCAGATAAAAAACAGATATATCATTCAAGCTTTCATTTATGATTGTTGCATACTTTGAAATTGTCATGTCACCATTTGATAAAGTGTGCAGTGATAGGTGTGGCAAGTAATTGCTTATGATATTGACTACGTTATCTAATAGCAGCAAAGTATTAGAGCATTATGACTGTGATAGTTCTCAGTCATTCAGGTCATTGTACTTCAAGAAGACGTTTCACCTCTTCACATCTGGGAAGCTTCTTCAGTAAAGAAGTCCAGACACTTTCTTTCCAAGCTCCTTAGACTATTAGAGTTTAACATGATTAAGAAACTTGTGTGGCTTATTGCAAATGGATGAAACCACATATTACCTTTAATGAACATGGTTATCTTTAATAAGGTGTAGAAAAAAGAAAACAGAGGACAGTTGTTGTTTGTATTCCAGCTGTAGTAAACACAGAAGTTAACTGAGTCTTTTTGACTACCGAAAGTAATGCAGTATTGACTGACGTTGATTTGAATTGTCTCATTCTGTATTTGTGGTCTTTGTCTTTTGTTACACAGATTGAAACAGATCTTTGGTTTTGCCTTTGCTGGTAAGTAAACAGTGATTATAACTGAAGCAATATGACACTGTCATTGTATAGCATGTCTGACAATTTACATACAGTAGTTTTGCTTTTTGTGACATCCATTTACTGATGGGCAAAAACAAATGGTCAGGATTTGTAATCTGAAGCCGCAAAGCCCCCACACAGGACCTCTGACTCTCCCTGAAAATGTCCCTGAAATTTAATAGCCCATTTATGTCTGATTTTAAGCACTTAAGCAATGAGAAAAAAACTAAGAGAACTAGAGCTGTGAGTGCACAGTGCTTGGTATATTAAAGTCAGTGTGTTCTCTATTTATGCTAGAAGTTAAAATTAGTTTATTAATTATTTAGTGAATACAGTGTGTTTGAAAATTAAATAGAAATGTTGGCAAAAAGGGAAATATTGCAAAATACATAAATATTCCTTCCAACAGGTATATCCTGCATTTGTGCCAACAAATATTGGTGCCTATTCTTTGCACTTCTGTAGTATGAATGCTTTTATTACACCTTATAGCCATGTTAGACTCTGCAACTAATGTTCATAAAAGCTTGAAGAAATTGAGGATTTTACTAGTTATTTTATGTCACAGTAAATTGGATTGTGTGTGAAGAGGCTCAACTGTCTGAATCATTAAACAGTGATCTGATTTATTGTTTCCTTTCTTTAGACTGCTGATCTGATCGTCTCAAGTCTGGTAAGTAAAGGTTTGTCTGATGTCCAGTGCTGGGAAAAGAATTTCTTCCTTGCAGAGTTATTTTATGTTTTTTTGTCACGTTTAAATGTTTAAATCATCTAACAAGGATAACCTGGATAAATACAAAAAGCAGTTTGACAGTGATTCATTCTGTTTATGAAGCACAGAAAATCAAACCAGAACAACCTGGTCTAATGTAAAAACATGTTTCAGTCTAATACCCAGTCTAATAGCCCTGATAGCAACAAGTACCATCAAGCATTTACAGTAACTATTAATGACTAATTTGCATCACTGGGGGGATTTTGGACAAATTTTGTTTCATTAAGGTCCAATATACGTTTTTCAAGTCATGTAAAGTTCTTAATTTCATTGAAGTCCAGAATCTGATTAGTCTGCACCAAGAGTTTTGTTTCGTTCAGAGTTCCTTGTGTGTTTGGATCAACTCATCAGTTTCCTGCTGTGAATCCAAAGTATGATTAATCTGAATCTCAGGACCTGATGGCATGATGCAGGTCCTGAAGTAGTAAAGGAACTTTGGACCATCACAGTAACAGCATCATCTTTGACTTAAATGCTGGTGTTTTTCTGAAATTCGTCTCTCACTGTAGGAGACTCAGTTTAGTGCTGCGAGTCAGCACAGCTCTTGGTGATGTTTTTAGGCAAATGTGAGAAAGGATTGGTGTTCAGTTTGGCCAGTTAATGTTTTTGTCTTTTTGTCTACAACCTCTGGAATGGGCTGTGTTTAGTGGGGTCTCCAAATCCTTAGAAGTCTGTTTGTAAACATATCTTGAGCAGCTCATGAGTAGCTGTTTAGGGAAAATTATTTTTTTCACATCAGGCAGGGGTCTCAAACTACAGTCCTCAAGGGCCTGTGTTCTGAAGCTTTTCCATGTGTCCATGTTACAACACACCTGAATAAAATTTGTAGGTCATTAGCAAGAGTATAGAATTTGACTGCATGCTGAGGTGACATCCCTTAACCCTACCGACTCAATTAAATTTGAATAAATATGTTTGGAAAAGTGTACTTCTAAAATACTTTTATTTCATCATGTTCATTCACTTGTGAGTTGCTGTAACATTAAGCAAATGTCTGAATTGCCACCTCAGCATGGAGTTAAGTGTATAGTCTTTCTAATGACCTATTAATGTTATTCAGGTGTGCTGCAACAGGGACACGTGTTAAATTTACGGGACACCAGCCATCGATGACTGGAGTTTGAGACCCCTGATGTGGGGCATTGAGCATTTCAAAAGCTTCTTTCTCTTCAGAAATTAAATCCCGGTCTAAAAACTGCTTTTTGTCATTTGTGATGATGACTTGGAAAATACAAGTGGGATGAAAACATAACATTAACAAATTTGTTAGAGGCCAGATAAAATCAAGGCTGTGTTTTTGAAAATAATCCTGCCCACATTTGCAAAAGATGAACTGTATGTGTGTAAAGAGTAAATATTTGAACAAGACATTCTTCAGGCGAAATAAAGACACTCAAAACAGTTTGGATGGTAACAACGTGCGCACGCTGGGTGAGATTTCGAGGAGATCCCACCCCGAGCGCAGGCAGAGGTTTTATTTATAGTCACATAGTGGCTTCAACTGTTTAAGGAGGAGACAAAGATTTGCCTCTGAGAAACAGGTTTGTTCCAGTTTAGCTGTGTGTGTGTGTTCTGTAGATAATCACTAAATATCACATATATGCAGCTTTCTGTGTGTGTGTGTGTGTGTGTGTGTGTGTGTGTGTGTCTGTCTGTGTGTGTGATTCTGAAGAACAGGCCCCTCTTGGTATTTGGGAGTGTAGATAAGAACGTCCTGCTCTCCCCTTCCTGGGAGTGAAACGGCTCGTAGAGAACCAGGTGCAGAGGAAATGTACTGGGTGAATCATATCTGAGAACACTATGCTTTTGTCTTTACTTCAGCTTCACTTCAGTGAAACAGTAAAATCATAAAATACGATTAAATGGAAAGAATAAATGGGTAAACAACTATTAACACTGAAATTAAAGATAAACTTTCAATAACGTACAAATGGAAGTGGGAATAATACTTGAAACATTTGAAAATCTCTTAACAATGTGAAAGTCATGTTTGTTTGTTTGTTAGTTGTTGTTGTTGCTGTTTTTTAAAATAAATGTGGGAATCTCCAGCAAAGTCCTTACATGCAACAGCTCACATTCAGGACTCATTTCTGGTTTTTATCATTAAATTATCTACAAAGAAATTATCATTATACTACATTTTTATAATTAGGCCCTAATATCAGCTATCATAAGTTTGTCATAGATTTAATTCAGTGCTTATTGCTGTGTATCAAACATGCTCCAAATGTGACTGAAATATATAGAAACTGCTGTGTAAGAACCATGTGGCACCAAATTTTTCATTTTTACCAAAACTCATACTGAGTAAATTTCTGTGTACTTTTAAGTTCTTTTCCTACTGAATTTTAATTTAACTTTTCAGACTGTTTTTTTTTTATTATGTTAATAGGATTTCAATGCAGGCCACCTCAAATGTTAAAGGCTACAAACATTACATAGAAGCTATCATTTCTGATTGGTGCCTGCTTTTAAATTGTTATGTCACCATTTGATAAACTATGCATTTCTAGGTGTAGCAAATCATTGGTTATGATATCTACTCTGTTATGTAATCAAACCTAAATTGTAGAGCATTACATGACTAAGAAACTTGTGTGGTTTATTGCAAATGGATAAAACCACATGAAGAGGTCGATCTTTATTAGGATGTAGAGAAAAAGAGAAAACAGAGAGGAGCTGTTGCATGTATTCTAGCTGTGGTAATCAAAGAATTTTCCTGAATATATTTGACTAGAGAGAGTGATGCAGTATTGACTCTAATGCTGATTTGAGTTGTCTCATTCTTTATTTTTGTTCTTTGTCTTTTGCTACAGAGTGAACAGATCTTTGGTTTTGCCTTTTCTGGTAAGTAGACAGTGATGGTAATGTTTAGTAATTTACATGGCCAAAACACAGTCAGGATTTATAACCTGTAGCAGCAAAGGCCCCACACAGGACCTCTGACTGTCCCTGACGTTTAATAGCCCATTTATGTCTGATTTTATTTTTGATGGCTAATCAAGTCCAAATAATGTCAGAGATGTTTGCATACACTTGTTCAATTTCTCCTTATGCTACATAATCCTTATGTGGATTATGTAGCGAACCATACTATGAAAGTGCTTTGTGTGAGTCAGTATAGGTGGTAACTTAAACAGTTAAGAGCAACATAGCTATCGATTTGTAGTGTCTATCATCTTCCACTTATGAATTAGCATGAAGTCAAAACACTAGAAGTATTTTGCCTGAGTGACAACAAGTGATACTTTTACCCATAACTGATAACAAAAAGTAAGAAAATCTAAAGTGTGAGTAGGTATATTAAAGCCAGTGTTTTAAAATTAAATCTAAATGTTGCCAAAAAGGGACATACTGCAAAACACAGAAATATTCCGAGCAACAGGTACAATGGAAGGACTTTTTATTTTAATATTTTAAGAAATTTTAATTTCAATAGAAAAAAATCGTGAGCCACTGTTGTTGCTGTAATATAGACTAAAACCTGATGAGGTTTTCTGTTGCTTCTGATTTAAACAATTACTTTGGATTCAATTAGGGCTGCACGATTTTGCATAAAATGAGAATCACGATTTTTTTGCCTAGAATTGAGATCACGATTCTCTCACGATTTTCTTTTCCAATATAAATATTTATTGCACTTATTAACTGCACATCAACTTCGTAACAGTTGAAACTGAACATAAAAACAATAAATAAAAATAAAAACAATAAATGCCTCACATTTTGTGGTTGCCGCAAAATGTTGTACTGCTTGAAATTCTGTCTCCACCGTTGCTCAACACTGCGTGTATAGAGCAGGTAGTGCAACAATAGAAAAATAGTTGCGGGACGGCACTGTGTAGCGTTTGTCTAGGGTGTTGATCATTTTCCTAAATCCCTCGTTTTGCACAGTGTTGATATATCTTTGGTCAGGTGATAAGTAATAGCCTCCGTAATTTCTTTGAGCCTCGCGGGAGTTCGACGATGTATAGGGAAGCGCTGTATAAGGTTCCCGTTATTGATGTTTGGGTGGTTGACCGCACAAATTTTCTCCTGTCACTTTCGTCAGCCCTGACGTGTTCTCCGTTGTTTTTCCCTGCCAATTTGAGCATCACGGCACAGCTTCTGTATCACGTGGTATAAGGCTCCGCCCATGTCATTTGTTGAGCAGGAAGGGTGAGCGCTTGTTTTCATGCAGATTACGTCCCGGATCAAAATGCGGTACAATCGTCGTCGTCTTTTTTTTTTTTTTTTTTAAATCGTTGTCATTTGGAAATGAGATCGCACATAAGTATGAATCGAGATTGCGATTTTCTAACGATTAATCGTGCAGCCCTAGATTCAATAGTTTTAACCTGAAATGATATAAAAGTTGTGGTTCTTCACATTTTATTACAACTGACTTCTGATAGAAAATATTTGAGCCACAAAGCTTCTGTGTTGGAAATATTTGGTATGTCCTGCATTTGTGCCAACTCTTTGCACTTCTGTAGTATGAATACTTTTATTACACGTTATAGCCATGTTAGACTCTGCAACTAATGTTCATAAAAGCTTGAAGAAATTGAGGATTTTACTAGTTATTTTATGTCACAGTAAATTGGATTGTGTGTGAAGAGGCTCAACTGTCTGAATCATTAAACAGTGATCTGATTTATTGTTTCCTTTCTTTAGACTGCTGATCTGATCGTCTCAAGTCTGGTAAGTAAAGGTTTGTCTGATGTCCAGTGCTGGGAAAAGAATTTCTTCCTTGCAGAGTTATTTTATGTTTTTTTTGTCACGTTTAAATGTTTAAATCATCTAACAAGGATAACCTGGATAAATACAAAAAGCAGTTTGACAGTGATGATTCTATTTATGAAGCACAGAAAATCAAAACAGAACAACCTGGTCTAATGTAAAAACATGTTTCAGTCTTATACCCAGTCTAATAGCCCTGATAGCAACAAGTACCATCAAGCATTTACAGTAACTATTAATGACTGATTTGCATTACTAGGGGGATTTTGGACAACTCTACTTTCAGATTTTGTTTCATTAAGGTCCAATATAAGGTTTTCCAGTCATGTAAAGTTCTCAATTTCATTGAAGTCCAGAATCTGATTAGTCTGCACCAAGAGTTTTGTTTCGTTCAGAGTTCCTTGTGTGTTTTGGATCAACTCATCAGTTTCCTGCTGTGAATCCCAAGTATGATTAATCTGAAGCTCAGGACCTGACGGCATGATGCAGGTCCTGAAGTAGTAAAGGAACTTTGGACCATCACAGTAACCGCATCACGTTTGGGGCGATCGTGGCTCAAGAGTTGGGAGCTTGCCTTGTAATTGGAAGGAAGGTTGCCGGTTCGAGCCCCGGCTTGGACAGTCTCGGTCGTTGTGTCCTTGGGCAAGACACTTCACCCGTTGCCTACTGGTGGTGGTCAGAGGGCCCGGTGGCGCCAGTGTCCGGCAGCCTCGCCTCTGTCAGTGCGCCCCAGGGTGGCTGTGGCTACAATGTAGCATGCCATCACCAGTGTGTGAATGGGTGGATGACTGGATATGTAAAGCGCTTTGGGGTCCTTAGGGACGATTAAAGCGCTATATAAATACAGGCCATTTACCATGTTTGACTTAAATGCTGGTGTTTTTCTGAAATTCGTTTCTCACTATAGGAGACTCAGTTTAGTGCTGTGAGTCAGCACAGCTCTTGGTGATCATCAAGATCTTTTTAGGCAAATGTGAGAAAGGATTTGTGTTCAGTTTGGCCAGTGAATCAGTAAATTTGAGTTGAGTGGATGTAAAGTTAATGTAGAACAGGAAGCCTGAAACTGACTGCTCTAATGTCAGTGTGTAGGTTTGTTTGGACCATATAATATTTACAGGAACTGTTGCAGCACATCTTGGTTTCAGTCAATACACTGTTTGTTTTTATTGTGTTAACAGAATGCAAAAATGTCATTATATCAGTTCCACCACCATTTGTTAAACATTGTCATTCAGTTCAGTCCAATATGCACTGAATTTTTCAGATTATAAGGCATAAGGGCAATGAACGGGTCTGTTTTTTAAACATAAGGTACATTAAGCCAAACAAAACAGCCAGATAAGTCAAGCTGCATTCAACTCATTCACAATAATCCGCAACATTGTTCAGTTGTAACACACAAAATACAGAACGACACATTCACTTTTTCAGTTTATTCCTCTTCCACAAATCCATCAAATTCTTCATGAGCTGATCAGTTTGAAACCTGCTTTGTATCCTTGTATAAGGACCTGGCAACTTAATAGTTGCCAGGTCCTTAAGACTCCTGATTAATTGTAGCCATAATGGTCCGACAATACATCAAGCGGTGCAGCTTACCAAAGTCTTACTAAATATTTGACAGAATTGAGAGTGCCATGTACCACATAAATCCAGTTAGAGGTCAGTAAGCACAACCAGAATCAATTCATAACGCACACTGTTGATTTTTGAGAAAATGACAGGATTTTAAGTTGGCCTTATAGTCCAAAGAATATGGTAAAGCCACGCTTATTGGAAATATGCCTAATTCCAGTCTTTTTGTGTCTTACAGGTGACCTGCTGCAGAAGCTCTCTCCCTCTATCATTAACAAGCCATTCAGTCTGTCCTATCACTCTCCCCACTCTATCTATTTTGACAAGCCGTTCTATCTTGCTTCACTCTATCCCACAAGCTCTAAGTTATCAAAAATCACGTTTTTAACTGGAATCCAATTTTGACTGGAATCAAGTTTTGACTGGAATAATCAAGTTTTGACATGGCCCCATTTTTGGGAAATTGAAGTTACCAGTACTTCATCTATCTGTTACAGAATTCTGAGAGATCTCTGCTCTCACTGCTCCTTCTTTCCTATCGTTAAACTCTCTCACATCCAGTCTTTTTGCTGGAAATTACAAGTAGAAAGTTGAAATTACAAGAGTAGAATTACAGTACAGTAGGAACTACTTACACAGCCCTAGATTTATTTAAATCTATACTTGGAACACTTTAGAATAAACACTGATAGTTTGGCTTAAAGGTGCAATTACTTTGATACATTATATAAAATTTACACCTTCTTTAAGGTTTTTGTAATAAAATAAACTTATTTTGTAACACATACATTCAGACTGCTGTATTCATAAAAATATTAAATTAGTTAACTTAAAATACATTTTGCTAGTCTGTTTCATTGACTGTAACATTTGACTACAGTAGGTTTATACTGTTATTATTTAAGGACAAGTTCTGTTACTGAGTTTAAGTGTTCAGTCACAATTGTCATTGAGAAGCTGCCCAGAGGACCCAGACTTCCTGTTTCCTGACTGCTGCAGAACATCCAGCTGAAGAATCCTAATTGCCTGTCATCTGTTCACCACACCACCACAGCTCCTAATTTTTGCTTTAAAAATTTAAATATCTGAAAGATTTACACACACTAATTAAAAGCTAAGAGTTTTCCTATAACCTGTTAATTGTGATTTATTCTGCATATGCCTTTACAGAAGTTAAGAGCTATTCATTAACGAGTCTGGTTAAAAATATAAGAAGTAAAAATATTCTGTTTTTGAAAAAGCTACAATAAAACTGAGCCAAGTGTTTTCAGAGAACTTTGAATATCTTGAGTTTGGATTAAAGTCAACCTTTAGCATCTAATTCCACATATATAAAAACATTTGTAAAATCTTGCATTTCTCAGATTAAAAAGTAAGTTAAAGAGTTATTAGTTTTTCAGTGTTTCCAGGTTGAGTTTTGTTTATATCTGTGTACAAATACATATAAGCTTCAGTTTGTACTTCAATAAAATGCCAAGGAAAGGTCAAAGGTCGCAGTCCCAGAAGCTTAGACGTCAAAAGGAGAAAGAACAGGTAAACGTTTCTCAGAGCAGTGAGCAGGTAAAGTTATCTGTTACAAGTATTTCCAGTCCAGAAGTGCAAAGCAGTGCTCAGACAGCTGCAGTGTCTTTTGCAGATGTAAAGAGAGGTGTTTGCTCAGTGTCTGGGCCAAAGGCTAAAGTACAGCAGGTAATTCAGACTGAACCCCAGGTAACTGTGCGAATGCAGCATAATGGAGAAGCTCCAGGACCGTCTCATGTACAAGTTACAAACAGTGAAAGTTGTCCACGAGTGAGTAGCATCTGTGCGTCCCGAAGCCAGGCCTCTGCTAAGTATGGAAAGTACAGGAATCAGCAATGCATGGCTAACAGTTTGGTTTTTCTGTCATTCTTACACAAGGATGAATTCATTACCAGAGCAGATCTAAACCGTGTGTTGGACAAAGGCCATGCCATGCATTCAGATGCCAGAAAGAGGTTTGTGAACAGCGTGTTTCTAGCCACTGATGAGCTTCCCTCAGTGGTCACCAGCCGCAGACACAAGTATCAAGTGGACATGTCTCAGTTTGCTCATTATGGCACATTTGATGGTACAGATCATCTTCCGAGCCTTGAACAGGGTCTACAGTGTTTGGCTTCAGCGGTTCGCTACGCTTTGCTAGTCATAGGAGGAACGGTCATTGCAGTTTGCAGGCTGACTTCTGGTGAATATGCATACTTTGACCCACACCCACGTAAGTCTACAGGAATGCCATTGTCACTAGCTGTAAGTGGTGGAACTGCAGTTATGTTAAAATTCACACGTCTTAACGACATGATTGACAGGATCAAACGCTTGTACCAAATGTTTAGCATCGCGCCAACCAGCACTTATGAGCTACAGCCTGTCGAGTTTCACAGTGAAAACGCAGCTGACCAAAGAGATGCTGATGAAAACAGACAAACAGCTACAACTGTTCCAGCACCAGCTTTAAATGAACCTGAATTTGAAACCCCAAAATCCACTGAGCAGACACAGCAAACTGTGACCGACACTTTAGCCACTGAAGTGATGTCATCCAGAGTGGATTATTCAAATGAGACAGCTTGTGAGCTGAGCAATCATCCTTTTGATTATTTAGAAATAGAAACCTCTGCATCTGTAAGAGACACTCAGGTAACATCAGATTCTGTTCCTCAGAATGATTTAAACATTGTCTCCTGTTTAACTAAGACAACAGAGGAACTCTCACATAAACTGTTGAAGCATAATAAACAGCAAAGGAGAAAGATAAGGAGACGATTATTGGTCCAAGAAAAACTACCACAGAGAAAGGAAAATCAGAAAAAGAAAGAAAGGCAGATGTACACTTGTGATGAAAGCTTTAAGGCAAAGAAAAAAAAATCTAGTAGAAAGTCTAATGATCCTGATCACAGACAGAAGAAGAGTGTATACAAAAATAATCTGTATAAATTAAATGCTACATACAGAGAGAAACAGACAGAATATTTGAGAAAGATCTATAGAGAAAGTGCTCAAATTAGAGAGAGAAAAAGAGAACGTGTCATGACGGCATATAAAGATGATCCTATATTCAGAGAGAAGCAGAAGGAACGTATGAAAAAAACATATAGAGAATCTTATAGACAATCTCTTATGTTCAGAAAAAAGCAGAAGGAACGTATGAAAAAAACATACAGAGAATCTCCCGTATTCAAAGAAAAGAAGAAAGAACATATAAGAACATGGAGAACTTGTGCTGGATTCAGAGAGAAACATAAAGCTTGCATGAGGTCATATGTTTATAACCTATATAAAGAAAGCGAAGAATTTAAACAGAAAAAACGATCTTACATGACTAAGCGTTATGGAGAAGAGAAACAATTTCAGCAGCAACACAAGGACAATATGAGAGAACGAATGAGAGTAAAATATTGGAACAGTTTTTCTTTCAGACAGATGCATAATGTCAGATGTGCAATGAACATAAAGAGAAAATATCGTCAGATGCATCGACCAGCTGAAAGTTTACAGTCTAATCCAGATAACAGTTCAATGAATGAGGCCATATCTCGTTTCAGATCAAACATTAAGTCAGCACCATCTTATGTTTGTACTGTTTGTCTAAAAGCTTCTTTTCCTAATCAGGTGAAAATCTGCAAAAGAGAAAATTACTCAAAACACCAAACTGTAGCTCAGCAGTGTCTAACTGGTAAATTTGTTCATATGTGTGATGAAGCATGTAATGATCACTGCAGCTTTCCTGTTGAGAGAAAGAAAGAGTATATCTGTCACACGTGTCACAGTTCCCTCAAAACTGGACGCATGCCAAGGCTTGCTGCTGTTAACGGTTTAGATCTGCAGGATATTCCAGCTGAACTGTGTGATCTCAACATTCTGGAGAGACATCTGATTGCCAAATGCATCCCATTTGCAAAGATTATTCCACTTCCAAAGGGCAGACAAAGACTCATACGTGGTAATGTGGTGTGTGTACCATCTGAGGTCCAACAAACAGTTGACTGTTTACCACGGCTCAGAAGCCAATCACAGGTCATGAGAATTAAGCTGAAAAGACGACTGTGCTACAAAGGCCATCAGCTGTTCCAGACTGTCACCTGGTCTAAACTGATCCAAGCCCTGCGTAAGCTCAAACAGATTCATCCACAGTACACAGATATTGTTATCAGAGATGATGCATTGCTTTGTGATCCCACGTTACCTGATGATGACAGCAGTGATGAAGCCAGCATGGGAAGTGATGATTATGATGAAGCAGATTTAATGGAAATTGACAACTATGAAAAAGATGCCCTTTTGTGTGAAAGTGAGTCTGAAAATGAACAAGATGTTAACATGCAATCCTGTGATGAACAACCAGAGGAACAAAATCCAGAGGAACCAGAAAGTGATTTGAACAATGGAGGTTTTGCTCTAGAAAGTTGTCTGCAGCCTGTAGACATTTCAGAAGAGATTCTCTGTTTCACTGATAACACATATTGTGTGGCTCCTGCAGAAAGAAACAATCCTGTTAGCTTCTTCAGAACTCCTCATTTGGAAGCCATGGCATTTCCTGTGCAGTTTCCTACTGGTCAGAATACACTGGATGAAAAGAGACGTCTTAAACTCACACCAAGTGCTTACTTCAAGTCAAGGCTTTTCAACATTGATGCAAGATTTGCTAAAGATACAAATTACCTGTTTTTCTCACAGTTTGTCACTGAAATACACTTGGCCAATTCCAGCATGACAATACAGCTAAGGAAAGGTAAAACTTTGACCAAAGATGGACGGAAAATCACATCAGGAATGTTACAAAGTAAGACAGAAGTAGAGAAGCTGGTAAGAAATAAAGATGCAGTCAGATTTATGCAGCCACTCAGAGGAACTCCAGCTTACTGGCAGAAAACTACCAGAGATCTATTCAGTATGGTTCGTCAAATAGGAACACCTCAGTTCTTTGTCACTTTCTCTGCTGCTGAGATGAGATGGCCTGAAGTGATTCAAGCAATAAAGAGACAGCAAGGTGAAGAGGTTGATTTTGAAGCCCTGGACTGGTCAGAAAAGTGTGAAATTCTAAGATCAAATCCAGTAACCACCATGCGAATGTTTGATAAGCGTGTTGAGGCTTTGTTCAGAGATTTGCTTTTTTCTCCTGCACAGCCCCTTGGTGAAATCATTGATTACTTTTACAGAGTTGAGTTCCAGCACAGAGGTAGTCCGCATATACACATGTTGCTGTGGATTAGAGAAAAGGTAGAAGTAGATGTGGATGATGACCAAACGGTCTGTGACTTTGTGGACAGATACATCTCAGCTCAACTTCCTGATCCAGAAAACAGCCTGAACTGCACAAAAAGTCGCTGAACTACAAAAGCACAGCAAAACCACACAAAAACATGTTTTAAGAGTGTGAACTCTGGTTGTAGATTTGGGTTTCCAAAACCACCATCCACAAGAACAATGATTGTGAGACAGGATGAGGATTCAGACACTCAAACTGCAAAAGCCAAACTCAGACCTTTGTTGAACCTGCTGAAGGAACCTGAAGCTGCTTCGCTCACCATAGAGCAGATTCTGTCACAATGCAACTTGACAATGAATGAGTATGAGCAATGCCTCCAAGACATAAACAAGAAAACAGCTCTTATTCTGAAACGTGACCCAAAGGACTGTTGGATCAACAATTACAACCCAGACCTGCTTGAAGCCTGGAACTCTAATTTAGATGTCTCATTAATTTTGAATGCCTATTCATGTATAGAATACCTCTGTAAATATATAACGAAGAAAGAATCTGGCCTCTCTGAATACCTGAAGACAGTTATTGACAACTCTGATAAGAACACGGTCAATGAATGTGATGAAATGAGAGCTGTGATGCAGGCTTATTCAAAAAAGAGAGAAATCAGCGCACAGGAGTGTGTGACTCGAGTCTGTGGCCTAAAAATGAAAAAATGTTCCCGCAGTGTTGTATTTGTACCAACAGATGATAACCCAGTAAAAATGAGTCGCCCGATGAGCTATCTGGAAACCACAACACACGACAGTTGTAATATTTGGATGACAAGTTTGAGTGATAAATACAAATGCAGACCTGAGACACCAGAATATGAGGAAATGTCACTGGCTGATTTTGCTGACCTGTGCCGGTTGGTGAGTGGTCCAAATGAAGGAAAAGATGTGCTTCCTCTTCTAAACCAGCTTGGATTTGTACAAAGGCGAAAGAATGATAAACCAGCTATAATCAGGTATTACCACTGTTCACAGGAAAAAGATCCTGAGCAATATTATGGACGACTGTTGAGACTTTACCTTCCACACAGATCAGAGCAGGAACTGAAACCACAAGGTTCCAAAGCTATCAGTCCTTCTACAACTCAGGTTTTGTACGACTTCCATGTTCAGACCACAGTGAGTCTGTGAAAAGGATTGTTAAGAGAAATAAAGACAAGTATGAGAAGAACTGTGAGGATATTGAGAGTGCACTGGAAGAATTTGAACAAAATAGGGATGTTGTGATCGATGAATGGTGTAATCTGGCTCCTGAATCTGAAGTTGTGAGGTTGCAATGTGATGAGAATCTTCCTGAGAGACATTCTGATGATGAGAACGAACAGGAGAATGTTCCCGACTACAGTCGTCAGTCTGATGCTGTAACAGAGATCAGAGCCATCAGAGAACAACCTGCAGTCGATCCAGCTGTGGTACGTGTAATGTATCAGAATCTGAACCAGAAGCAGGCCTGCGTGTTCTATGCCATAAGAGACTGGTGTATTCAGCGCGTTTGTGGTTTGAACCCAGATCCATTTTTCTTCTATATCAACGGTGGTGCAGGAACTGGAAAGTCACATCTGACTAAATGTATTCACTCTGAAGCATCAAAGATCCTGAGCAGACTGCCTGCTAATGCAGAAGAAGCTGACATATCAAATCCAACTGTTTTACTGACGTCATTTACGGGTACAGCAGCTTTTTCTATCAATGGCTCTACGTTACATTCCCTACTGAAACTACCCAGGAGTCTGAATCCACCCATTCAAGGACTTGGTAATCAACTGGATGAAGTCAGATGTGAACTTATAAATGCTGAAATTATTATCATTGATGAGATTTCAATGGTTTCAAAACCCCTTTTTGCCTATGTGGATGCAAGACTGAAACAAATCAAAGGCACTCAGAGACCTTTTGGTGGAATGTCAGTTTTAGCTGTTGGAGATTTTTACCAGCTGCCACCAGTGCGACAGTCTAAACCTCTCTGTGTTTACGATCCAGAACAGATTGACCTATGGCAGGAACATTTTCAGATGATCACTCTAACCGAGATCATGCGTCAGAAAGATGATGTGGCCTTTGCAGAGATGTTAAACAGGATTAGAATCAAAGAAAAGACAGATGAGCTTTCTCAGTGCGACAGAGATTTGTTGTCACAGGCTGTGACTGCACCAGAAGAATGTCCAACTGAGGTCTTACACATTTATGCCACCAACAAGAGTGTTGAATCCCACAACACAGATACGCTCAAGAAGCTTCATTCAAACATTATAATCATCAATGCAGACGATTTCCAGAAGGATAAACGTACAGGCAGAATGGCACGAAGAGACAAACCATTTACAGGTGGGCGAAATGATTTACCCGACACCCTGAACGTTGCTGAAGGAGCTCGAGTTATGCTGACCAGAAACTTGGACACACTAAACGGTTTGGTCAACGGTGCTTTTGGTATACTGATAAAAGTGGTGAGATCTGAAAATGATGGACAAATAATTAAACTGGGGCTCAGAATGGACAACCGGCAGTCTGTAAGAAGCAACCGCAGTGCTAATGCAGCATCTAATGATCTGGTTTACATTGAGAGAGCAGAGGAGAGTCTGAAGTTTAAAGGGGCGGTACGCAGACAGTTTCCTGTAAAGCTAGCATTCGCCTGCACAATTCACAAAACCCAGGGTCTTACAACACAGACAGCTGTAGTTTCATTGAAGAACATTTTTGAACCAGGTATGGCTTATGTTGCTCTCAGCAGGGTGACGTCTCTCAGTGGACTCTATTTGCAGGACTTGGATGAGAAAAGATTTACGCCAATCCCGAGGTAACTGCAGCGCCCAAACCATGAGACAAGCCAGTGTTGAGGAAATGATGCCTCTTCTTCAGGTCAGAGAAACAGCCAGCAGACCTGACACTCTTACACTGATCCATCACAATACGGAGGGTTTGCCATCTCACATCAGTGACATCAAGAGTCATCATGAAATGTGTTTAGCAGATGTTTTGTGTCTCACAGAGTCTCACCTCCAAGGCTCCTTTGTTGCAGACAGTCTTCATTTGGACGGCTACACCATGTTCAAACGCAACAGACATGTGTCCTACACAAACTTTCCTCACATGGCCAGCAGAAGTGGTGGTGGAGTTGTTGTGTATTTGAGGAATCATTTTCAGGTTCAGGTAAAACAGTATCTGCATAATGTCACTGATCTTGAGTTCTTAGTGTTAAAGGTTCAGGCTCCATTCCCTGCACTCATTGCTGTTGTGTACAGACCTCCAGACTACAGTTTGACACCATTCATGCAAAACCTGGTAAGTCTTTTAGATTCGCTTGAAATAATGGACTGTCACCCAATAATTGTGTGTGGAGATTTTAATGAGAACCAGTTACAGAGTGGAAGGAAACAGATTCTGGAGCAGTTTCAGTCTAGAGGGTATTCACAGCTGATCACCTCTGCCACTACAGACAAGAACACCCTGCTTGACCTCATTTTTATTTCTCAGCCACAGAAAAGTCTCTATTCAGGTGTCCTGAGGACATATTACAGTTACCACAACTCTGTGTTTTGTGTCCTGTCCTCCAGCCAATCATGAAGTCGTCTGGTGAGTTTTGAAACAATTATAGATCATGTTTGTTACAGAGTTTACTGATTGTAGAGTATGAAAAAGATTTTTTGTTGATAATGGAAGGCTTCCCAAAAATTCGCTTCCCTGCTCCATCTGTAAGAAGACCATCCTTCAATTTATCAAACCTTTCTCATTGCAATGTTATTAATCATTTCACCAAATCATGGCTGTACTTCATGCAGAGCAGGGAGATCTGCCTTCTGTTATCATGCACCTCTGATCTGAAATGTGCTGCAAAAAGTATTAAACAGACATCATTTATTTTTTATTCTCATGTTTTAAATGACTAAATCTACTATTGTAAAATGCATTTTTTCATGGATGTTAATTGTCATCTCCTTTTTTGATACTTTTATTTATTGTGACATATGTATCTCAACAAACGAGATCTTTGTTGAGGGCTTTCAAATATGAAATAGTAAATAAATAAATCCCAGATAAATGCAGGTATTTATTATTGGTCACAGACAATTATATTTTCTTGATTATAGTAGATTTTGTAGAATCAAACGTTTTGGGAAAGAGTGAGTTTTTGCTTATCATGTTTTACAGGTAAAAAATGTTAAAAGTTTTAAACTATCTTTAGGCTACCAGAGATGTTTATAATGATACATTATGTAGAGAACAACATTTTCACAGCTTACAGAATTTGTATAAAAACTGATTTAGAAGTACATGGAAAGTTTCTGCATCCATTTTCTGACTTGGCCTTTATCCGGGTGGGTTTGGGTGGATAAAGGCCAAGTCAGAATTCTCAGAGCAGCTGGAAAAAGCTGCTAATAAACAAAGACATCAGAAAGCGGGGGCTTTAGGTGTAGCCCCCGCTTTCTGATGCACTAATTAGATTTAGTAACTGACACCCCATACCAGCATTACATAAACACTTGGAGGCTGAGATGGGTGGGTGGGGAGGGTGGGTGGTGTTACAAGCACTTTATGTTTTGTAGATATATTTTTTTCAGACAGGGCACACAGTCCTGTTTCCTGTGTGGGAAAACCTTCAAACGTCACCATCCTCAGCTGAAACAACAACATCTTAACACCATCTTCATGAACTGCTGAGCCAAACCTGATCCATCAGTGCTGGACTGCACAGATAACTACATGCCACAAGGAGACTGCTGTGTTATGAACTGCCATACCAGTGTGTCTTCAATGGAGAAGATGACACACCGATCACCTGACCTCCTGCCTGATCTGGAGACCATCATCATGCTGCCACACTACACACCTCTGAGACCATCAAGGATGACTCATACTGAGGAAACTGTATTTCCTGTCAGAGATGCTCAGTGATCCTCAGAGCAGAGAGAGGTACAATTCTTTATCTTTGATAAAAAATGTCATTGTTTTTAATTCAATTAATTAATTTAAATCCTGTTTATTGCATAAATAATTCCATACTGAAATGATTATACTTGTTGACACTTTTTGAGTTTTAATTCACATTATGGATTACAAATCTATGCTTTTTCTACTCTGTCTCTCTGTGCAGGTATTGCTGTCTTCTGAGTTCTTCAGTGTCCCAACTGAGACATTCAAACCTCATCAAAGAGCTCCTGTCTTTCCTCACCATCATGTGAGTGTAAGATTGCTCTGGAGTCTGGTGGCCTGCAGCACCTATGAGGTATTTCAATATTGTTAATTTTATAAGTTATTTGTAGTTTTTAGGCCTTAACACAAATAAAATGTTCCCTTTTCTGTATTTTTTAGAACAAGCTCGTCCTGTGTGCCTGCATTCCAGCTTCTTAGACTCTACGCAAGTGGACAGAGTTTCAGTGTTTGACCACTCTTACAGACACTGACTTCTGTCAACTCACTGCTACTGATCAGGCACCTCACTCCAGGAAGACAGAGGGCTGCAAGCCTGTCATCGTTTCCAGTGTGGCTTTGGCTTCTTGGGGTAGCATCAGATTTTTCCCACAAATATTCAAAGGTAACACTTATTTTAAGCTTAGTTATTAAATCAAAAGTCTTCCCTTGTGTTAATTACATTTTATTTGTATTTGTTTTCTTTTAGATTTATATGCAGTGATCGGATGTGGTGGAGCTTTGTTAACTGTGTGGAAAACATCTGTTTGTGATGCTATAACATATTTTTTCAGTTTTGTCTTTTGGACTTCTGGTTAACATTCCTCTGTGACAGCAAATACTAAACTGGTCCAAGTGACCAGCATATCATTGGTCGAGGGTAAAAAGGACCACAATGAATTTTTGACTGTGTTTGTGTCACCAGATTTAACAAACAATATCAGATATATGAAACTGAACTCTGGATTAATGTGCAGATATACTGTTTTTTGTGGGTGGTTTTTGTTTTTGTTTTTTGTTATTTTGTAGAACAAACCCAATCTATTTACCCAAACCATATAACTTGTTTTGGTAAATAGTGGATTAATATATTTAAGTCTATAAGTATAGCAAGCTGAATTCATACAAACACACAGCTCTAAATCTTGAATTGTAGGATGTACAAAAATGATCATGTGATTATTATGGACATTTAAATAACTATATTTATTGAACCACTACACATATTCTTTATAGAAATTACACAATCTCAAAATGTGAAAAAGTGTTTAAGAGAAAAGATAATGTGTATTTGTATGAATCCTGCCTTAGTATGGGGTGTCAGTAACTACATTAGTATAGAGTAGGTCTAACAGTGGTTTTCCACATCTCCTCTAATATATATAGATAATGGGTCAGACATATAGTCATTTTGAAAAGTTCATGAAGGTCACATCCATTTATAGGTGTTCCTCTTTATCATTTTATATCAGGTCACACAGCTGACTTGAGTTTTGATCAGAGTAGAACCATAACATTCATGCTAATGGTTCTACTGTTTACAGTTACTTTATGATGGATTTCACCCTGGTCACAGCACTATGTAAAAAGCTGTTAGAGGTAAAGTTAACCCAATTAATACCTCATCATAAGTCACTCTCTAACGCAGGGCAGTGGTTATTTTTAACTGTAATTTATTCTACAACAATGTTCTTTATTTGATCCCTGTTTCTTTAAATATGTGCATCGATTGGTCAGCTGTATGACTCGACACCTGAAATATATCACAATGTCGACTTCATTTCGACAGTATTTTGTAGTTTGGTACCATATTTATCATCGAATCAGGAAGCAGTAAACTAATTGAAAAATATAAGCTTTTGAAAATTTTAATGTGGCATTGGAATATGCTGTTTATCCTTGCCAAATGGTATTTACACAAAACTCCAGCAAATCAGAGGATATATTTTTGTCTCTCACTTGCTGTTTATATATGTATATATTTTTGCAGTTAATAGCCTATCATGTGTCTGCGCATCTTAGGGCCATAAACATAAACATGGAAAACAAGGATTGGATTTTTATTTCTGTATGCCATTATTGTAATCATTGGAAACAGCGGAGTAAATCTTTTGTATCATATGTTTCTAAAAAATATTTAAATGTTCTACTTTTTTACTACTGGTTTTCTATTTTCTAAACTTTCTGCCACTCTTTGGCATTTCACTAACATTATTTTTGGGTGTTTTTTCTCTGACTGCAGCATCTTGTGCATTTATTACCTAACTGTTTTTGTGGGGGTTTTTTGTTTGTTTGTTTGTTTCTTTGTTGCCATTTTTACATTTCACCAGCTGTGTAAACTCTGTAATTTTACCTTGGTTTTGGTCCACATCAGTTTATCTGCTGGCTGTTTTTTTTTTCTTTTCTAATGTTTCTGGTAATTTTTCACAGTTAAATGAGTGACTTTGAGGTTAATTCCGCATTTTCAGCTGTTATCTGTTGACAGTTTTGCCTAATTATTACATTTCTGCAAAATTAGAGGAGTTCTGGTAAGTTCTAATATTTCTGTGAAGTTATGTTATTCTAAATTGTTACATTTCTGCTAAGTTGTAGCTTCTGGTAAACTACAATGTTTCTGCTGAATTGTTATGTTTCTTCTAAGTTGTTGCATTTCTGCTAAAATATTACATTTTTGTTAACTCGATGTTGTTCTGCAAAGTTATTAAAATTTCAACAACTTTTTAAACACTGACTGGAGTATTTGAGCGACATCGTAGTATTTGTGCAAAAACATACTATGTCTGCTATGTTATAGTATTACTACTAAGGCATGGTATTTCTACCCAATCATAGTATTCCTTCAAAATCATAGTATCACTGCAATTTCATAGTATTTGAGCGACATCGTAGTATTTGTGCAAAAACATACTATGTCTGCTAAATCACAGTATATCTGTTATGTTATTGTACTACTACTAAGGCATAGTATTTCTACCTAATCATAGTATTCCTTCAAAATCATAGTATTACTGCAATTTCATAGTATTTGAGCAAAATCATAGTACATGTGCAAAAACATACTATGTCTGCAAAATCACAGTATATCTGTTACTACTACTAACTACTACTAAGTCACAGTATTTCTGCCAATTCGTAGTATTTGTACTAAATCATACTACTCGTGCCAAATCATAGTATTCAAATCAAAATATAGTATTTGTACCAAAGCATTGTATTTGTAATGAAGTACAGTATTTCTGCCAAATCATAGAATTACTGCAATTTCATAGTATTTTGAGGAATCCCTTTTGTTATAGTATTACTTCTAAGTCATAGTATTTCTGCTTTGTCATAGTATTTGTACTGAAACATAGTATTTCTGCCAAATCATAGTATTACTGCTATTTCATAGTATTTGAGTGAAATTACAGTGTTTCTGCAAAAACATAGTATTTCTGCAAAATCATAGTATTTCTCTCATCTTAAAGTACTCAATTATAGTATTTGTGCCAAAGTTTAGTATTTCTGCCAAATCATATTATCTCTATTAAATCATAGTGTCTGCCAAATCATAGTATTTGTGCCAAAATATGGGATTTTGCCAAAACATGGTACTTGTGCCAAATTATAGTATTTGTGCCCAATTAATATTCCTGTTATGTTATAGTATTTCTACTAAGTCGTAGAATTTCTGTTATGTTCTGCCAAATCATAGTATTACTGCTATTTCATAGTATTTGAATGAAATTACAGTGTTTCTGCAAAAACATTGGTTGGTATTGGTTTTAGTTACCTTTAGCGTATGTGCTAGTTAGCCATAGCTATGGCAGCCCAGTTATTTTATTGTTTTGGGCTTGTTCCTGCTTTGTTTGTTCCCCCTGCAAATTTATGTGAATTTGTACACTGTAATATCGCTGTATTACGTAATGGCTAAGTAGGAGGCTGACTGTTACTAAGTGCATCAGTGTACATAGGTCATCTGTTGTGTTGGAGTGCCCTCTTGTGGCGCCTTTTGGGTAGTGCCTTAGTAAACGTGAACACTGCAAAGAAGTGGTATCAGACTGGTTTGTAGTGGAGGAATTTGTTGCCAGTTTCTTTCATCTTTAATCCGTATTCATGTTGTAATGTAGTAGTACCACAATATGGCAGAAACACTATGTTTTGGCACAAATACTTTGATTTGGTATACTTTAGCTTCTTCACCCTTTTCAGCAAAATTTTCATTTTTTTCACCCCTTTTCAGCACAAATTCCAGCTTTTTGGCTGTTTTCAGAAAAAAACTCTTTTCAGCAGAAACTCTGCTGATTCATCTCTTTTCAGCGCAAGTTTTATGATTTTAGCAGCTTTTCTAATATGGACCTCAGATTCTTGTTAACGCTCCATGGCAGAAATACATACAAGTACCCACCTGATGAAGCAGACAGAGGCAGTACCTCTGATTGGTGAATTTGAGCAGAAACAGGTTGTTTTGCCTCTTTTCAGCAGAAATTCTTCTGATTCACCTCATTTTAGCGCAACGTTCTGCTTCTTTGTCTCTTTTCTGCAGAAATTCTGCTGATTCACCTCTTTTCTGCAAAATTTTCAACCATTTCACCTCTTATCAGCGCAATTCTCAGCAGTTTCTGCTCATTTCACCATAATTGTCAGTCTCTCCATCTCTTACCTTGTGAGAGTGAATTTGGCACAGTGAGATGAGTAGCTGCCTTGCGCCCAGGAGGGCCAGGTTCGAATCCTGCTCAGGGTGACATTTTTTTTCACCACCATGCAACTTTTCATCTTTTTCAGCTTTTCAGCAGACAGCTTCAGCGTTAAGGCATCCACACAGCATTTTCGCAGGAAATGCAAATTTTTCTAGTTCTTTATTATTATTGTGTGGATGCCCTAAAGGGCTTCCACACTATTGAGTTCCTGTTTCTCTTTATTCTTTATCTTTATTCTTCTAGTTGCTCCGTTTTTTGGCACTTAACTACTCCCTCAGTTTTCAGCCGATTTTCTCCGTTCAACCTCTAAACTGTTCTGCTCTTTCTGCTAATGACTGCTATGACTTTTGGTGTTTATTACTATTATACTTTTTAAAATATTACACTTTTTTTCTTTAATTTGTCCCATTGAAATTAATGGAAAACTTCCACAATTCTGCTAAAACTTGCTTGGTTTTGAAACTTAACTACTTTCTCATACTTTCACCTAGAAACTCCATTCAAACTTTAAAATGTTCTCAAAGTATTGGGCTATTCCTGTCTGATTCAGCTTTTTCAGACCTTCTACCGTTTTAATCTTATCTCTCTTTAAGTTTTCAGTTGCAAAATTGTGATTTTTCAGAAAATACATGTGTTGCTATGGTTGCTATGCAATTAACTCAGAGTGTGCGCTGGTCTGTTCTGAATTTTCTCTTCATGTCTGAACAACTTCTTGCTACTCGCTCAATTTCCACTCAACCCCCACAAATTATACATCAAAACGTAGGTATTTTTGCTGGCTTTCAGACAATGTCACTATCACTGTTGTGGAAGTTACAGATTTTTATCAAATCGCCTCAGAGCAACACAAAGTCTTAAAACTCTCCATAGAAAGTCAATGGAGAGTCTGTTCAAAATCAGCGCTGGGACTCTCTAATGAGAAGCATTTTCAAATCGTCATATCTCTTTAACAAAGCAAAGTTAGGACATGAGGCTTGTGCCAATATATCTTCAGACACTGCTGACACTCACAGTGGAAGCAGTTTTTACAATTATCTTACCGTTGAGCAATGAATTACGTTTGTTTGAGGGGTGGAAATCTGTCCTCCTCTCAGTTTTCAAACTCCGAAAATGAAGCCGTTTCTTCTCTCGTCATATCTCCGCGACGGAGGGACAAAGAGCAATGAAAATCACAGTGAAAGTACACCAAAGTCCGCTGATTCACCCAGTACAAGAATTATGCTGCTAGCCCTCCTAGTTTTTGAGTTACACGACGTTTTGTAACTCCAAAAAACAGCGTTTTTCGCCTCGCACCGCGATCTAATTGTGACTGGTCATCAATCTGTTTTTCAGGCGCCCGCCCCCTGGAGAGGGGGCGCAATCAGTAATGACACGGCTCTGCAGCTCAAAGGTCGTCGGTTCAATCCCACCTTGGTCAACAGTTTTTTTTTCACTACAAATTTATACACTATCACAGACCTGTAATTTATATTGCTAATTTTTTTCACTACAAATGAGTAGTGCAAAAACATACTATGTCTGCAACATCACAGTATATCTGTTATGTTATAGTATTACTACTAAATCACAGTATTTCTGCCAATTCAAGGAGGCTGACTGTTACTAAGTGCATCAGTGTACATAGGTCATCTGTTGTGTTGGAGTGCCCTCTTGTGGCGCCTTTTGGGTAGTGCCTTAGTAAACGTGAACACTGCAAAGAAGTGGTATCAGACTGGTTTGTAGTGGAGGAATTTGTTGCCAGTTTCTTTCATCTTTAATCCGTATTCATGTTGTAATGTAGTAGTACCACAATATGGCAGAAACACTATGTTTTGGCACAAATACTTTGATTTGGTATACTTTAGCTTCTTCACCCCTTTTCAGCAAAATTTTCATTTTTTTCACCCCTTTTCAGCACAAATTCCAGCTTTTTTGGCTGTTTTCAGAAAAAAAAAAACTCTTTTCAGCAGAAACTCTGCTGATTCATCTCTTTTCAGCACAAGTTTTATGATTTTAGCAGCTTTTCTAATATGGACCTCAGATTCTTGTTAACGCTCCATGGCAGAAATACATACAAGTACCCACCTGATGAAGCAGACAGAGGCAATACCTCTGATTGGTGAATTTGAGCAGAAACAGGTTGTTTTGCCTCTTTTCAGCAGAAATTCTGCTGATTCACCCCTATTCAGCGCAACGTTCTGCTTCTTTGCCTCTTTTCTGCAGAAATTCTGCTGATTCACCTCTTTTCTGCAAAATTTTCAACCATTTCACCTCTTATCAGCGCAATTCTCAGCAGTTTCTGCTCATTTCACCATAATTGTCAGTCTCTCCATCTCTTACCTTGTGAGAGTGAATTTGGCACAGTGAGATGAGTAGCTGCCTTGCGCCCAGGAGGTCCAGGCTCAAATCCTGCTCAGGGTGACATTCTTCTTTCACCACCATACAACTTTTTGCAACTTTTCATCTTTTTCAGCTTTTCAGCAGACAGCTTCAGCGTTAAGGCATCCACACAGCATTTTCGCAGGAAATGCAAATTTTTCTAGTTTTTCTAGTTCTTCAAGTTGCTCCCCCGTTTTTCGGCACTTAACTACTCCCTCAGTTTTCAGCCGATTTTCTCCGTTCAAACTCTAAACTGTTCTGCTATTTCTGCTAATTCCAGCTATATCTTTTGGTGTTTATTACTATTATACTTTTTAAAATATTACACTTTTTTCCTTTAATTTGTCCCATTGAAATGAATGGGAAACTTCCACAATTCTGCTAAAACTTGCTTGTCTTTGAAACTTGACTACATCCTCATACTTTCACGTAGAAACTCCATTCAAACTTTAAAACGTTCTCAAATTATTGGGCTATGCCTGTGTGATTCAGCTTCTTTATATCTTTTACCGTTTTAATTTAGTGCCTCTTTAAGTTTTCAGTTGCAGCTTTGTGATTTTTCAGAAAATACATGCATTGTTATGGTTGCTATGCAATTAACTCACAGTGAGCACTGGTCCTTTCTGAAACTTCTCTTCATGTCCAAACAACTTCTTGCTGCTCACTCAATTTTCACTCAACCCCCACAAATCATACATCAAAACGTAGGAATTTTTGCTGGCTTTCAGAAAATGTCACTATCATTATTGTGAGATTTACCGCTTTTTTTTTGCAATTTGCCTCAAAGTGACACAGGTCTGACAACTCCCCATTCAAAGTCTATGGGAGGTTTTGAAATTCAGAGCTGAAATTCTGTAACGGAGGCATTTTCAAATCGCCATATCTCCTTAACAAAGCAAAGTTAGGACATGAGGCTTGTGCCAATATATCTTCAGACACTGCTGACACTCACAGTGGAAGCAGTTTTTACAATTATCTTACCGTTGAGCAATGAATTACGTTTGTTTGAGGGGTGGAAATCTGTCCTCCTCTCAGTCTTCAAACTCTGGAAATGAAGCCGTTTCTTCTCTTGTCATATCTCCGCGACGGAGGTACAAAGAGCTATGAAAATCGCAGTGAAAGGTCACCAAAGTCTGCTGATTCACCCAGTACAAGAATTATGCTTCTATCCCACCTAGTTTTTGAGTTACACGACGTTTTGTAACACCAAAAACGGCGTTTTCGCGCCTCACTGCGATCTAATTGTGACTGGTCAAGTCTCTGTCTTTCAGACCACCGCCCCTTTCCAGGTGGCTCAATCAGTAATGACACGGGTCTGCAGCTCAAAGGTCGTGGGTTCAATCCCACCTTGTTCAACATTTTTGTCACTACAAATTTATACACTATCACAGACCTGTAATTTATATTGCTAATTTATTACAATTCTGCAAAGTTTTATGATTTTAGCAGCTTTTCTAATATGGACCTCAGATTCTTGTTAACGCTCCATGGCAGAAACAAGTACACAGCCTGATGAAGCAGACAGAGGCAGTACCTCTGATTGGTGAATTTGAGCAGAACCAGGTTGTTCTTTCATTTCATTTCTTTATTTATTTCACACATGGTTCAACAGTGTTTCTTTTTCTACATACAGAACCTTCTGCCTCTTTTCAGCAGAAATTCTGCTCATTCACCTCTTTTCAGCGCAACGTTCTGCTTCTTTTCCTCTTTTCTGCAGAAATTCTGCTGAGTCACCTCTTTTCTGCAAAATTTTCAGCCTTTTCACCTCTTATCAGCACAATTCTCAGCAGCTTCTGCTGATTTCAGCAGAATTGTCAGTCTGTCCACCTCTTCTTTGTGAGAATCAGTTTGGGTCACTGAGATGAGTCGCTGCTTTGAGACCTGAGGGCCAGGTTCGAATCCTTCTCAGGGTGACATTTTTTTTCACCACCATACAACTTTTGCAACTTTTCATCTTTTTCAGCTTTTCAGCTAGACAGCTTCAGCGTTAAGGCATTGTTGGGAACGACGTATTATTTTTTGTCATTTTTGTTATTTCCATTTATTATTTTATTTTTATTAATTCTATTTTTATTATTTTGTTATTACTGTTATTACTGTAGGTATTGATATTGCATTCAAATGTTCAAATATATTGGTATCATATCAACCTTTATTACAGGTCCAGTTATAACCACTTCAAACTGTTGAGTTGAATTTATAATCTTAAATGTTTATGCAGACTGCAGGGTGAAAGCGTAACTCTGTGCCAAAAGAAGACAGGAAGTTATATGTTTTTCGGGTTACATGCTTTTGCAGGAAGTGAAACCAAAACCAGAGTCTGAGTGCAAGTTAGTCTGAGGAGCAGTTTGGATGATGCTATTATCATCTTTTAGGCATTTATATTTTGATTAAGCTTTGATTAAGTTTTAAGTAGTTGTATTAGATTGAAATATTTGTTTTATACATTTTACATAGAAGTTAAGATCATCACAACACAGGATGGCCTTAGCCTGGTTGCCTAAGTTGAGGTCAACTAAGGTGCAGAGAGCAGATGCACACTCTGTGCACGCACAGACAGACATACACACACATACATACACACGCTGTTAGGGTGTAGGTGAAAGTTGACTGATGAAGCAGTAGATGCACGATGCGAGCTGAGCTGGCTTACGGAAACCACCGGGAGAAGATGGAAGCCAGTGTACTTTTAATTGTGCCTTAAGTTGTCGAATAGAACATTTGTGGTTTTGAAGCTGATGTATGTGATGACGCAATGAGGGGGCGTCACTAAATATACTCTGATGCATATAAAACTGTATGTTGATGTTAGGAGGATGAGATTGTGGGGCTGTCTGCTTACGGAGTCCGCTCATTCTCCCACGCGTGTCATTTCATTAAAATCATCGTCTTTACTCTTTGGACCAGTGTGGTTACTTGCATTCCTCCTGTGTTTCCTTCCCTATATTTTTGAACCTTAACAGCATCCACACAGCATTTTCGCAGGAAATGCAAATATTTTTCTAGTTCTTTTTCAAGTTGCTTCCGTTACTTTTTCAGTGTTTAACTACTTCCACAATTTTTGTGCTATTTTCACCGTTCAAATTTCACAATATTCTGCTATTTCTGCTAATTCCAGCTATATCTTTTGGTATTTTTTACTATTATACTTTTTAAAATATTAAGCTTTTTTCCTTTAATTTGTCCCATTGAAATGAATGGGAAACTTCCACAATTCTGCTAAAACTTGCTTGTCTTTGAAACTTGACTACATCCTCATACTTTCACGTAGAAACTCCATTCAAACTTTAAAACGTTCTCAAATTATTGGGCTATGCCTGTGTGATTCAGCTTCTTTATATCTTTTACCGTTTTAATTTAGTGCCTCTTTAAGTTTTCAGTTGCAGCTTTGTGATTTTTCAGAAAATACATGCATTGTTATGGTTGCTATGCAATTAACTCACAGTGAGCACTGGTCCTTTCTGAAACTTCTCTTCATGTCCAAACAACTTCTTGCTGCTCACTCAATTTTCACTCAACCCCCACAAATCATACATCAAAACGTAGGAATTTTTGCTGGCTTTCAGAAAATGTCACTATCATTATTGTGAGATTTACCGTTTTTTTGCAATTTGCCTCAAAGTGACACAAGGTCTGACAACTCCCCATTCAAAGTCTATGGGGAGGTTTTGAAATTCAGAGCTGAAATTCTGTAACGGGAGGCATTTTCAAATCGCCATATCTCCTTAACAAAGCAAAGTTAGGACATGAGGCTTGTGCCAATATATCTTCAGACACTGCTGACACTCACAGTGGAAGCAGTTTTTACAATTATCTTACCGTTGAGCAATGAATTACGTTTGTTTGAGGGGTGGAAATCTGTCCTCCTCTCAGTCTTCAAACTCTGGAAATGAAGCCGTTTCTTCTCTTGTCATATCTCCGCGACGGAGGTACAAAGAGCTATGAAAATCGCAGTGAAAGGTCACCAAAGTCTGCTGATTCACCCAGTACAAGAATTATGCTTCTATCCCACCTAGTTTTTGAGTTACACGACGTTTTGTAACACCAAAAAACGGCGTTTTTCGCCTCTCACTGCGATCTAATTGTGACTGGTCAAGTCTCTGTCTTTCAGACCACCGCCCCCTTTCCAGGTGGCTCAATCAGTAATGACACGGGTCTGCAGCTCAAAGGTCGTGGGTTCAATCCCACCTTGTTCAACATTTTTTGTCACTACAAATTTATACACTATCACAGACCTGTAATTTATATTGCTAATTTATTACAATTCTGCAAAGTTTTATGATTTTAGCAGCTTTTCTAATATGGACCTCAGATTCTTGTTAACGCTCCATGGCAGAAACAAGTACACAGCCTGATGAAGCAGACAGAGGCAGTACCTCTGATTGGTGAATTTGAGCAGAACCAGGTTGTTCTTTCATTTCATTTCTTTATTTATTTCACACATGGTTCAACAGTGTTTCTTTTTCTACATACAGAACCTTCTGCCTCTTTTCAGCAGAAATTCTGCTCATTCACCTCTTTTCAGCGCAACGTTCTGCTTCTTTTCCTCTTTTCTGCAGAAATTCTGCTGAGTCACCTCTTTTCTGCAAAATTTTCAGCCTTTTCACCTCTTATCAGCACAATTCTCAGCAGCTTCTGCTGATTTCAGCAGAATTGTCAGTCTGTCCACCTCTTCTTTGTGAGAATCAGTTTGGGTCACTGAGATGAGTCGCTGCTTTGAGACCTGGAGGGCCAGGTTCGAATCCTTCTCAGGGTGACATTTTTTTTTCACCACCATACAACTTTTTGCAACTTTTCATCTTTTTCAGCTTTTCAGCTAGACAGCTTCAGCGTTAAGGCATTGTTGGGAACGACGTATTATTTTTTGTCATTTTTGTTATTTCCATTTATTATTTTATTTTTATTAATTCTATTTTTATTATTTTGTTATTACTGTTATTACTGTAGGTATTGATATTGCATTCAAATGTTCAAATATATTGGTATCATATCAACCTTTATTACAGGTCCAGTTATAACCACTTCAAACTGTTGAGTTGAATTTATAATCTTAAATGTTTATGCAGACTGCAGGGTGAAAGCGTAACTCTGTGCCAAAAGAAGACAGGAAGTTATATGTTTTTCGAAGTTACATGCTTTTGCAGGAAGTGAAACCAAAACCAGAGTCTGAGTGCAAGTTAGTCTGAGGAGCAGTTTGGATGATGCTATTATCATCTTTTAGGCATTTATATTTTGATTAAGCTTTGATTAAGTTTTAAGTAGTTGTATTAGATTGAAATATTTGTTTTATACATTTTACATAGAAGTTAAGATCATCACAACACAGGATGGCCTTAGCCTGGTTGCCTAAGTTGAGGTCAACTAAGGTGCAGAGAGCAGATGCACACTCTGTGCACGCACAGACAGACACACACACATACATACACACGCTGTTGGGGTGTAGGTGAAAGTTGACTGATGAAGCAGTAGATGCACGATGCGAGAGCTGAGCTGGCTTACGGAAACCACCGGGAGAAGATGGAAGCCAGTGTACTTTTAATTGTGCCTTAAGTTGTCGAATAGAACATTTGTGGTTTTGAAGCTGATGTATGTGATGACGCAATGAGGGGGCGTCACTAAATATACTCTGATGCATATAAAACTGTATGTTGATGTTAGGAGGATGAGATTGTGGGGCTGTCTGCTTACGGAGTCCGCTCATTCTCCCACGCGTGTCATTTCATTAAAATCATCGTCTTTACTCTTTGGACCAGTGTGGTTACTTGCATTCCTCCTGTGTTTCCTTCCCTATATTTTTGAACCTTAACAGCATCCACACAGCATTTTCGCAGGAAATGCAAATATTTTTCTAGTTCTTTTTCAAGTTGCTTCCGTACTTTTTTCAGTGTTTAACTACTTCCACAATTTTTGTGCTATTTTCACCGTTCAAATTTCACAATATTCTGCTATTTCTGCTAATTCCAGCTATATCTTTTGGTATTTTTTACTATTATACTTTTTAAAATATTAAGCTTTTTTCCTTTAATTTGTCCTGTTGAAATGAATGGGAATCTTCCAAAATTCTGCTAAAACTTGCTTGTCTTTGAAACTTAACTACTTCCTCATACTTTCACATAGAATAACCATTCAAACTTTAAAATGTTCTCAATGTATTGGGCTATTCACATATAAATCAGCTTTTTCATATCTGTTACCGTTTTCATCTTATCCCTCTTTAAGTTTTGAGTTTCATCTTTGTGATTTTTCAGAAAATACATGCGTTGTTATGGTTGCTATGCAGTTGGCTTTCTGTGGGCCACTGTAACTTTCGCAGTCTTCTCTTCATGTCCGAACAACTTCTTGCTACTTGCTCAATTTTCACTCAACCCCCAGAAATTATACATCAAAACGTAGGGATTTTTGCTGGCTTTCAGAAAATGTCACTATCATTGCTGTGGGATTTATAGAATTTTGGCAAATCTCCTCAGACCAACACAAAGTCTCAAAACTCTCCATAGAAAGTCAATGGAGAGTTTGTTAAAAATCAGCGCTGGATTTCTCTAATGAGAGGCATTTTCGAATCGCCATATCTCCTTAACGAAGCGAAGTTAAGACATGAGGCTTGTGCCAATATATCTTCAGACACTCCTGACGCTCACGATTCAAAATTTTTTCTCACCTATTACCGTTTGGCCGTGAATTGCGTTTGTTTGAGGGTAGGAAATTCGTCCGTCGCTCAGATTTCTTCAGATTTCAAACTCTGGAAATGAGGCACTTTTTTCTCTCATCATATCTTTTTGATGGATTTCCACAGAGCCCTGAAAATTTCCAAGACTGTTCACCAAAGCCTGCTGTATCTTACGGTGAAGGAATGATATCGATGCTCCAAATAGATTTAGAGTTAGAAAGCGTTGTTTGAGGGCAAGTCAAGGCAGTTTTCGCTTCGCCTCTCCTCAGTTATGGTGCATTACAAGTCAAATATCTTCAATAATTCATATTTTAATGATAAATTGTCAACACTTGAAGATTCCTCCATCTCTTCTGAACAAAATGGTGTAAGAATGACCGTTCTAGCGCCTACAGTTAGGAAATTATGGTCATTTGTTTGAGGGGAATCCTCAATATGAGAAATAGACTGCAGAAATCCTGTCTCTCTCTGTGCTGCGTGTGTAAAAACAGGTGCACCTGTTTTGGCGGGAAAAAGTACACAGCCTTTCTGATTGGTGGATTCAAATTTAGCAGCTCCAGGCTTTTTGACCCACCTAGAAACATAAAGGAAATACTGTATATGTACACTCCCTGTTTGTTCACTTGCTGCTGCTGCTGCTGCTGCTGCTGGTGTGTGTGTGTGTGTGGGGGGGGTTTCAGCTGTCCATTTTGCTTTTACAATTTTTCTATTTAAGTTATTACTATTGTGCTAAATCATAGCATTTCTGCTGCTTTATAGTATTTGTGCTAAATATAGTATTTCTGCTAAAACATAGTATTTCTACCAAATATAGTGTTTTTGAAAGGAGCCAGTTGAGGTGGTTCGGGCATCTGACAAGGATGCCCCCTGGGCGCCTCCTGGGTGAGGTGTTCCGGGCATGTCCCACCGGGAGGAGGCCCCGGGGCAGACCCAGGACGCGCTGGAGAGATTATATCTCGGCTGGCCTGGGAACGCATTTGGTGTTCCCCGGATGAAGCTGGAGGAGGTGGCTGGGGAGAGGGAGGTCTGGGCTTCTCTGCTTAGGCTGCTGCCCCCGCGACCCGATCTCGGATAAAGCGGATGAGGATGGATGGATGGATGGATAGTGTTTCTGATTAATTATACTTTTTCTACCAAATCATAGTACAATATTTCTGCTTTTTATAGGATTTGTGCTTAATATATTATTTCTGCCATTTTATAGTATTTGTGCTAAAACAGTATTTCTACTAAATGTAGTATTTCTGGGTAATCATAGTATTTCAACATATTTCTGCCAGGTCCCCAGGGAGCCAATCCTCTGTGAGGACTGTAATATTCAAATTTACATAGTACACAGCCTCTCTGATTGGTGGATTCAAATTGAGCAGCTCCAGGCTTTTTGACCCACCCTAGAAACATAGAGGAAACACTGTATGTACAGCCCCTGTTTGTTCACTTTCTTCTTCTGCTGCTGCTGCTGCTGCTGGTGTGTGTGTGTCTGTGTGTGTCTGTGTGTGTGTGTGTGTGTGTGTGTGTGTGTGTCTGTGTGTGTGTGTGTGTGTGTGTGTGTGTGTGTGTGTGACAGAGAGAGAGAGGGAGAGAGAGCCTTTTGATGGGAGCATCTTATTGTATGATTTAAATTCAATATATTTAGACTGGTTGACTGAATTTGATCCTGTGTGTGTCTCTCTGTGCATGTGTGTTTCTATATGTGTCCATATTTGTGATTGTGTGACTGTTTGATTTTTTTGTTTGAACAAGTATATTTGAGGGACCCTTATCGTGTTCAACATTTTTTCAGCTGTACATTTTACTTTTCCAATTTTTCTAGTTAAGTTATTACTATTGTGCTAAATCATAGCATTTCTGCTGCTTTATAGTATTTGTGCTAAATCATACTATTTCTGCTATTTTATAAGATTTGTGCTAAATATAGTATTTCTGATTAATTATAGTTTTTCTACCAATTCATAGTACAGTATTTCTGCTTTTTATAGGAGTGCTTAATATAGTATTTCTGCCATTTTATAGTATTTGTGCTAAAACATAGTATTTCTACTAAATGTAGTATTTCTGGGTAATCATAGTATTTCTATATATTTCTGCCAGGTCCCCAGGGAGCCAATCCTCTGTGAGGACTGTAATATTCAAATTTACATATCAGGGCCTGCACGGCTTCCCAAGCAGCCAATCATATCTGAGGGCTGAGACATTAAAAATTTAAATATCTGTGACTTCATGGCTTCCCAACCAGCCAATCATATCTTAGGGCTGAGACATCCAAATTTGCATATTTGGGCCTTCATGGCTTCTAAGCCAACCAATCTTCTATGTCATATATCTCTAATATTTCATCTTTTTATTTTAAATGGTCTACATTTCAAGATTCCCCCATCTCTTCTGAACAAAACGGTCTAAGAATGACTGCTCTAGCCCCTATGGTTAGGAAATTATTGCCGTTTGTTTGAGGGGAATCCTCAATATGAGAAATAGACAGCAAAAATCTTGTCTCTCTCTGTGCTGCGTGTGTGTAAAAACAGGTGCACCAGTTTGGGTGGGAAATAGTACACAGCCTCTCTGATTGGTGGATTCAAATTGAGCAGTCCAGAGTTTTTGACTTACCTAGAAACATAAAGAAAAACTACTAACAGCCCCCTGTTCACTTGCTTCTCTCTCCCTGTGTGTGTGTGTGTGTGTGTGTGTGTGTGTGTGTGTGTGTGTGTGTGTGTGTGCAAGACAGAGAGAGAGAGCGAGAGAAAGCCTTTTTATGGGAGCATCACATTGTAAGATTCAAATTCAATATATTTAGACTGGCTGACTGAACTGGATCTTGTGTGTGTGTCTCTCTGTGCATGTGTGTTTCCATATGTGTCCATATTTGTGATTGTGTGGCTGTTATATTTTGTTTGCCAATTTTTTTCATTGAACAATTATATTTGAGGGACCCTTGGCATATTCAGCATTTTTTCAGCTTTCCATTTTGCCTTTCCAATTTTTCTATTTAAGATATTACTATTGTGCAAAATCATAGTGTTTCTGCTGCTTTTTAGTATTTCTCCTAAATCATACTATTTCTGCTATTTTATGTTTTGTGCTAAATATACTATTTCTGCTAAAACATAGTATTTCTACCAAATATAGTTATTCTACAAAATCATAGTACAATATTTTTGCTTTTTATGAGATTTGTGTTTAATATAGTATTTCTGCTTAATTATAGTATTTCTGCCATTTTATAGTATTTGTGCTAAAACGTAGTATTTCTACTAAATGTAGTATTTCTGGGTAATCATAGTATTTCTATATATTTCTGCCAGGTCCCCAGGGAGTCAATCCTCTTTGAGGACTGTAATATTCAAATTTACATGTCAGGGCCTGCACAGCTTCCCAACCAGCCAATCATATCTGAGGGCTGAGACATTCAAATTTGCATATTGAGGCCTTCATGGCTTCCCAACCACCGAATCATATATGAGGTCTGAGACATTCAAATTTACATATCAGGGCCTGCACGGCTTCCCAGCCAGCCAATCATATCTGAGGGCTGAGACATTCAAATTTGCATATTGGGGCCTTCATGGCTTCTAAGCCAAACAATCATCCATGTCATATATTTCTAAAAATTCATATTTTTATTTTAAATAGACAACACTTGAAGATTCCCCCATCTCTTCTGAACAATATGGTATAAGAATGACCGCTCTAGCCCCTAAGGTTAGGAAATTATGGCCATTTCTTTGAGGGGAATCCTCAATATGAGAAATAGACAGCAAAAACCAGTCTCTCTCTTTGTTCCTGCGTGTGTGTAAGGGTGCACCTGTTTTGACGGGAAAAATACACAGCCTCTCTGATTGGTGGATTCAAATTTAGCGACTCCAGGCTTTTTGACCGACCTAGAAACATACAGGAAACACTGTATGTACAGCCCATTGACTGTAGAGAACATGGACGATGCGACAGCTCCCCAAAAATGAAGCCAAAACATCTCTATCGCCCCCTGGTGTCTGGCTGCAGTATAGGTCATAAACCCCGCCTCCTCCATGTTAGCGGATGGGACTGGGGTCAGACTAAAATAAATTAATTCTCCTCAGATAATTTTTTTCCAAAGATTCTTTCTTTTGTTATCAATAGTTCTCATCATGCTGATTGATAAGTTTTCCATAAGTTTGATTCTAATTCCTACCGCGGTGATGTTAAATTGGGGTGAAACGTCATCATAACAGCTTTGACTGGCAGCTGCAGTCACGGAGAAACTTGCGTATCTGTGTTCGGGAATAGCAGATAGAGCGTAGGCTCTGAGAGGAGGGCCAGCGTTTACGTTCCGAAAACACGACCGCATGTTTTAACCTGACAGCCTGAGGTGTTCTTCAGTAAACTGGACTACCCGACAGAAGGACCCGAGGCCCCGCTGCACTTTTTCGGTAAGTTAAACGTGTTTGTAAACTAATCCGTAACTACCGTCCTTAGGTCCTGAGACCTAGCTAGCTAAAATAAGCACTCGGCTGTCGGGGTTCATTTAGCTAATCTGTGCAGGTGAATGAATTTACTAAAGAAATCAAGAGAAACGCCCCGGGCTACTCAGTCAATAATTACTGTTACTGTACTTTTATTACAAGTATTATACTGTAAAAGCAACAGGCTGCACCCTGCTGCAGCTCCTGTGCAGAGCTGAATATTAAATATGTGCAAACAACAGCATGTTTTCAGTCTCTTGCCACATCTGTAAAGACAGTAACATCTTTTTTAAAAGCTTGTACTTCAGTAACTCCTCATTAATCAGGAACTATGGATTAAAGTACTGTAGTGTACTGTAATACTGAAAAAAATGTAAGAGAAGAACTTCAGATCCTGGGTGTGTGAGGACAGAAGAATCAACTTTATTTCAATTTTCAGGGATAAAATTTATATCTGAGTTTGATGGTTCTGTTCTCTTTGTGATTACAGGAGCTGCCCTCAGATTCAGACCTCAGCACCACCCAGTGACAGCAGACAGATCATCCAACATGTTCACATGTTAACTGCAAAATGAACTGATGAAAACAGTGCAAAGGTTAAAGTACCACACATGCTGTAGTGAAAGCTGCAGCTTTATTGATAAAGTTAAAGACAAAAAAACAAAAGGATTAATCCCTGTAACTGTGTCAACTATATATCAGCATTAACAGGACCTCAGTTTGGTGTTTCACAAAGCTGCTGATCTCAGACCTGCACAGCTTCCGTTTTAAACACTTGATGTACTCAGCTGCATGAAGAGATTTTCTCACAATTAAATAAAACCTGATGAAGGTCAAAGGTCGTCACTTGTATGTTGAACTACAACCTTGTCATCTGGAATTCTTTCACAGTTTTTTGCACATAGTGTCTTATTTACCATAAAGTGATTCAGAGTTGTTCATACCAGAGTAACTAGAGAGGATCATATATGTTTAAATATATAACTTTCTACAGGACTGAATATAATATCTTTATGTAAAAGTCCGGAGCCTCTGGGGAGTATCCGAGTATTTATAACATTACACAAACCAAAGGTCTCCATCACAGTGTTCATGAAATGCTGGGTTTATCCATCTCCTGGGGCGGGCCTACAGAGGAGTGCTCAAGATTTCCCTGTGAGGGAGCTGCTGGTGAAGATCATGAATCCTGCTTGATCAATGCGATGAGCTTCAGTCTTCCTGGTGTTTCTTAAATGATGCCTCTTTCAATGGGTCAACAGAACTTCTGGCACAGGACAGCTGTGATGAAACAAAGTAAAGAAGTTTCTCCAAACCTGGCGTCATTGCCCACCTCTCAATTTTAACTACACGTAGACATTGAGGGCTAGCAGGAGGGGCTATGCGCTTACCTGCTGCTCTCTGGCAGGTAGCTCCATGCCCTCCTGGGTTTTAAATGCACCTTAGAACAAACATACACCAACACTACATATGAGCGGGTGGAGGAAGGTTTGGAGTCTTCTCACACCCCCGTTCTCTGCGGCCTGTTGGAGCGGGGGGAGCAGGGGGAGCGGGGGGGCCAGGAGGAGGAGGAGTTGGCCGTCCGACTGGGGTCTGGTATGTGGGGCCTCCCTGCCGCTGCGGAGTCGGGGCGGTCTGCTTCTCCCCACCTCAGGGAAAAAGGTAACACCACCTGGGTCTGGGTGCAATTTCCTCCTCCAGGGGTAAGGGTACCTAGACCCGGTTCTTAGAGTACGCTTGGGGAGTGTGATTGTGTGTACAGTGTCTCTTTATGTCTGTCTCCACGTTGGTTGAGTGTGGAGTAATTGTTTATGAGAGCATGAGGGTGGGAATGGATGTTTGTATCTGTGTGTGCCTGTATGTCTGTGTCTATATGTCAGGTTGGGTATCAGACGCCACCTCTCTGGGAACATCTCAGGCCCTCCAAGGTTTGGAGGCCTATCTCCCCCCACCACTTCCCCTGCCGGTGGCAGACGCCCTCAGACATCGGTGCATTGGTGGTTCTTTGTGTCTAGGGATGGGCGCCCATGTACACACCGGCTCACTCCTTGGCGGCTGCTTATCGGGGCCTGGAGCCTGGGGGCTCTCGGGCCACGCCGGAGGCGGGGTGCCCTCGGCCTCTCGGCCTAGGGCTCGGTCACTCAGGCACAGCTGGCTGCCGGCGGAGCCCACGGGCGCGTCACTGCAACCCCCCTGGCTTCTGCTCCGCGGCTGCTGAGTGACGCCTCATCTGGGACTCTCCTCAGCTCTTTCGGGGATAGTGGCACGGCTGCCCCTCTGTTGGTCTTCCTTGGTCTCTTGTGTTCTGGGGGCCCCTGGATGTCTGGAGTTTCGATCTCCTCCATACCTTCTTCATGCCCTGGAGGATGGGGCAGTGGCCCCCACACCCTCTAGCAGATCATTACATGAAGGAACCTTTAAAAAAAAAAGCAAGCGTCCATGCTCACAGGTGTACACACGGGTGATCACACACACAAACTACACCCTTTTTGGCTCCTACCTCAAAGCACACTGTGCGCTGTCGATCTTACGTGCTGCACAATAATGTTTAACATTTAGTATTTACTGCCATATTCCCATATATATTGTTGTGATGTTGTTTATCCTATTACTCTCGTTTTCTTCTGCTTGTTTTCTTTTTTTCTTTTCAACAGGTGATCCAGGTGATCGATATATGTATTTTTTTTGTCTGCTTGCTCTGTTGGTTTTGGTTTTGCCCTTTTTCCCCGTCCCTCTTCTCAGCTGTTTTTCTTTCCCTGTTTCTTTCTCCCCTTTTCTTTCTCCCAGTAAAGTCTGTCCCGTATTCAGCAAATGAAAATAAAATAAACAATAAAAGGTGAATCAAATGGACCATTACGGCAAGGCTGGGATGGTCAGTTTGGTAAAGTAAATCCGTTGGGCATCTTTCTTTGCCTTTAGACAATAATTCTGATGGCAAAAGAGCCAAACGGGACAGGCAAAAAAAAAGAAAAAAAAAAGAAAAAGTCCGGAGCCTCTGGGGAGTATCCGAGTATTTATAACATTACACAAACCAAAGGTCTCCATCACAGTGTTCATGAAATGCTGGGTTTATCCATCTCCTGGGGCGGGCCTACAGAGGAGTGCTCAAGATTTCCCTGTGAGGGAGCTGCTGGTGAAGATCATGAATCCTGCTTGATCAATGCGATGAGCTTCAGTCTTCCTGGTGTTTCTTAAATGATGCCTCTTTCAGTGGGTCAACAGAACTTCTGGCACAGGACAGCTGTGATGAAACAAAGTAAAGAAGTTTCTCCAAACCTCTGGACCCAGGAAACCCAGCTTGGTCCTGATGGTCTCCCTCACTAGTTTCTCCCCAGGGTGAATGTAGCTGTTGATAAAATATGGACTCTATTATTAAATGAAAAGAACAAATTAGACTACACTACTGAAACCTTCTGCTGATGTTTTTAAAGTTTCCATGTTACCAGGCTGTAGAGGGCTCTGAAGATTTAAACAGTTTTAGATCCATTACACTCACAGTCTTATGTCAAAATCTCAAAGGACAGCATAATATTTTTGATATTAACAGTAACTCTGGGCCTCTGTAGAGTGTGCAGCTTATCTCATCGCTGTCTAAAAATGGATAACAAACATAAGAAGTGCTGAATCCTTCAATAACACAGACTATTAAGAGTATTAGGTGTGTAGCATCGCTAACTAGCTAGCAACAAGCCTCCAACACAGTGCGTATGCTAGCGGCTAATCTAACTAACAAATTAACAACAGAGTGATTTTAGAGCTATAAGATGATAAGCTGTGTCTTTTTTCATAACAGTGACATGGTTGTATTTACCTTAATTAAACGAGTCGTCAGCCACGGTAAACTAGCAAAATAACTCGAACAGCCGGGCTACGTAAAAAGTGTAGGGGGGCGTGTTTGCGGTCACGTCCAGCGGGTGTGTGGGCGGGAGCATTACACAGTCGCTCCACCTCAAGTCACTACTGCGCAGACTCTGGCTCCAAATTTGCAAGATGGCAGCCTCCACAAGCGGGGTATTTTGGCTTCATTTTTGCACAATGGTAGGAGGCGGAGTCACGTCGTCCATGTTTTCTACAGTCAATGGTACAGCCCCTGTTTGTTCACTCGCTACTGCTGCTGCTGATGCTGTGTGTGTGTGTGCGTGTGTGTGTAGGTGTGTGTAGGTTTGTGTGTGTAACAGACAGAGAGAGTGAGACCCTTTTTTGCAGCATCTCATTGTAGGAATGACACTGAATATATTCAGGCAGCCAATCCTCTGTGAGGATTCAGACATTCAAATTGACATATCAGGGCCTGCACGGCTTCCCAACCAGCCAATCATATATGAGGGCTGAGACATTCAAATTTGCATATTGGGGCCTTCATGGCTTCTAAGCCAACCAGTCATCCATTTCATATATCTCTAAAAGTTCATATTTTTATTTTAAATAGACAAAACTTGACTATTCCCCCATCTCTTCTGTACAAAACGGTATAAGAATGACCGCTCTAGCCCCTATGGTTAGGAAATTATAGCCATTTGTTTGAGGGGAATCCTCAATATGAGAAATAGACAGCAAAAAGCCAGTCTCTCTGTGTGTGTGTGTGTGTGTGTGTGTAAAAGGCTGCACCAGGAACAGCTGTTTAGGCGGGAAACAGGTAGCCTCTCTGATTGGTGGATTCAACTTGAGCAGCTCCAGGCTGTTTGACTGACCTAGAAACATATAGACAATGCTATTAACAGTCCCTGTTCACTTGCTGCTGAGTCTACTGTGTGAGCGTGTGTGTGTGTGTGTGTGTGTGTGTGTGTGTGTGTGTGTGTGTGCGTGTTAGAAAGAGAGAGAGAGAGAGAGACCCTGTTTTGGCAGCATCTCATTGTAGGATTCAAGTTGAATATATTCAGACTGGTTTAGTGGCATAGATCCTGTGTGTGTGTGTCATTCTGTGCATATGTGTTTGCATATGTGTCCATATTTGTAATCATGTGTATCTGCAGGCTCTTATTTCTTTTTGTTTTAATTTTTGCCAATTTTTCACCATTGAACAAGTACATTTGAGGGAATCTTAACATGTTCAGCATTTTTTCAGCTGTCCATTTTGCTTTTCCAATATTTCTACTTAGGTTTTTACTATTCTGCTCAATCAGGGTATTTCTGCTACTTTTCAGTATTTGTGCTAAATATAGTATTTCTGCTAAATCATACTAATTCTACTATTTTATAGGATTTGTGCTAAATATAGTATTTCTGCCAAATTATAGTATTTCTACTAAATATAGTATTTCTGCTAAATCATTGTATTCCTGTTAAGTTATCATGTCTCTCTTAAGTCACAATATGTTTGCTAAGATGCCCCATGTCAGGAATACATTGCAGAACGCCAGGGTCTCTGTCTGTGTGAGCAAGGGGTGCAGCTGTATTAACAGGAACAACTACACAGCTTAATGAAGCAGACAGAAGCAGCATCTCTGATTGGTGGATCACAATCCTCTGTGAGGACTGGCACATTCACATTTACATATCAGGGCCTTCATGGCTTCCCAGCCAGCCAATCCTGTGTGAGGGCTGATACATTCAAATTTGCATATCGGGGCCTTCACGGCTTCTAAACCAGCCAACCAATCGTCCATGAGGGCTGATACACTGAAATTTGCATATTGGGGCCTTCATGGCTTCTAAGCCAACCTAACCCATCTACGTCATATATCTCTAATAATTCATATTTTTATTGTAAATAGTCAACACTTGAAGATTCCCCCTTGCTCTTGCTCTTGACGAAGGCGGTCGTCAAGAGCGCCTTCGTCGCCCTTTTCTCCTCTCCTCCTACTCCTCTCCCTTAGCTTCCCTGCTTAGCCTCTTGTGTCCTTGTCTAGTCTCGTGTTTTTTGTATTACTTTTCCCTGGAACACTCTCTCACAGTCTGTTCTCTAAAACCTAAAAGAGAATTATGGATTTGATCAACTGGTCTCTGAATGCAATTGACAGCCTTTCTCAACGAGAAGTTTGGGCTTGGGTGAGCCTGAGTGCTGAAGATATCTACCTATTCAGAACCATCTCGGCAGATATCTACCTATTCGGAACCATGGTAACAGGGTTCTGGCTAATCGGAGCTGGCTTGGCCCTGACTTACCGGAGAACTAAGGAAGCGGAACCAGCTGTTCAAACCCCCACAAGGCTGCCCGCTGGGATTGAAACGATGGGAAGAGGTGTGAGTTTCTCAAAATAGGCTCATTGAGTGCAGCACGGATAAGATCTTAGAAAGGCTCATGGCTGCCGTGAATACTCAGAATAAGATCTCTGAGTGCAGACTGGATTACATCTCGGAAGGGCTCGCTCGGCATAACATCTCTGAGCGTAAATTGGATGACATCTCGGGGAGGCACACTGTCGTGAGTTCTCAGAATCGGCTCTTTGGGCACAAGAATGACAACATCACAGAGCACAAGTATGGCGAAGCTCGCGGCTCTCCAACGGGAGATTGAGAGACCAGTGTTGGACTGTAGAACTGCTTGGAAATTCATGTGAGCTGTTCGCACTAAAGTAAAAAGCACCATCACTCATGTGGATACCCCTTCGGCGCCAGCTGCGGTTGCAAAGCTGGAGCTGAACAACAACACCCTGATAAGGACTGTGTTTTGACTGTTCTTCCCTTTCTATGCAAGGCCACCTGGGTTGGCTGGAAGACTGATTACTTAGCCTGGCAGGGCGAAGGACACTGTCTCAGCTGAACTCTGGACACATACACACACACGCACACAGACATATATACACGTGCAGACATACACTCATCCCCCCTCCCCCCTCCAAACGCCTTTGACGCTTATTCCCTTCCGATGCTGATGGTGGATCAAGGAGACCAGCGCATAGGCTGCAGGCCCGGATGTACTGTCTAAATCGGCTGTCTCTCACCCTTTACCCACCCCTGTTGCTTGTCATGTGTTTCTTTGGTGTATTAAGAGTTTTTTCATGTGCTATGTGCAGATGTGTGTTTTTTTCTCCGTTCTCAAACTGATCTCCCTGTTGGAGCTCAGTCTGGGAGGAGTTATTTTTTTTCTCCTTATCTTTCCTCATGTGGTGCATTTTCCATTGTTATACCTCTCTGACCTGTCTTCCCCATGTGATGTTTTTGTGTAATGTATGTATGGTCGGAGGGTAAGATGGCGCCGCCATTGCGTGCAATAGGTCGGCAGCCTTATGAAATTTCCCCTTGTGGGACTAATAAAGGTATATCATATCATATCATATCATATCATATCATATCATCATCTCTTCTGAACAAAACGGTCTAACAATAACCATTCTAGTCGCTAAGGTTAGGAAATTATGGCCATTTGTTTAATGGGAATCCTCAATATTAGAAATAGACTGCAAAAAGCCGGTCTCTCTCTGTGCCTGTGTGTGTCTGTGTAAAAGGGCTGCAGCAGTAGCAGCTTTTTAGGTGGAAAACAGGCAACCTCTCTGATTGGTGGATTCAAATTGAGCAGCTCCAGGCAGTTTGACTGACCCAGAAACATGCTGTTAACAGCCCCTGTTCACTTGCTGCTGCTGCTGCTGCTGAGTGTGTGTGTGTGTGTGTGTGTGTGTGTGTGTGTGTGTGTGTGTGTGTGTGAGAGAGAGAGAGAGAGAGAGAGAGAGAGAGAGAGAGAGAGAGAGAACCTTTTTATGGCAGCATCTCATTGTTGGATAAATATAATATATTCAGACTGGTTGACTGGCACAGACCCTGTGTGTGTGTCACTGTGCATTTGTGTGTCTATATGTCCATATTTGATTTTGTGTGTATCTGTTGGCTGTTCTTTCTTGGGTTTATTAAAAATTTATTTTTATTTCTTTATTTTGTTTTTACAGGTGAACTACAATTAGTTTTGAGGGAACTTATCCATGTTCCTTTTTTTTCAGCTTGTCATTTTACTTTTCCAATATTTCCACTTAAGTTATTACTATTCTGCTCAATTCTAGTATTTGTTCTAAATCATTGTTATTAAGTCATAGTATTTCTGCTAAATTATATGTTTTTTTTCTAAATATAGCATTTCTGCTATTTTATAATATTTGTGCTAAACCAGAGTATTTGTGCTGAAACATAGTATTTCTGCCAAACGATAGTATTTCTGCTAAATTATAGTATTTGTGCTAAAACATAGTATTTGTGCAAAATTACAGTATTCATGGTACATCAGTGTCTCTGCTAAATCACAATTTCTGCTATGTTGAAGTCTTTTAACTATTTTTGGCTCAATATATTATTTCTGTTATCTTATACTATTTCTCCTAAATTCTTGTATTTCTGAGAAGTTATCATATTTCTGCTAAGTTACAGTATTTCTGCTAAGTTCTGCTATGTTATTGTATTTCTGCCAAGTATCATGTTTCCTCTAAGATATTACAGTTCTGCTAAGTAATTACACTTTTGCAAAGTTCTTATGTTTCGGCAAAGTTTTTACAATTTCGGCAACTTTTCAGCTTTTTCATCTAGTTTTAGATGACAGCTTCAGCTTTAAAGCATCCACACAGCATTTTTGCAGGAATTGCAAATTTTTATAGTTCTTTATCCTTTATTATTCTATCTGCTCCGTTTCTTTGCCGCTTAACTACTTCCTCAGTTTTCAGCCGATTTTCAACTTTAACTTTAAACTGTTCTGCTATTTCTGCTTTCGACTGCTATATCTTTTGGTACTTATTACTATTATACTTTTTAAAATATTAAACTTTTTTCCTTTTTTTTCCCATTGAAATGAATGGAGAGGTGTTACGGCTGCGGCCATATGAACACTGTGTGCTGTCTTGTTCTGTCTCTCTACTGTGCTTAAGACTCTTTGCCGGTCCATCCCCTAATGAAGAGTAGCGAGCAGCTGATTGGCCCGTGGAACACGTGCCCACGTTCAAAAAGCCCCTCTGACAGCTCCCGAGAGAGAGAGAGAGAGAGAAGCGAGCGAGCAAGCAAGCAGTTTGACAGCCGACGCGGTCCTGGCCCTGGTTTCCAGCCTATACCTTTGCTGTGTGTTTGTGTGAGCGTGTTCTGTGAGAGCAGCTCCTAGTGTATTAACTTAGTGCTTAGGCACCCATGGGCTGAAGCGGAAGGGGTGAGCCGCCTTTTTCTTTGGAACAGTTTTCTCCTGTTTTCCGGGTTAGGGAGCGAGGGTTAGTATTGTCATTTGTTTGTTTTGTTTCTTTCTTAGGGTTTAGTTAGTTTTCTCTGGTGGGACTTAGTTGGTTTTGTTTATTATTTTGGCCTGGGTTCACCCTGGAGGTTCCACAATTCTGCTAAAACTTGCTTGTATTTGAACCTTTACTACTTCCTCATACTTTCACGTAGAATCTCCATTCAAACTTTAAAATGTTCTCAAATTGTTTGGCTATTCATGTCTAATTCGGCTTTTTCATATCTGTTACCATTTTAATCTTATCCCTCTTTAAGTCTTCAGTTGGATCATTGTGATTTTTCAGAAAATACATGTGTTGTTATGGTTGCTATGCAATTAACTTAGAGTGCCCACTCGACGTTTTTGAATTTTCCTTTCATTTCCGAACAACTTCTTGCTACTCGCTCAATTTTGACTCAACCCCCACAAATTATACATCAAAACGTAGGTATTTTTGCTGGCTTTCAGAAAATGTCACTATCATTGTTGTGGGAGTTACAGATATTTTGCAAATCTCCTCAGAGCAACACAAAATCTGAAAACTCTCCATAGACAGTCAATGGAGAGTTTGTTTAAAATCACCGCTGGAATTCTCTAATGAGACACATTTTCAAATAGTCATATCTGCTTAACGAAGCAAAGTTAAGACATGAGGCTTGTGCCAATATATCTTCAGACACTCCTGATGCTCACAATTCAAGAATTGTTTTCTCACCTATTACTGTTGGGTCATGAATTACATTTCTTTGAGGGTAGGATATTCGTCCCTCGCTCAGATTTTTTCAGATTTCAAACTCTGGAAATGAGGCACTTTTTTCTCTCGTCATATCTTTTTGATGGATTTCAACAGAGCCCTGAATATTTCCATGACTCTTCACCAAACCCTGCTGTTTCTTACGGTGAAAGAATGATTTTGATGCTCCATATAGATTCAGAGTTACAAAACGTTGTTTGAGGGCAAGTCAAAACAGTTTTTGCTTCGCCTCTACCCAGTTACAGTGTAGTACAAGTCATATATCTTTAATAATGTATATTTTAATTATGAATTATGATGACCTGAAGACAAAACGGTGTCAGAATGACCGCGTTCTTGTCACGTCTGGTGTGGCAGACGTGTGGAGTGTAGATAAGGACCCAAGATGCAGACTGCTTAAGTGGTGAGCGAGCTTTATTAACCAAAGGGTGACACAAACGGAGATGACGTGGACAAAAACCAAAACCTAAGAGTAAACTAAACTGGGAAAAGCTAAGCAAAAACAAACCTGAAACCTTGAAACGGAGATGCAGGGAGAGTAATGCGGCCAGAAGACACAGGAAAATGGAGGGGAATAACACAGACAAAGGACAACGAGGACGGGTGAACACACACTATAAATACACACCAGTAATCAGGGGATGGGAAACAGGAGGGAAACACACCTGGGAGACATAACAGCTGACGAGGCAGGGGAAATGTAAACAGAACACGCTGACATAAGACAGAGACCTTCATAGTAAAACAGGAAACACATATGCAAGGGCACAGACTAGGAAATGCAGACTTAACACAAGAATAGATGGGCAGAACAGAATAAACACTAAACAGGAGAAACAGAACCAAAATCACAATAATAGAAAACACAAAACGCTGGGTCAAAAGGACCCAGGATCATGACAGTTCTAGCCCCTACAGTTAGGAAATTATGGCCATTTGTTCGAGGGGAATCCTGAATGTCAGAAATACACTGAAGAAAACTCATACCTCTCTCTGTGTCTGTGTGTAATGGCTCACTACAGCAGGTGCAGCTAATTTAACTGACCTACATATACCAAACCCACACTCTTAACAGCCCCTGTCCACTTTACACTCTATGTATGTGTGTGTGTATCAATATGTCTCCTATGTTAAAGTATTACTGCTTAATCATATTATTTCAGCCAAATCAAAGTACTTCTGCTGCATCTTAGTACTTCTGCTCAATCATACTATTTCAGCTAAATCATAGTATTACAGCCAAATCATACTATTTGTCCTAAAACATAGTATTTGTACCACATCATAATATTTCTACTCTGTTGTAGTGTTTTTGCTAAATCATTGCATTTCTGGTTTGTCATAGTATTTCTGCTAAATTATAGTATTCCTGCCAAATCATAGTATTTGTGCCAAATCATGGTATTTTTGCCAAATCATGGTATTTGTGCTGAAAAACAGTATTTGTGCCAAATCTTAATATTTCTATTATATTATAGTAGTACTACTAAGTCGTAGAATTTCTGTTAGGTTATAGTATATGTGCTGAATATAGTATATGTGCCAAATCATAGTATTTGTGCTAAAACATAGTATTTCTGCCAAATTGTAGTATTTGTGCAAAAACATAGTATGTCTGCAAAATAATAGTATATCTGTTATGTTATATTATTACTACTAACTCATAGTATTTCTGCTTTGTTATAGTATTTGTGCTAAAATGTAGCATTTCTGCCAAATCACAGTATTACTAATATTTCAAAGTATTTCAGCGAAATTACAGTATTTCTGCTATGTTATAGTACTTGTACTGTCATGTTACGGCTGTGTGCAGACAGGAATAGGACCCAAGGTGCAGACTCCGGAGACAGTCATGAACTCAAAACAGCTTTATTGCTGAACAAAGAATATCTACAAAACCTAAACTGAGAAGAAACTAACAAAACACACACAGGGAGCCACAGGGAGATACACACAGCATGAGGGACGACGTGACACTGACTCAAAGAAACACAGGGTTTAAGTACACAGAGGGAGCAATCAGGGAATGGGCAACAGGAGGGAAACACAGCTGGGGCAAATCAGGACTAACGAGACAAGGAGAGCAAAACCAGATACACTAACATGAGACATGGACTTTCAAAGTAAAACAGGAAACATAACACAGACTCACAGGCAGGCATTATAACAAAGGGAACAAAGACGTGGGACCAGGGCAGACACAGACACTGACTGGACGTGGGGATACAGCAAACAGGGGAGACAGCAACTCAGAATCACAGACAGAAAACCAGAACACTAAAACTCTAACAGAACCCACCCAGAGAACCTAAACTAAGAATAATCCAAAAACCCAAAAAGCAAAACTAGAATATAATGAAATAACAAACTCAAAGAACCAAAACACAAACCACTGGGTCGATGACCCAGAGATCCTAACATGTACTCAATTATAGTAAATAATAGTAAATGCAGATAGCAGAAATACAGTTGACTGATCTAGAAACATACAAGCACAAATTTCTGCTATCATTTAGTATTTCTGCTAAATCATACTATTTCTACTAAATTACAGTATTTCTTGAAAATCATACTGTTTCTGCTAAGTCACAGTATTTCTGGTAAATCACACTATTTGTACCAAATCATAGTATTTGAGCCAAATCATAGTATTTGTGCCAAATCATAGTATTTGTGCCAAAGCATATTATTTTTGCTTAATCATAGTATTTCAGCCAAATCATAGTATTTGTGCTAAAACATACTATTTCTGATAAATCATAGTATTTCTGCTACGTCTGGGCTGAGCTGTGTTTTAGCTCAGTGCGATGAGCAGCTGTTCTCAGAGCAGGAGACACTCTAACTTTTTAAACTCTTGTCAACACATATTTCAGCTTAACCTCTTCTCAGCAGAATTTTCAGTTTTTCACCTCTTTTCAGCACAAATCGCAGCTTTTTGAGCTGTTTTCACCACAAACTTCAGCTTCTTCAGCTTTTTTTAGCAGATTGTTATCCTTCTTCTGCTGTTTTCTGATTGCACTACAAGGCACATTCACACAGCATTTTTGCAGGAAATGCAATTTTTTCTAGTTCTTTATCCTTTGTATGTTCTTGTTTCTTCCTTACGTTTTTTGCACCTTAACTACTCCCTCAGTTTTTATCCGATTTTCAACATTCAAACTTTAAAAAATTCTGCTCTTTATGTTTATTCCGGCAATACCTTTTGGTGCTGATAACTTCCATACTTTTTGAGATATTACTTTTTTTTTTTGCAATTTTTTTGCCCATTGAAATGAATGGAATACATTATCAATGTGGTCATTTATTTTTGCTTGCCGAGCTGAGCTGTGTTTTAGCTCAATGAGATGAGCAGCCATTCTCAGACCGGGAGGCCAAATCCCGCTTATGGCAACATCTTTTTTTCAGTTAACAGTTAAACTTTTTTAACCATTTTCAATGCAAATTTCAGCTTCTTCACCTCTTTTCAGGAGAATTTTCAGTTTTTTCACCCCTTCTCAGCACAAATCCCAGCTTTTTCAGCTGTTTTCAGCAGAAACCCCTTTCCAACAGAAATTCTGCTGATTCACCTCTATTGAGCACAACCTTCGGCTTCTTTACCTCTTTTCTGCAGAAATTCTGCTGATTCCCCTCTTTTCAGCAGAATTTTCAGCCTTTTCAACTCTTATCAGCACAAATCTCAGCATCTTCTGCTCATTTCAGCAGAATTGTCAGTTTCTCCATCACTTTTTAGTTTTCTACGACCCAGTTTGGCTCAGTGAGATGAGTAATCTCCTTGAGCCCAGGAGGCCCGGGTTCAAACACTGCACCGGGCAACTTTTCTTTTCAGCAGACAGTTCAACTTTTTCACCTCTTTTCAATAAAAATTTCAGCTTCTTCACCCCTTTTCAGCAGAATTTTCAGTTTATTCACCTCCTTTCAGCACATAGTTTTTACTTCTGCTTTTTTCAGCAGATTCCACTACAAGGCATTCACACAGCATTTCCACAGGAAATTCAACTTTTTCTAGTTCTATTTGTTCTTATTTTGTCCTGTTTCCTTTTTTCTGATGCCTTTCAGCATTGCTATATTACACATGGAATGTGAATTATATTAATAGGAATAATGACAGTAATAGAAATGAATAAATAAATATATAAATGATAAAGAAAAACAGGAAGAAGAGGAGCCTATGTGGTGTTTGTAGAGCTCGTAGTGGAAAATGCTAAAGCTTTTTATCCTGTCAGCTAAAAATGAGAAACTGATGATGCTCCATTCATAAATGAAAAGGTGAAGTATTCACATGAAATCTGGTTTCTCTTTGAAGGCTGAGACATCGTCAGATGTTTTTATATTAGGATCATTCCCACAGCTTTTTATTATCACGCTGATGTTTGAGTCACTGAATCAGGAACACTGTCTCCTTTTGTTCTCACACTGAGTTTAATGAAAGAAGATTTCTGTTTGTCCATTAAAGTTCTTTGTTGTGATCGTTTAAAGGATCCCGTGATGAACAAGAGCCTGGCTTGTCTCAAGGAGTCTCTCAGTGACCTGAGCAACATCTACACTACAGCTCTGCTGGCCTATGTGTTCACCCTGGCAGGAGACGTGGAGACCCGTGCTCACCTTCTGCTCCACTTGGACACAGTTGCAGTGAGGGAAGGTGAGTCATCCTTTAGCAGGACATTATTCAGGCTTTATTAGCATAACTGTAACTGTTATTGTGTGTGTTTGTAGGAGGTTTCCTCTACTGGTCTCAGACAGCAGCAGAAACATCAGCCTCCCTTTCAGTGGAGATCAGTTCTTATGTGCTGTTGGCCAAACTCAGCACCTCCCCAACTGCTGGGGATCTGGGATATGCCTCTGGTATTATCAGGTGGCTGACTGGGCAGCAGAACTATTACAGAGGCTTCTCCTCCACTCAGGTACTACACCACCCGAACAGCATGAAGCTAATCTTTGAGTTCATATATAGTCTTGGACAAAATCAGGGACAGAAGAAACAATACTGATGCTTTCATGTTGTTGCTGTGCTTTTCTCTCAGATATGCAGACTTGTTTTAGCCAGGCAGGAATTTTCTTATTCTTTATTTACAATATGAAATTTATTTTGGTCTAAAAATGTGTAACAGAATAGCCTTCTATGCACCAACTACACATAACAGCCTGTAAATAACAGCTCACCTGCAGTCTATAAGTTTATACCTGTGATTTCTGTACTTTGTTTCTTTGAGTTCATTCTCTGTTAAAGATATTTAACCTGTTTAACCTTTATTTAACCAGGAAGTGAAGGTTAGAAACTTTTTTGTGAGAGTGTGTTGAAGTGACACAGGCAGTTTGAACTTCATGTCAAAATGAATCCATCCTGTAGGACACAGTGGAGGCTCTTCAGGCTCTGGCTCTCTACTCCACTCTGGTGTTCAGTCTTGAAGGTTGGAGCACAGTGACAGTTCAGGCTCCCAGCAGTCAGCTGACATTTGATGTAAATCAGGGCAACAAACTGCTCTACCAGGCAGAGGCGCTGCAGGACGTGTCAGGAAAATACAGCCTGGAGGTGAAGAGCACCGCATGTGCTTCAGTGCAGGTCAGTGACAGCATCATGGAACAAGGTCCTGGTTAGTGTAAAAACAAAGGCTTTCTTTGTTTCTTTGTACTTATAAAACGGTAAAGAAGATGAGCATTTTCACATGTAATAACTGTGTTTTCATAGACAACAAAGACATTAGACCTGACAGTAATAACTGCACACAGTAAAATTCTATTTTACACTAAATTAGAGCAAAAATAAATCAAGTCACTTTGTGTCAATATCAGAGAAACTTTATTCATCCCAGAGGGAAACTGAGCTGTCGTAGTAGCACATACACAACAAACATCAAATACTGATATAAAATGAGTGTAGAAACAGAGATCGATAAATATTAAGATAAATAGATAAATATAGAGATATAGGTATAAATATAAAAGTGTCATGGTGTAGAAAAGTGACAGCAGGGTGCACTGAGCTGTGATTGGCTCTGTTTGTTTCCCAGATTTGTGCCACCTACAACATCCCAACACCTCCTGATGTCACCACTCTCAGTGTGAAAGTCCAAGCAGAGGTGGACACCACAGGTGAATGTGCCAGAGCCAGACTGACTGTGGAAATACATCCCTGTAAGTATGTGACAGGTTAGAGGAGTGCTCTGTACCAGCGTGGAGTCACTGTTGGTGGATGAAGAGCATGTGTGCACACACTGTTCAAACACAGCTACAGTGGGAAGGAGAAAACCACAAACATGGTGGTCCTGGATTTTCCCCAGACCCCGAGTCTTTGAAGAGTGTGAGTAATTAGACAGACTCTACCAACACGTGTGTGTCATGTGATAACTGTGATGATGTCATCTCCTCACAGCTCAAACGTGGGCTCCTGGTGAGTCCTGTTGAACCAAAGGAAGATCATGTTCTGGTGTACTTAGAGGAGGTAAGAGAAAGTCACTGTGGGGAACACCAGATGATGATCTTTGGACTTGTTAAAAACTGCGTCTGCTATTGTTTCTGTCTTGTCCAGTTATCAAAGAACACACCCATCAACCACAGTTTAGAGATCATCCAGGAGCTCCCAGTGGACCACCTGAAGCCAGCCGTGGTCCAGATCTATAACTACTATCAATCAGGTCCAACTCTAACTAAGCTTTACTCCAACAGCACACTGACACACTTCAGAGGATTCATCAGACTGAACAGTTCATAAAAGCTGATATCAATGGGACACAGAGAAATGACACTTTTATGTTTTTCTACCATATGTTTCTGTCAGGTGACCAGGCTGAGACCCAATACATGCTTGTCTCGTGAGCTGCAGGTAAGAAGCTGTAATAACACACAAGTACACCTTTCATACACATTCATTTTCACAGCATCAATGAAAACGACTAACTTTGAACTTTAACTTTGATTCCTCAGAGTGTGAAGAAAGTGTGGCTGGTTCTGAGCTCATCGCTCAAGTTAAACCTGCAATTTAATAAAGAGACTTTTTCTGCTCACACGCACGTGTGTGTGTGTGCGTGCGTGTTAACAGATTACTGATGCTTAATGAATGAATAATTCATTTTGAATAACAGGCAGGATGGAAAATCTGGTTTTACAGTCACTTTGCTGAGTGTAAAAAGGAAACAAACTGCATCTATTTGTGCATCTTGCACCAGGATTCTCCTCCTCTCTCTGACACTCCAGGAAGTTCAGTTCTGCTCTGTTCTCATGAAGCACCAGGAAGATGTGAGGCTCAGAGTGAGGACTGAGTCGAGACTGATGACACACACTCAGCCTTTTGCCACTGCATGCACAGCTTTGAGTCATGTGACACTCGTGCACTCATGTTGATCACACCTCTCATTTCAGATAAGTGAACTCTCCCAGGGGCAACTATCACAGACAGTGGTGTGAAAAAGTCTTTTCACTCAGTCATTTCTTAGTGTTTTGCATATTTATCACACAAATGTTCATGTTAGACAAAGACAACACAAGTAAATACAACCTGCACTTTTAAATAATGATGTCATTGATTAAGGCACAAAGGTTATCCCAACCTACCTGAGCTGTGTGCAAAAATAACTGCCCCTCTGGTTAAATCATGAATTAACTGTGATTAACCACATTTTTTTGAAAAGCTGAGTTCAGTTTCACAAAACACACTCAGCCAGATTACTGGAAGACCTGTTGAATCAACAGACTTATCAATGTCTACAGAACCTGTGTGAGAAAGTGAACAGGCTGAAAGATGTCAAAAAGCAACACATAATGTCACGATCTACACAATCAGCTGACAAACAAAGTCACACCTGTCAGTCTAGACAGGGTTAAAAGCCATTTCCAAGGCTTTGGGACTCTGTTGAACCACAGTGAGAGCCATTATACACAAATGCTGAAAGTGTGGAACAGTGGGGAACCTTCCCAGGAGAGAGCGGCCACCAAAATGACCCCAAGAGCACATCAACAATTCATCCAGGAGCTCACAAAGAGCCCAGAACAGCATTAAAGAAATGCAGGCCTCAGTTAAGGTCATCATTGAACAATAAGAAAGAGAATCCATGGGGCAGTCAAAGGAGAAAACCACTGCAGACCAAGAAGAACACAAAGGATGGTCTCACATTGTCCAACAACATGTTGATGATCCCAAAGACGTTTGGGAAATACTCTGCGGACTGATGAGTCAAAAGCTTTCTAACAGGTTTGAGTCCCGTTACATCTGGGATGAAACTAACACTGCATTTCAGAAAAGGGACTTGTTTCCTTCTTTCCTTCCTTTTTGTGTCCGCTGTGCTTCATCTGCTGCTCTTCACTCTGTTACTTTGGACTGATTTCACTCACACTTTGTTTCCATGGTTTCTTTGCGTCACGCTGACAGCACATGAACAACACGACATGTTTGATCTCAAAGAAGGGGCAGCATCCTCTCTCCAACCTGTTTCTCCATCTTCTACAACACCTGATTCATTCCAGTTTCTCTGCTTTCACTTTGATTCATGTCAACATGAAGCCTGAACGTCTGTGATGAACACACTATTAGCATCACTGACATATTTCATCATTTAAAACCACTTCCTGTCACTGTGGTGGTTACAGTGACATCTGACATTTTTTTTTTACCTCCAGAGGGTGACAAATCAGCACAGACAGAGAGCTCCATTCAAACTTTGCTGCCATTAGTAATAATTCTTCAAATTTAATCATCAGTGTTTGAGCAGTTATGATATCAGGGACAATCTAGACATGTGTGACAATACTGAACATGTCACATAAGACATATCACCTTAAGAGCTCTTAGGGTTAGCTTAGCGTTAGCTTAGCGTCAGCATGCTGTGTGGCTAGCTTAGCGTTAGAACTCTGGCAGGTGTCTCCTGTCTAATTATTAATCACAGTGACAGTAAAGGAGGTAAAGGCGATAAAAACACTGCAGCTGAGCTGTGACACCATCACATACGCTCCGTCCTCTGCGGACTCTGAGTGAACTCACAAAGTATAAAGTATAAGTACACAAACACGAACGCAGCTCAGAATGTCGGACACACTCGGCCTCGTAGGTCCAGCTGTAAGTCCGTTACCGTGAACTATGCAGCGGCAGATTTGTGCTGTTTGTGCTGGAACTAAGCTGCACACAGCTGATGTTAGCCAGGAAACATTACACACTGAATTTAATGGAGAGACCGGAAATGAAAACACACAGTTTATTGTGTGAAGAAATCAAATATGAGCTGAACAAACAGTAAAGTTCCTAAAGACAAACTGTTAAAGGAGGAAACAAAGCAAACTTACAGTTTCTTCACACACACCAACAACAAGCTCCACTCCACACCTGGGCCCTGTTTCAGAAAGCCGGTTTAGTGCAAACTCTGAGTAAGTATACCCTGAGTTAACGAAAAGTCTGGGTTTTCGGTTTCACAAAGCGAGTTTAGATTAATTCTGAGTGAGTTACTATGACGACACACTCCGTGAAGCTAACCTGCCCCCTAGCAGGTTTACTTCAACTAACCCTGAACTTCTCCACCTCTTTGTCGGAAACCTGACTGTAGGAAGTGTCAGACATGGCGTGCCCTTCCTTGAAGAGCCAGTAGATGTTGAAGCCCAAATTCTCCGCAGAGCTCTCCGCCGGGAGAGTGATTAGAGCGCGTTTGGACATTTTATCATGTCCTGATGATTTTCTGTGTGAACGTTACCGCTTTTTCAGCACAATCGATAATTTATTTGAATAACATCCTCAGGCCTTATATTGCTCATGTGACACATCGCGGACATTCTCTCTCAGTTCTGTACATATTATTTGTATTGCACTTCGTTTTTTTGCAAACGGAGCTTTCTGTATAATATTGGTGACGCTGAGCACGTTTTCAAGGCTACCGTCTGTCGGGCAGTCAGGAATGTTACAGTTGCACTGAAACGTCTCCTGTACTCGTTTGTGGTGTTCCCGGTCATAGACCCACAAGATTTATCAAAGAGGATTCCACAAAATTGCAGGTATCAGGATGAACAAAACTTAATTCATGATGTGGTGATACTTGAACTACTACTTAGATTTTACATTTATTTTCAGGGTTCCCAGGCGTGATTGGCTGTATAGATGGCACTCACATTCCATTCTGCTGCTTGAAGAGTTCCATTTCAAAAAGCATTTTTTATTTTCTTGATCAAATAGGTCTTGTACAGCTGCTTTACAGGGAGCTATTGAAACACAGAAAATAGCATTGACATTCATAGTACATGCCTACTTAGGTTGGTTGTAAATCAGTGCTGAACATCTTACTGAGGAAAGGTTTGTTGGAGAAGTGGCTGGACCCTCTTCCTCTACATTTTTATATTTCATTTTTACTTGCTGCCAGGAACGTTTGGGGCCTGTTGGGTTGCACATGCGCTCACATCACATCACAAAATAAAATGTATAAAATAAAAATAAAATGAAATATAATAAAATAACGTGTTAAATGGGTGGAAACCCTAGATCAATTTTTAAATTAACACTCACGCATTGACTCTGTCGGCTATGTTTTGCCATGCATGCTCCCTTTCTTTTGCAGCTGAGGCTGTGTTACTTTTTTTTCCGCAAAATTTGCATGTTATCGGCATATGCTGCCATCAGAATTTCGGCCTCAAGCGCTGTAAAATACATTGGCGCGCCTTCTTTTCCTCCGTCTCCATGGTGACTCGCTTAATCTGTGCTCCACTAATCAGGGCTTTATGCGCGTGCTTAACTTGGGGTTAAAGCAACTCCGCGTTGATTGAACTAATTGTTATCAGCCTTTCTGAAACCGAATATTCCGAGTTGGACAGTTCGGGGTTACTCAACCCTGAGTATCATTTTTAACTCTGAGTTTTCTAAACCGGCTTTCTGAAACAGGGCCCTGGACACTAAACACGGACACACAGGTGAGCTGCTTCCTGGAAGGAGGCGGGACTCCACCTGAAGCTCAGCACAGGTGGGAGTGGCTCAGCTCTGTGTGTGTTGATGTGTTAACTTTAAAAATATGCTGTCTGACTGCTCAGACTGAGTCAGAGTAAAGTTCACATGCTGATGTGTGAAGACATGAAACCTTGTTGTAGCTGCAGGTGTGAACACACTGATCCCAGATCAGCTCTGCTGTATTTGTAACATGAACATTTCTGCTGCAAAGCTTCAAATGTTCAGCATGTTTTTCTGTTTCCAGTCTATAGATCCAGTCACATTTTCTACCTTCACCTGTGCAGCAAAGACAGAGCTGAGCTGAAACCAACCGTCCAATGAGCAGCATCAACACCTGAGCTTCATTCAGACTCTGTTATTGAAGATGTTGTTGTGTGAATGAAATGATGTAAATATCCAAACATGGTGGATGATTTTCTACCACGACGCACGTTTTTCCATTTAAATGGAGGCTCGAGGCGGCGAGCGGCAGACCGGAAATGAGCCGGCTCCCGTATACGACTCACGCCACCATCACACATCAGCAGCATTGGGTTTCCTGGCTGACAGCAGTGTAGTAGCTGAGAAAAGCCAAGGTTCACGCTCAGCCGGCCCTCCTCTATGAGAGTCCCCAGTTCAAGGGCTGCTGGGTGCACTGGTTTGATACCAGGCTGTTCTACAGCAGGACCACCTCCAGAAGACTTCCTCTGAGACTGGGACTGTTTAACATCCTCATGATCACTCACATGATGCTCAGAGGTGTTTCTCCACCTTAAAGAGAAGCAAACGTTCCTGTGAGATGCAGGACAGGAACATCTGAATGCCCTCGCCATGCTGTCATGGAGAGGAGCGACCTCCTTCCTACCTCCTTACACCTTTACTTTCTCCTTTTTCCTTTACTTCTTCACCATCTCCTCTGTCCTCCCTTTCTCCTTCCTATTCCCTCTTTTCCTCTTTCTCTCTCACCTTCTTCTTCACACCTGAATCCTTCCATCAGTCCCTTCAGTCCCTTGTCTCCTCCCTCGTCCTTCAGACTGCGAGGACACCGTCCACGTCGTCGCTGGGCGGAGCCTGGTCTTGTGGTTCTCCATGGAAACCAAGGCGTCCGTCAGAGAGATGAAGCTACAGCCTTTAACACAACAAGTAAGAGTATAAAGCAGAAAACAGCTGATTGACTTTATTAAAGTGGTTTCATTCATTAAGATGTAAATTTGGGATTTCTTTGTTTTGACAAACTAAATTTGACTCTGTGAACTTTTGATTTGACAGATCAGATGAAAAGTGAAACGTATAAAAAGCTCTTTCATTCTGCTCATTTTGCTGTGAAACAAATGTTCAGAATATTGATAAATGTCTTTTGATGGTTCTGGCCTTTAATGATAATGTGACGATAAACATGAATCTGAGCAATGACTGGTTCTTCCTTTATGCTGAGAATCATCAACATCATAATAAATGTTGCTTTTCTCATCGGGACTTTAACCAGGTCAATAATAAATCAATTTGCTGAGCTCAGCACTTCCTGCTTTGATGAAAGATAAACATGAAGCTGGATTTCATGTTGAGGAGACTCTGAATGGGCCTTAGAATCTATAAATGTCCTCAGTTTCTTTCAGACACTCATGAATATTATACATATATACTCTGCTGCAGCCTACAGCTCACTGATGACAGAGACAGCTGACTTTAAACACACATCCAGAAATAATGTTAGCACTGAGAGCAGAGCTGAAAGCATCCGTCCAATCGCTGATCGGCACGGCCGCCTGAAGGAGGCTACAAAGAGCAGAGCTTTGCATTGCTGTGAGCTGTTTGTGACACTTCAGCATCTGCACCAGTTTCCCTGCTGGTTTCAAATATCTCACTGGCATCAAATTTCAAACGTGTGTTTAAAAACAGGAAAGTATCCAGTTTCAGAGTTTGATCTGTCGCCTCTGTAGGATTTTACCTTCAATATGGACGCAAGTGACTGCAAATCACTGCTTTGTCTGCTTTTTATGGATGCTTTACAAACATCACAGGAGCCAGAGATTAATAACAAGTACGATTCAGTGCAGAGAGGTCTATTAACACATAGTGAGTGAAGAAGAAACATCCAGTGCATCATGGGAATCCCGCAGCAGCTACACCTATTACAGCAATCATTTGCAGTCGGGTATTCGGGCTGTCCACAGGCACACACTCGGATGTTCAGCTCTCCGTTCCTCCTTTACATTCTTCATATATCTATGTTGGAGAGTGTAAATGATGGGGCTGAATGCCCTTTGTACCAGAAAATACACCTCTTAACAATGCAAAGCTATCAGCTCAGGTGGTAAAAGTATTTAAGTAGAAGTACAGATACTAGTGTTGAAAAATTCTCTAATAAAAAGTAAAGAAATGTACTGAAAGTAAGAAAGTAAAAAGTACCTCATTGTAGGACAATTGTAACCTATTGTAATTGTGTGCTAACTGAAGCTTAACATTCATAATATAATATAATATCATATAATTAGATGAGAATCCAAATGTTGTTCTAATGTAAATCCCCGTTCTATAGGACACAAGCAGTGAAAGATAATTTTAAAAAGAACTCTTTCCTGTTGCTTACATGGTAAAGGGTTAGAATAGAAGAATAGAATAGAATAGAATAGCTTTTTATTGTCACTGTTACAAGAACAGTGAAAGGCAGTTTGGCATCTCTCCATGTGTGTGAAGTACACAATAGCGTAAGTATTTACACAATGACAAATTTACATTTACACAAGAAAGATATGTACAAGTTATAAATACACCTGCAAACATACACGCACATACATGCATATATGTATATATACATATTTGCATCCGTACATGCATACACACACATATTTCCACATACACGCTTACATCTATATACATACACATACATGCCATCTAACTAGCAGGTGCATTGAGAGGTGCAGTGTGATCAGTGATATTGCACATTGAGTGTGTGGCGGGGGATGATATTGCACATTGAGTGGGGTGGGGTGGGGGTGCTGTTGGAACTATACTAAATAATGTTATAATAAATAAAGTTTAAAGTGGTAAGGGTGTTGTTTGCATTGAAGTATAAACAGAAATACGATTTATAAATAAGGTGTAATGTCCATGAGTGTTGGCAGTGCAGTTATCCTCCAATCAGGGTGGAGGTAGGGCATGTTTGACAGCCTGTGGGTAAAAACTTCTGTTGAGTCTGTTTGTCTTCGACCTGATGGACCTGTAGCGTTTACCAGAGGGAAGGGGGAAAAAGTGAGTGTCCAGGGTGTGAGGGGTCTTTAATGATGATGCTGGCTTTCTGCTGAAGTCTGCCAGTATAGATGTCTCTGAGGGGAGTTAGTGAAGTGCCGATTGCCCGCTCTGCTGCCCTCACCACCCGCTGCAGTTTCCTCTTGTCCTCCGCAGTGCAGCAGTTGAACCAGAGTGTGCAGCAGTAAGTCAGAATGCTCTCAATGGTGGAGCGGTAGAAGTTTACTAGCAGTCTTTGGGGTAATTGAGCCTGACGTAGTTTCCTGAGGAAGTACAGCCTTTGTTGTGCTTTCCTACCTGGTGGGAGATGTTTGTGGACCAGGTAAGGTCGGCCGAGATGTGGACTCCGAGAAACTTGAAGCTTTACCCTTTCTACCTCCTCCCCATCAATGTAGAGGGTAGAGTGCTCAGATCGCTTTGTTCTTCTGAAGTCGATTACCATCTCCTTGGTCTTGGCTGTGTTCAGATGCAGGTTGTTGTCGTCACACCATTGCTTCAGATGCTGAACCTCCTCTCTGTAGGCTGAATCATTGTTGTTGTCGATCAGTCCTATGACAGTGGTGTCATCAGCAAATTTTATAATGGTGTTACTGGTGTGGATAGTTGAACAGTCATGGGTGAAAAGTGAGTATAGGAGGGACTGAGGACACACCCTGTGGGACACCCACATTCAGAATGAGGGTGGAGGAGGTGTGCTCTCCCATTCTGACGTTCTGGGGTCTGTTGCTCAGGAAGTCCAGTATCCAGCTGCACAGTGAGCTGCTGAGTCCTAAGTTGCTTAGTTTATTAACCAGTTTGTGGGGTTGAACTGTATTGAAGGCAGAGCTGAAGTCCACAAACAGCATTCTCACATAGGTGTTACTACAGTCCAGGTGTGTGAGGGCTGTGTGAAGAGCTGTTATTATGGCGTCCTCTGTCGACCTGTTTGCCCTGTATGCAAACTGGTGTGGATCGAGGTTTGCAGGGATGGCAGCTTTAATGTGTGACATGATGAGCTGTTCGAAACATTTGGCAATTATGGGTGTTAAAGCAACTGGACGATAGTCATTCAAGCAGCTCACTGTGTTCTTCTTGGGCACTGGAACGATGGTGGCTGACTTAAGGCAGGATGGTACTACAGACTGTAGCAGTGAGAGGTTGAAGATGGTGGTGAAAACCTCTGCTAGTTGGTCTGCACATGCTTTAAGCACTCTACCAGCTACACCGTCAGGACCAGCTGCTTTCCTCGCGTTGACTCTGCGCAGTGTGGCTCTGACCTGGTGCTGCTCCAGCTGGATGGGGGCGTCGTCCCTCTCTGTAATGGCAGGATGGGTGATGGTGTCCCTGTTTTCTTGGTCAAAGCGGGCGAAGAAATGGTTTAGGGTGTCAGGTAAGGTGATGTCTGGGGAGTTGGTTTGTGTGCAACTGTCTTTGTAGCCAGTGAGTGTCTTGATCCCCTGCCACATGTCTCTGGAGTTCTTTGTGTTAAAGTGTTCCTCGATGCGCTGTTTGTATTTGCGCTTGGCTTCTTTTTATGCCTTTAACCAGAGATTGGCGTGCCTCTTTGTAGACTTGTTGGTCTCCTGATTTGAAGGCGCTGTCACGTGCTCTTAGTAGGGCTCTCACCTCACTGTTGAGCCATGGCTTCTGGTTTGGGAACACTTTAACAGTCTTTGTTGTTGTTACGCTCTCAGTACAGAAGCTGATGTATGAGAGTACGGCAGATGTGTGGCCCTCCAAGTCTGATCCTTCTGCAAATACACTCCAATTCGTGTTATCAAAACAGTCTTGTAGGGCCGTGGTGGCTTCTGCGGTCCACACTCTTACTGATTTTTCAGATGGTTTTGTCTTTGAATTAGAGGTTTATAAGCAGGGATCAGGGACAGAGAGATGATCAGAGAGTCCGAGATGATGAGGCAGGGGTGGCCTTGTAAGCATCTGGGATGTTGGTGTAGACCTGGTCTAGTGTGTTGTTTTCCCTCGTCGGAAAGCTCACGTTTTTAAAGAATCCAGGCAGGACAGATTTCAGGTTTGCGTGGTTAAAATCTCCTGCCACGATCACGGCGCAGTCCGGGTGCGTTGTTAGCTGTTTATTAATGGAGCGCTGGAGTAGCTCCATGGCTGACTTAGCATTAGCTTGCGGCGGCACATAAACTGCTATTATTGTGATCGCTGTGAGCTCTCTCGGCAAGTAGAAGGGTCTACACTGAACCATCATGTATTCTATGTCCGGGCAGCAGTGGACGACTTTAACTGTGTTGTTGGTGCACCAGTTATTGTTTACAAACACTAGCAGACCTCCCCCGCGTTTCTTACCGGACTCTTTCTTACCGGACTAGGAAGCTGGGGAAAACCCTCAGACCTTTTGTAGTGGCTCAGCATTGTGGAGTTTAGACAAATATTTTACTGCTACTATTCATAACCATCATCATTACCATTGCATTAATTATCATTTCATCGAAGCATTTATTGAAGCTGTTGGCCTTACGTTAAAACTTGTATTACAGGAAATCAAAGAAAATGGCAGACTACCACCAAATATGAACTCTGCAAATATCAGTCTCTTACTAAAACCAGGCAAAGACCCTGTATATCCCTCAAGCTATCGTCCAATATCCCTTATAAATGTAGACCTTAAAATAATCTGCAAAGCTCTCTCAAAGAGATTAGAGAAAATAACCCCCTTCTTAATTCATCCTGACCAAACTGGCTTCATAAAAGGTAGGCACTCATCAACAAATACACGTAGATTACTTAATTTAACAGACTACTCATGCAGCAAAAACATTGAAACCATAATATTGTCTCTTGATGCAGAAAAAGCATTTGACAGAGTTAACTGGAAATTTCTATTTGCAACTTTACACAAATTTGGTTTTGGAACCTCTTTCATAAACTGGTTAAAAATATTATATAATTCCCCAACAGCTTGTGTCAGAACAAATGATCAAACATCCTCCAGCTTCTGTCTCCTGAGGGGCACCAGGCAGGGATGCCCACTCTCCCCTTCACTGTTTGCAATTTTATTGAGCCACTAGCAGCAGCAATTAGACAGAATTCAGTAATTAAGGGCATAAAATGCAAGAATGTAGAACATAAAATCAGCCTTTATGCAGATGATGTGTTACTTTTTCTCCAAAACTCACAAACCAATATCTCTGGGGTGATTGAATTGATAAATTCTTTTCAAGAGTCTCAGATTATTCAATCAACTGGTCAAAATCTACAGTTCTTCCGATTAATTGCTCCTTCCATAATTCTTCTCCTACACCACTGCAATCTGGAAATATAAAATATTTAGGTATTAATGTCTCTCCTAAGCTTTCAGAATTAACTAAATTAAACCACATCCCGCTTTTAAAGACAGTAGAAAGCGATCTGGCTAGATGGAAATCTTTACCCATATCACTCATGGGAAGGGTTGCCGCTATAAAATGATGGTCTTGCCAAAAATAAACTATTTGTTTTCAATGATCCCAAATAAGCCATCACAAGATTGGTTCAGATCTCTAGACTCATGTATTTCTAAATTCCTTTGGAAAGACAAACCCCCACGTATCAGCTTAAAAACATTACAAAGGACCAAGGATAAAGGAGGATTAGATCTGCCTAACTTTAATCACTATTTTTTAGCCAACAGGCTTCAGTTCATCTCTAGATGGTTTAAACACAGCTTCTTAGATGAGCCCTGGCTAGATGTAGAACAGGCACTATGTAATAATCTAGAAATTTCAGACCTACTATTTATCAGCTCAAACATCAAAAGACATGAATGCTTTAAAAGCATCAACATCAGCTCTTCTCTGACAGCATGGTGGGAGTTTCTAAAAATGACAGCGTCCTCATTAATCCCATGCAAACGTACACCTATCTGGAATAACCCTGACATATTACAAAACAATAATATGATTAATTTTCCAGAATGGAGTTGTAAAGGAATTAAATACTTAGAACATATATTAGAGGGAACAGAATTTATTCCATTTGACAGACTAGTTACACAATATGGGATCAACAAGAAAAGATTTTAGAATATCAACAAATTAAATCCATAGTAAAAAGAGATTTAACCTCAGTCAAGCTGAATTACAAACACCACCAAGTGCGGTACACTTTCTTACTCTTAAATCCCCCAAATTATTATCTAAAATATACAGAACACTTTCTAAAATAGATGAATCAATATCCCTTCCTATTGCAAAGTGGGAAGCAGATTTATCAGTAAGCTTAGACCAAAACTTCTGGTCTCAGGTATGCTTAAAAACCTTTAAATTGATTAAAAATCCCAGTCTGCAATTAATACAATACAAAATACTACATAGAGTGCACTATACAGGTCATCGGATGTTCAAGATGGGCTTTACATCTTCCAACAACTGCTCACACTGTCAAGGCAATACACCAGACAATTACATCCACGCCCTTTGGTTCTGTCCACCAGTGCAGAAGTTTTGGCGTGAGATATGTGAAGACTTATCAAAGTGTCTGAAATGTAACATTCCAGCCTCCCTTTAGTATGCTTGCTGAGCAACTTGGATGAGGCCACTGCAGAAATAAACACAGCCCACATTGTTTTACAGCCCTATGCATTGCCAAGAAAACAGTCCTCCTTAACTGGAAAAATAAAAATAATCTTAATTCTAATCAATATAAAACCATCTAATAGATCACATTAGTCTTGATACAGCCTCTGCCACCACATTTGATCAATCCCTTTGGGCTCCTTTGATCGGCTTCATCACCTAGTGGGGTGGGGGTCATGGTTTGGTCCTGCCTTCGCTATTGTGGTTGATGTGGAGGTTGGGATGGGCTTAGGGCGCCAGGAGAACCCCTAGAGACGTTATCCTGGAGGGCACAACCCGGGGTTGTGGTCATAACCTGGTGAGTGGCTCTGGTCGCTCTTAGAGGGTGTTCTCCTCGTGGCTGCGTGCAGCGGGGCTGGGGATGGTCTGTACTGGCGGACTTAGGTTACTGGCCTGGTAGCCTGGCTGCCCTGAGTGGATCCGGGGCAGGCGGGGGCTTGGGGTTCGGGGTGCTTCGTCTCCGTGATGGGGCTCTGGCTGGGCCTTGGGGCTTCGGTCCTCGCCGGTGTGTCGCCGAGGTTGTGGGCGGTGGGTGCACAGGGGCTCAGCCCTGGCGCAGGGGCCTCTGGTGCATCGACCTAACTGGGGACTCTTCAACTGGCAGGGAGGTTGTTCCATCCTTGCAGAAGTCCACTCTGCAGGTGGGGAGAGACACAGGAGAGGTGGAGAATAAACCTAACCTGGGTGTCTGTTGTCTTGTGTAGTCTGGAGATGATTGAATGTTGGGGTGGGTATAGTTTCCTCTGCGGTGGGGTGGGGTGGGCTTCCCCAGGTCCTGTGGGGCTTAGCGGTGCTGCTGCTGTGGGGCCCGATCGGGATGGGCCTGGGCTCCCTTGCCTTGGTGGGTACTAGAGGACGGGGTGCCTACTAGGGTCAGCCGGGAGTTGGCCCTCAAGGAGGGCATCTTGCCCCTCCTTCTTTTCCTCCCCATCCCGGCTGCCTCCCTCTTCCCGCTCCACCACACCCACCCACACAGGTAGGGCCTTGGGGTGTGGTGTGTCACCAGGGTGCAGGGGAGGCATTCCCCCCTCTGTCCCCTTCTGGCCACCTGTGCCTCAATTTTATTTCACAACTTAGACATCCACATTATTCACACTCTCATAACACACACACACACACATATATATATATATATATATATATATATATAGGGCCTTGAGGGTGATCACGTTAACGGCATCCAGAGGACGGTCTGTGTATTCAACCCTACCTCTGGCGCCGGTGCCCACCTCTCAATTTTAAATCCATGTAGACATTGAGGGTTCTCGGGAGGGGCCGTGCTAACACCTGCTGCTCTCTGGCAGCAGCACCATGCCCTCCCTTGTTTTAAATGCACTTTAGAACAACACGCAGCAACACTACACATGAGCGGGAGGAGGGAGGTATGGGGTCTTCACACACCCCGTTCTCTACTAGCCATCGGGCGGGGGCTGGGAGGAGGTGTTGGCTGTCCGATTGGCCTCCCTGCTGCTGCGGAGCCTGGGGCGGTCTGCTTGCCTCCACCCCGGGGAAAGGGTCACATCTCTTGGGTCTGGTGCCGCCCCTCTGGGGGCGAGGGTACCTGGACCCAGGGCATAGAGTATGTTTGGGGAGTATGATTGTGTGTACATGTCTATGTATGTCTATCCCTACGTTGGGTGAGTGCTGAGTGTTTGTATATGTGTGCATGAGGGTGGGAAAGCATGTTTATGTCTGTATGTGCCTGTTTGTCTGTGTCTATATGTCAGGTCTGGTCTTAGACTCCACCTCCTGGGTACTCCCAGGCCCTCCAAGTGTGGAGGCCTATCTCCCCTCACCACACCCCTGCTGGTAGCTGATGCCCTCTTGGGTTGGTGCATTGGTGGTTCTTGGTGTCCGGGCTGGGCGCTCAGGTATGCACCGGCTCACTCCCGGTGGCTACTTGGCGGGGCCCGATGCCTGTCGCTCGGTCAGGCCTCTTCCGGGCAAAGGGGCCCTCAGGCCTCCGGCCTCGGGGCCTGCAACTCGGTTCACTCTGGCACAGCTGGCTGCCGGCAGAGGCGGGCGGGCACGCCGGTGCAGCCCCTCTGGCTTCTGCTCCGTGGCTACTGGGTGACCCCCGTCTGGGGATCTCCTCAGCCCTTCCCAGGAAGGTGGCACGGATGCCCCTCCAGTGGTACTCCTTGGGCTCTCGCACTCTGGGTCCTCTGGATGTCTGGAGCCTGGATCTCCTCCATGCCTGCTTCATGCCCTGGGGACGGGGCTATGGGCCTCCACACCCTCTAGCAGACCGTTACATGGGAAAACCTTTTTGTATACAAGCGTTGATCCACACAGGTGTGCACACGGGTGTTCACTGTTCGTGAGACATAAACTACACCTTTCTTAGCTGCTACTTCAAAGCACATTGTGCGCTGTCTGTCCCTGCGTGCTGCACAACAACTTTCAATATTTAGTATTTACTGCTGTTCACACTCAGCTAGATTAACGTGATGGTGTTGTGTTTAGTATGTTGCTTTTTTTTTTGTTTGGTTTTTTTGCTTGTCTTCTCTTTTTTTCTCTCAACAGGTGATCCAGGAGATTTTTTTTTTTTTCTTTCTCTTTGTCTTTATAAGTGCCCTTTCTCACTGTCCCTTTTTCCCTTCTGTTTTTCTTTTCCTTTCTCTCTTTCTTTCTCCCTTTCCTATCCCCCAGTCATGTCTGTCCCATCTGTAACAACTGAAAATAAAATAAATAATAACAACAAAGTTTGATCAAATGGACCAATACGGCAATGCCATGATGATCCATTTGGCAAAATAAATCCATTTGGTATCCTTGTTGGTCTTCAGACAACAATTCTGACGGCTTAAGAACCAAATGGGACAGACAAAAAAAAAAAAAAAAAAAAAAAAAAAAACTTGTATTACAGGTGTTATCATAATCACATATTAACCTTTATTACAGGTGCAGCTATAATCATTGTATACACATATTGCATTTCTGTGCCTATTAAAGAGTTGAAGCTCAGTTAATTAATTGAGGGTCGTAAGCTTTGTTTGGCGCTATGTCCAGACAATCTATTGTGTAAGTGACTTTGAGCTATGAAAAGATTGCCTACACGCCTACAAAACACATATACCACGTTATTCATTATTATCTTTTATTCATTTATATCCTTTTTATTAAGCTTTGAGTAGTGGCATTTAATTAAAACATTTATTCAACATATTACATATATAGTTTCATTCATGTTATTACACACATGAGAGTTGGCCTCTGTCTGTAAGGTTGTCGGCGGGGTGAGGCAGAGTGCATTTTGAGGTCGAGACACACACACACACACACAAACAGTAGTTAGACTCATGTTTAGGTAAGAGTTCAAATAATAGTTTGCAAAACCTTGTAGCTGCTAAATTATGTCTGCATAAGGGACAGTTTGTTCCAGGAGATAAGCGAGAGTTAGAAGATTAACAGGAAGCACCTGGCCTCGAGACGGAGAAAATGTTCTTTTTAAATGTGTCAAAAGTCATCAACAGAACATTTGTGGTTGTGAAACTTATGCATGTATTGTACCTGCTTGACGCAAGAGGGGGCGTCCAACCCTGATGTTATAAAAACAACTGCTTGTGTAGTCTTGGGCGGAGATCTACACCTGGTGTGTGCAGTGTTCATCTCCCCACGCGTGTGTTCAGTAAAAATTATTGTTTGACCAACTCTTCTGGACCAGTGTTGTTTTTGTACTCATCCTCAATATTTGAACCCGCAACAGCATGGAGAACAGAATCACAGCTCACATTATTTCTAATGTGAGCTTCAGTACAGGCTGTGATCAGCTGACCTGCTGCTCTTTGTTCATTTAAACAGCTGAACTCAAAAAGATGGAAACAGATGTTTCACAGCTACCTTGGCTAATTTCCATCCCCTACGCTGACAGCACACTATCAAATCTTTATACTAGACAGGAGAACGTTGGTATATAGATTGAACTGAGTGAATCAATCTAAGCATTATCAGCTGAAATGCAACAAATCTCTGCTACACTTGATGTAACTTAACTCTGGCCATGAGCACCAGTCCAACACAGCACTTTACTAAACACTTTAAGGCTCATGTAGCCCCATTATTTTATATTGCACAGCTGCCTCGTGGTTTGTGTCAGATATTTGTGTTTTGTTGCCCACAGATGTGCATCGTAGTATAGTTTTGGATTTGGGCTGCTACACTCAGATACTAACATACAGAATCAAAGAGAAGCTGTTGTCAGAGTTTTACCCCTGATACTGCTGGATAAACAGAAACTCACTGAGGAACGAGGTCACACAGAGCTCAAGTTTTCACTCGCGAGAGGGAAGCAGTTGTCTCCAACCCACTTCAACTTCCTTCCCCCTGCAGGCTGCTTTTATTGTTTACACACATGAATATGCACAGGTTCATTAACATGTGACATCTTACACAGGCATAAGCCAGTGCTAGGAGTCCAGCGGTCCACCTAAACAAAGGCCTCTTATACTTAAACAGATACAGACTAGGTGTCCTCCCAAGTATATATCAGAAAGAGAAGGTACGACCTCTCTCATGACCTTAGGATGTGTGTGTGTGCCAGAACACTCTGGAAGGCACACAGAGTCTTTGCAGACTACTAAGGATCAGACATTCTATCATTATACAATTGATTATATACCTCTAAGCATATATGAGTATATGTTTCTAAGCATTGTGAAGAATAGAAATATTTTCCTGCTATTATTTGCTGCTATTTTTATAATCATCATTACCATTTCATGTTAATAGGGATGTTGCATTCAGATGCATTCAGATGTTCAAATATATTGGTATTATATAAGTCTTTATTACAGGTCCAAGAAGAATCACTTTAAACGGTTGAGTTGAATCTATAATTGTAAATGTTTTTAATGCTTCTATGATCTCAGTGTTTCTGTGTAGAGGGCAGAGACAGGAAAATACACTCTGTGCCAAAATGAGACAGGAAACGCGTCTGCAGAGCATGCTTTTGCAGAAGTGAAACTGAAACCAGAGTTTAAGTGCAAGCCAAAGAGTAGGGTGTTTATTATGCATTTATTGCGGATTAAGCCTTAAGTAGTTGTGGTAGATTGAAACAGTTGTTTATATATTTTACATATAAGTCAAGATCATTACACACAGGATGGCCTTAGCCTGGTTGGTTGCCTAAGTTGAGGTCAACTAAGGTTCGGAAAGCAGATGCAAACTCTGCACGTACAGACAGACGAGACATATACATACAGACACAAATAGTGAGAGGTCATGACACGCACGCAGTACACAGCATGCTGCGCCCGCCATGCGTGTAACGCGCACACACAGATAGACTCATTTAGTAGGTAAGAGTTTATGACTGCAAAGTTGTGCATGAGTGACATTTTGTACAGGAAGTGCACCTGATGTTCCAGGAAGATAAGCCTGGGCAGGATGGAGACAGGAAGCGCTTGGCGTCGACCCGAAGAAGATGTTCTGTTTTAGACTATGTTAAGAGTCATTGTGGTTTTGGAGTGACGTATGCTTTGTTTAAATCTGCCTAGCAACAGAAAAGGGGGCTGTACTATCTTAACCCCATAAAACCGTTGTCTGAATATGGTAAAGACAGTTCAATACTGATTGGGTTGTTGAACTCACACATGTGTTCATTAAAATGCCGTCTAAATTGCACCCGCCTGGATCTGTGGTTATTTATGGATTCCTTCTCTCAACATTGAACCCTAACATTTGGGGGCTTCGTCCGGTGAGAGAGATGGAGGAACTTTGAGAGATCCGGGGTCCGTGGTAATTGGACGGGCAGACGGTAATCAGTGGTGAAAGTGAGCAGGCATTCCCCGGGCATTTAAAGGTAAGACACTGCCTGTTGAAATATATTTCAAAAGGTGTCACATTGGGCATGTCAAATTAAAAGCCTGGTCACTGTAATTACTGGTGAATGTCTGTTTTGAGTTTGATGGGAATTTCATGAGCATGCTGGTTGAAGTAATGATAAGTGATAAGTAAAAGTACTGGGTTCAAGTCCCAAAGAAAAGTAGAAAGTAGGAAATTGGTCATTTCTGTGGGTTCAAGTCCCGCTGGACATTGGGTCTATCTTGTGATGGTCATCTCGTGGGTTCAAGTCCCCTATGTCCACAAAGGTAGATCTGCCTCAATCTTAATCCTGTTTTGGGCTTAGATTGTTGTTTCAAATTATTGTAAATTTTTCTAGGACGACAGCGGCGTCTGTTAAGAAGCGCACTTTTCTCCTTGGTAACGCTTGCGCCTGGGCAGGACGCTGACCCTTGACCTACCGCTGAGTAGGGATAGTACCGTCGACAGCGGGGGAGAACTTGGGAACCTCCAAAATTGCTAGGGGTTCAAGTCCCCTATTCTTGCGCTTTTTTGGCTACCGGTAAATTAAGTTAGGGCTAGAAAATCTGGACAGAGCAGTTCAAGTCTGGTCTGGTGAATTGGTCGCAAAAAACCTGGGGTTTGCCCGTTCGAGTCGGTTATGGTAAATCTATCGAAATTCGTAGGAGCTAAGAGGCCTAGAATCTGTGCAGTTGTAATTAAAGACGTCTGTAATATAAAATATGAGATCTATGAGTAAGATCAGTCTCTGTGTCAGTAATGCACAGCCGGATGTGCACTGATGGTGTGTGTAAATGCAAATGAGCAGCGGTGACGCGCAGAGAGGGTGGTTTCAGTTTCGAGAGTATTGAGCTTTTTGCTAAATGCCTGTATATAAGAGGTTGGTTTTGCTTATCACAAGAGTGTAAATACAGTTTGAATATATTAGTGTGGATGTATAGTAAATGACTGAATTTTGATAGATGTATATTTCGTGAGCCATAAATGTTGGTGTGTTTTATTTTTCAGTTATGTGTGTGTGGGGAGAAGCTGTGAGGACGATGAGAGGTTTCAGTTTTCTTTTTCTTTTTTCTTTTGACTTGCTCTTTCTGATCATGGAAGGCATGTCCAAAATACTCGTATGAAAGCGTATTTCGAGTGATTTTAACCGTGTGAATGCTGTCAGTATTTGATTTGAGTGACTCTGCATGATTTGTCTGAGTGAGTGGAAAATGGAAGTTTGAGAGAGAAAAGGCAGTGCGTGTGAGACGATTTATGGCGTCTGAAAGAGGTTAGAGCATTTAAAAGGGGTGTATGAAATAAAGGAGTGTGAAATATATTTCTTTTGTGATGTAAAATAGGATGTTTAAAGTTTGCAAGTGCTTTTAATTCAAGAAACGCATGAGTGAGGTTATGAGAAATTGAGTTTATTTTTTCTGATGGAAAACATATAAGTGTATACACTACAAACTGATCTAAAGAAGGGTGAAGGGTGATGTGTGTGGAGAAGTGTTAGTTGTTCTGATGTGTGAAAGAGCTCTATTTAAATGTGTGTGAGTGAAATGAAGGTGTATTGTTTTTTAGATCAAGATTTAGTAGAATTAAAGAGGGTTTTTAGACTATAAATATAAAGAGAGACAGACTCTGCAGAGAACAGGAAATAGTGAACAGGAACTCTGCATGCCCATAAAAGGAACTGAGTGTGTACAGAGAGAACACAGAGAGACAGATGAGGCACATGAAGCAAATGAAGCCTTTAAGAAAAAATGAATATAATACTAATTGTATGCTTTAGTGTGTCAATACAGGTGGGACGTCTCTCAACTTTGGAACCTTGAGTGCAGCACCAGAACAATAGATTAATAGAATTGGGAGAAAATAAGCCAGGCTTTGGCTCGAAATTGTGCAGCTTGATCTCTCACTTTGTCTTTGACCCTGAGAAGAAGCTTAAAGGACAGTCAATCTCCTGATGAAGACCGACAGAACATCGTGGACTTGAAGAATTAACTGAAGCTAAGAGCAGTGCAAGCGAAGGCAGTAACACTGACGACCACTGATGAGTCCAGCAGTGTGAAAGATGCAACATGCATGCTGGTGAAGAACAGGGTGATGTGTCTGCTTGAAGGCACTGACTCTCATATTTGCCATGAATGGAGAAGAAAACAGAACAAATGAAAATAAGACTGAAGGCACTGAATGTGATATTTTGCCATCCTGGGACTTAACTTAAAAGAAAAGACTGTAAAGAAACAGAGAAGAAGACAACAGCTGAGTTGAGAAGCACGAACAGGACACTGTGAATGAAAAAGACCGGTGAGAGATGAAGCTGGGCGAGTTTAATGCGAGAATACAGGATATGTTTGGACTGAAAATTGAAACCTGAACTCATGACTGTTTAGGGATGTCCACCACAGCATAACAAAGAGGTGAACATTAGAAAAGGTGAGAATAATGAAAGAAAATAATTGTCATTACCTTAATGAATAGAAAACACACATACAAATTGTTACATGTGAGATTATTATTGAAATGAATTAGAAGTGAGATAGTTTGAATTTAGAACTCAGTGATAAGATGCATGAATTAAACCTTATTGTAACAAATACTTGCAATGAAGAAAGCAGCTTACACTCAATTAAAATGAACGCAAAGCCTTGGTGCCATAGGCAATTTGTTTTTGTTTTTGTTTGTTTGTTTTGTAAGTTTGGAAAACAAATTTGTCATCATACTTGTGGATCACAGTGACATATAATGATTAGGCACATGATTTAACAATGGCGAGTTTTAGAGCTGTAAGCAATGCAAAGTTTTTCCTTAACTTAAAAGTTTGAAATATGTAAGATGTATGAATTTTTTGAGAAATAGGAATTGCCTAAAATGCCCTAAGTCAAAATGTAGTGTTGCATCTACAAAGAAGAAAGCAGAAGAAGCATTCAGTAACTTGAAACTGGCATTACAGACAAATACAGTTTTGGCTTTGCCTGATTATGATAAGCCTTTCTACTTACACGTAGATGGACGTGCAGGCCTGTGCAGCCGCAGCAGAAGCAGTAAGAAAGTCAGCTGACATTGCTTTAGGGCACAATTTAATCATCAGAATACCCAAAATAATATGATTTGATGACTTGTGAAGGTAAACCGATATTCCCCAAGTCCCTGTGCAGAACAGCAGCATTAGTGACACATGGGGTGACCCATGTGTCCTCCTCAGGGGGATAGTCCAGGTCCTTAATACACACTTTTATACTCTAGTGATTATAGATTTATCCAGTGTAAAAACCAGATGCAATCTCACTTGTAAAAAGTGAACCTTTAGAAAAATCCGTCAGAGAAACAACTCTGGCAGAATGGATGGCAAAACTACTAGAAAATAAGGATATTGTTTTGAACAATAAACTGCTGTAAGACTCTCCAGTCTCTTGCAGGTTGACACCAAGTGTTATTGACGAAACCCACAGCCTGTAAAATTGCAGAGAGACCCTGCTGGATACATCAGAGCCACTGCAAAAGGGTTGAGGTCCCGGGAAGCCCCATCACTAAGGAGGAAGCACATTAGGAAGGCCTCACCTACGTTTGGTTGCTTCGGGGTGAGGGGGTAGTGCGATTGGGCCCCGTTGGGTAAGCCTGCACTCCACTCTCTATCCGATCAACTTTAGGGCAGCCAGGTGCAGGTGTGATGGACCAATGTGCAACAATGTGAAGGGGAAGCCTCCTGGTTACCTTGACTACAAAAGCTCACCCTTACATCCATCCTTGGATGAAAAATTGTCAGGCTCTGGAGAGACTCGGAGGCAGACCGTTACTAGAGTTCACAATTTATTTCCACAATACCGACACCAGGTGCGAATATATACAGGTGAGGAGGAGGGGGCACAGGAAGAGGGTCTCCGGAGAACACAGGCACAGAAGGGAAAGGGGCTATGTACACGATCCTTTCAGCGGCTCAGGTTGGCTCGGACTCCGGCTAGCTCACCCAGTGGTGGTCCCAGGCTGGCGAGAATCTGGCACAGAGAGAAGAACAGGTAAATCGCAGCACGAAAGAAACTCGAGACAAAGGCTTGATTAGCAGTGACACTGACGAGTGTTACACAATAATCCAGCGAAGAAACTTCCTCAGCCGCCGCCTTAAGTGAGCGTGGTGATGAGCTGATGAGTCGCAGGTGTTTGAGCCAGGGGCTGGAGTCGTCACGACTCCGCCCCGTAGAGCGCAGTGCACAGGAAGGGAGAGAGAGAGACGCAACATACTTGTAGCCATACAGGGATCGCCGAGGAGGCACAGGGTCATGACAAAAATGCCTGATACAGACCACAGAGAAAGACTGTTATGTTTGCTCGCACATGCCGAGCATATTAACACAACCATATATGGGAAACACCCTGGGACAGGTGCACTAATTCTGATTTCCGACCACCTTGAGAGTGACTTTTGTAAAGTGCACAACAACAACAACAACATCGTCATCCTGATCCAGGAAGAAGCGCTCAACTTTAACAAGTTTTAAAGAGACTGTTGATCGTCATTGAATTTTTCTTGTTTTTATTTTGCTTTTCTTTACTTATGTTATTCTTTGTTTGAAGCTGTAATTTCACAGATGATAAGTTTATCATTCACAGCATACGCAGATGTACCAAAACCAGTGAAGACTTCTTTTCCTATTTTTCAGATGAAGATGAAGTGTAACTAATGATGTAGTAACTGAGAATGTGAAAGACAAGTAGTTACTCACTGATGAATTGTACATTTCATTTCGTGATCAACAGGAGGGAATGTCAGAAGAGAATATTGTATAATATGATCAGCTATATGAAATGTATCTTTTTATCTTATTATTAAGGACATGTCTAAGTGACTTTTCACCTAGTAACTTGTGTGCAGCTACTAACCGCTTCCTGTCTTCAGAGAACAGAGAAGTGAAGACTCAGCTCTATTAGAAGAACATGCAAATGTAGTGAAGGGGAAAAACCCGCGGCTCTAAATGACGTTGTTACCTTTGTACACACGTACACACACACACACACACACACACACATACACACACACAAAACATTTTGTATAAATAAAGGACGCGGACAGTCAATAGACGCAGATCCTGCGTCTAAAGGGCTGCCCTCGCGAGTAAAAGAAGAACTGCAGTTGTTTGTGTTTTCTGACTCAGACGTCTCAACTGAAGAACGGCCGGGTGATTTAGAGAAATCCCCTGTCAATGTTATATCCAAGTGTCTACCTCATTATCATCTTCTTCATTCTGTGATAGGGTGATGCAAGCATGAATTGAAGCAGTTACCATTTTTGATACCATGTTCTTCAAACATGGTATGACACATGAAGTGAAAAGACACAATAACAGTATTATAACACCAACAAAAACAAGTCCTTTAATCAGCAGGGACTTCCAAGAGCCGCTTAAAAGCCACGTAAGCCAGTCTTCTGTGTTTGTGGCATAGTCTCGTTGTTGTACATCCCGAAGTTGTCTGAGTGTTTTCAGAGCATCAGTCATGTTCGGTGAGTGCACATTATCTGGAATGTATGTGCAACATGTGTTGTTAAAGAGGACACCTTTCTCCTTTCTCGGCGAGAATCATGTCCAATGCAGTAATGCACCCTGTGTTGCATTACTGCAATGCACAGAGCGTCAATTTCCTGATCCCGTTCGTCGTTGAATTTACATGAAGCATTCAGAACCTTTTGTCTTCCAGTCCAAAGTTTAAATTCCTCTGGGACATCGGAACCCCATATGGAATCATGCTGCTTGAGGTCTGGGGTGCTTCGTCATTTCCTTGTTGCTGACGTTGATGTTGACGTGGCGTCCATGGTTATCTCGAAAGTGTGGTCAGATATGAAAATGGGAGCGCACTGAGTGCAGATGTTGCTGCTCTTCACGGGCCCTCCAGGAGCGTGTGTCTGTACTGCTTTGCAGTTGGTGGTGTTTCCCATTGGCGTGGATCCGTTCTCTTGGCGGTAGCATAGGCTGTGGCTCAAATTCCCATTGTTTTCAAGAAAGACTGGGAATGATTTAGCCTTACTTCTGTGCTTCACTTTCAGGTCAACCCAGAACCATTCGTCACATGTGCCATTTCGCAGTCCTATCTGGAGAGGTTCCTCATGATTGACCACGATTCCCTGGAATTGATACCCAAGGCTGGCGTAGCTTATGCACACTGCTTGCTTGAATTATGTCCATTCCCTTGGCGTACAAGGTGGCGTACTGTGTCGTTGGGGGCATATAGGAGCAAACATAGCAGTCCTTTCTGGGTGTGCTGTCATGTATATATCGATACCATGCGTTATTCATCCATGGATGAATGTGGTCTTGTGTCATGTCACGAAGATGTGAGTTGTCATGTGTCCATCTTGTCTGCAGGTGGTGTTGTTCATCTTCTTTCTTTCGGGTGAGTGTTAATAAACTCACCAGGAGTGCAACATTAGCCACTAGGAGGACGAGTGTCTTCATGATGACCAGACACACCTGTGACCTCTGATGAGTAGACTACCGGCAAGAAGAAGAAGGCGGGGTGTACCCGATCAGCCCTCCCTCCACCAATAGATCACCAGGAGTTAGGGGTGTCGGCGTCTAAACGTTTAGGTTGTCACTCACTTTTTTGCAGTGGCTTTGATGGATCCAAGATGGTCTTTCTGCTATTTTGCAGGCAGTAGGTGGACCTTCCCACCTTGGTGAACTCCAATTTTTCCTTTGGAGTACTTTGATCAGGATCCAATCACCTGGTTTCAACCTGCAAGACACTGGAGAGTTGTTTAGAACAATCTCTTTATTTTCAGGTCTTATTGACATATCTATGGGCTCACTTGTAATTGGTAGTGGAAATGGTCTACCGTGAATGATTTCAAAAGGTGTGAGTTTCTGAGAACTTTGTGTCAGTCTCATCCACATTTCCACCAGGCCTATACACTCAGGCCATGGTCTCCCTGTTTCTTCCACGCATTTTCTCAGTCTCTGTTTTATGGTGCCGTTAGTTCTTCCGGCACTTTGCACTTCCAACAGTGCACAGTGACGTTTGATGCTAAATCCTAGTGCTTCAGAGACCTTACTGATTACTTCATTAACAAAATGTGTCCCATTGTCTGATCTTATCAGAGTGGGGATGCCACTCAATGGTGGTTGCACAACCATTTTGCTACTGAGATGGCGTCTGCTTTTTTTTTACTGGATAGATTTCTGGCCACTTTGAGAATACGTCTATGATCACTAGAGCGTATTTTGAGCCTTGGCATTCGTTTAGCTCAATAAAACCCATGTGGATTGTATGAAAAGGATGAGGTGGTGTGCATTATGCGCATTATGTGCATTATGTTTTTGGCAAATCATGCATGTTCCGACAAATTTCCGAAATTTTATCTACCACCCCTACCCCCCCCTCCTGTTGACAATAATGCTGCTGATTTGTGTAGGGACTTTGGTAGTATTGGTTTGCCATTACAAGTCATCAAACCACTTTCTAGCTGTGCTCCACAGTTTAACCATTTCCTTCGTTCTGTAGTCGGTGCGGCTTTTTGTTCATTTATAAGCACATCAAGTGGTATTTGCATTGAGGAGTCAGACATTAATGTGTCTATAGTTTGTTGTGTTGCTGCTTTTGCGGCTTTGATCTGCGAAGTTATTGCCTTCAGTGACCTCTGAGCAGCCTTTCTGGTGTGCAGCACATTTACAAAATGCTAACTGTTTTGGCAATATAAACACTTCCAACAGTGCCTGGAAAAAAGAAAAAAGATTTCCATGTTGCAGTTGGGTTAGGGGAACAGGCACGTATGACAGCTGTGAGTTCTGCACTCTGTGCAGAGTGTGAGGAAGTTAGTGCTTTTGCTTCTAAAATTGTGTCTACTGTGGTTACCGCATAACCTACACAGTTCCGCCCAAGGCTACTTTTGGACGCTGAACCGTCTACAAAGATATTAACGAAACCAGCCTGTGGGGTGCTGTGAAGGTCAACGCGTGATACAGCATACAGCAATTCTGATGTGTGACAGTGTAAGCAAGATGCCCACATAGGAAAGTTGTCTGGCATGTGTCAAACTTCTGCGTTAGGAAAAACCTTGCATTGCTTACAGTTCATAGCTCACAGCTCTAAAACTAGGCATCAACAAATCATATGCCCAAATCATTATGTGTCACTGTGATCCACAAGTATGATCACAAATTTGTTTTCCAAACTTACTAAGCAAACAAACAAAAACAAAACAAATTGCCTATGGCATCAAGGCTTTGCGTTCATATTAATTGAGTGTAAGCTGCTTTCTTCATTGCAAGTATTTATTACAATAAGGTTTAATTCATGCATCTTATCACTGACCCTTTCCAAAAATAATTTCACATATAACAATTTGAGTATGTGTTGTCTGTTCATTAATATAGTTGTCAATCATTTCTGTCATTATTTTGCCTTCTTTTGTTTATGACATGGCGGACATCTCTAAACAATCATGAGCTCAGCCTTCAATTTCAACCCAATTATACCCTGTATTCTCTTTTCGCACTTTTCCCAATTAATCTATGCTTTTGACGCTGTACTCAAAGTTCCAGGTTGAGAGAAATCCACCTGTATTGACACACTAAAGCATACAATTAATATCATTATCATTACTTTTCCTAAAACATTCATTCGCTTCCTCTTCTTAGAGTTTACCTCGTCTGTTTCTCTCTGTGAGCTGTCTTGACACACCACAGGCACACATATTTCCTGTTTCTGCAGACTAATCGAACTCTTTTGTTTCTCTTTGTATTCATAGTCTATAAACCCTTTTTAATTCTACTAAATCTTAATCTAAAACCAACACCTTTATGTCACACTCACACTTCTAAATAGAGCCCTTTCAGACATCAGGAATCATCACACACACTGCCTTTTCTCTCAAACTTCCACTCGTTCACTCACTCTACTATGAACCTTTGTTATTATTACCTATTTTTTATTATTTTTGTACAGATCACACCCAATCACTCAAAACCTACTACTCAAACTCCATTTATACAATTGTAGTGAGCAAAACCAGCATCTCAGTCACAGGCATTTAGCAACATTTGCAAACAATAGTTACAAAGCTCAATAACACTCTAAACCGAAAGCAACAATCTCCATGCGCGTCACCGCTCCTCATTAGCTTGGTAGTGTCCACATATTTATTTAATTCAGCTTCTCAATCTTGTAGCTTTAGCTGTTGTATACAGGGTTTGGCTCATTAGTTGTTAGTATAGGTTTGCTCTTCATCTTAACAAAGCCTCATCTAAGATGACAGGTTTACAGGCAGGTCAGGTGTCTCTATGCACCTGATTAGTGTAGTTATTTCCTTATTTTCTTCATCTCATATATCATTGTACTGAGTTTGAGCAAACCTTGAGCTTCATTTAGACTACTTTTAACAATCTTCCACCTCACATCATAACTGACTGAGGTGCCTCTTCTTATTAATAGTATGTCATTATTAATGTTATCATTGTATTGTTTCTCCTTTTTTATAACAGCAATAGTATATTATAATACACTACTTTACTACTAATATACAATAGTGTATTATTTTATATTTTATTATGTATCCATCACGGGTCTGTGTGAATCTGCAGCTTCACACCTTCCAAGGTGGAGACATTTGCTTTTCCTTGGCTGAACAATGACACAGCCTTAATATGCCTTATGCATCGCTCTATTTTATTTGATATATTTTGTGTGAATTATTTGGTTTCATGCATTCCATGCTTTAAAATATTGCAGCTCTTCTGTACGCTTTGTTTTCTTTTTAGCTTCCTTTTCAATATTTATTTCTGCTTGGAGGGTTTCTTATAATTTAGTCAATGCGGAGGGGCTACATTTTCCCTCCCATGTGGGAGGATTCCTCCATCTACATGCACTAATTTGTCCGGCGCCTGGACATTTTTCTCTAACCACTGCTCGTCAGCAGTGAGTTTTGAAGCTTCGTTACCCATTATAATCCTTTACAACTACACAACTGCGGCACCTTCTCGGGCACGAGAATCGAGAGAGGTAGTTGACACGGCCTTCTACTTTCAAGCTATTCTTGAAAGCGGTGTCACCTTTACGTGATGAAACACGACCTGTGTCTCTCTTTTCACCAGTACTTGGGTGGTGTCAGGAATAGAAATATTGTCCTGCTATTAGTTGCTGCTATTTTTATAATCATCATTAACATTTCAGTATTAATAGTGAGGTTGCATTTAGATGCATTCAGATGTTCAAATATATGGTTATAGCCTTTATTACAGGTCCAAAGAAGAACCATTTAAAATGGTTCTGTTGAATCTATAATTTAAATGTTATTAATGCTTTTATGATCTCTGTGTAGAGGGCAGAGACAGGAAAATACTCTCTGTGCTAAAATGAGACAGGAAACGAAACGCGTCTGCAGAGCATGTTTTGCAGAAGCGAAACCGAAAGCAGAAAGAGCCAAAGAGTTAGTATGCATTTATCTTTGATTTAAGCTTTTAGTAGAGGCTTTTGATCAAAACATTAATTCAGTAGAGTACACATATATAGTCTTGGTTCGGACAGACACGTAACCACACGCACACTTAGTTAGAGGAATCACTGATAGGGGAAAGTTCAGTTTAAGGTCAACTAAGGTTCAGAAAAGCAGATGCAAACTCTGCACGCACAGACAGACAAATAGTGAGAGGTCATGACACGCACGCAGTACATAGCATGTGCGCGCCCTCGCGCGTGTACGCACAGACACACATACACACACACACTGTTGGGGTGTAGGTGAAAGTTGACTGATGAAGCAGTAGATGCACGATGCGAGAGCTGAGCTGGCTTACGGAAACCACCGGGAGAAGATGGAAGCCAGTGTACTTTTAATTGTGCCTTGAGTTGTCAAATAGAACATTTGTGGTTTTGAAGCTGATGTATGTGATGACGCAATGAGGGGGCGTCACTAAATATACTCTGATGCATATAAAACTGTATTTTGATGTTAGGAGGATGAGATTGTGGGGCTGTCTGCTTACGGAGTCCGCTCATTCTCCCCAGCGTGTCATTTCATTAAAATCATCGTCTTTACCCTTTGGACCAGTGTGGTTACTTGCATTCCTCCTGTGTTTCCTTCCCTATATTTTTGAACCTTAACATTTGGGGGCTTCGTCCGAGGGGAAGTGAGACAGGACGGAGAAAGGTCCGAGGCGTCAGGCGCTCAGGCATTGGTCAGTGGTCAAAGTGAGTGACAAGCCGGCATATAACAAAAAGGTAGGCACCACCTGTTGATCTTATGAACCAAAGTGTGTCAAATTGGGCTGTGTAAATTGAAAGTCTACTCACTGAAACTACTGGTAGATGTCTGCTTTGATTTTTGGTGAAAAGTTGAAGGTTGAAGTAATGATAATGATAAGGAAGTATAAGTGACAGTACTGAGTAATGAGAATAAAGGAATGAAAAGAGAATTAAAGCAGTTGGACTGCGAAGTGAACTTTAGAATGATAGGGAATTTGGTCATTGTGTGGGTTCAAGTCCCATTGGTTATGCAACCCTTAAGAACTTTCTCGGAGGTGACGCTCCCTGCTGGATAGAGAAATTTATCCTTCACCTAGCGATGACTAGGGATAGTTTCGGGCAACATTCGAGGAGGACTCGGGAATCTCCAAAACTGTTGAGGGTTGTCCTTAATCTTAATCCTGTTTTGGGTGTAGATTGTTGTTTCAAATTATTCTAAAATTACTTGAGGACGAGGAGTCTGGGACCCTTAAGAAGCGCATTTTCTCCTTGGTAACGCTTGCGCTAAGACAGGACGCTGATCTTAGACCTACTAGGACAGTAGGGATAGTACCGTCGACAGCGGGAGAGAACTTGGGAACCTCTGAAATTGCTAGGAGTTAGAGTCTCCTATTTGCGCTTTTTGGCTACGATAAATTTGGTTAGGGCATTAGCAATCGGGCCACCGTCAGGGGGACGGAATACTGGCTAAAATTGGTCGCAAAAAAGTCAGGGACTTTTATCGGTTGGACCGTTATGGATAAATTTGTCGAAATTTATAGGATGTAAGAGGCCTGAAATCTGTGCAGTTGTAATTAATAAGACGTCTGTAATATAAAATATGAGATCTATGAGTAAGATCAGTCTCTGTGTCAGTCATGCACAGCCGGAAGTGCACTGATTGTGTGTGTAAATGCAAATGAGCAGCAGTGACGCGCAGAGAGGGTGGTTTCAGTTTTCGAGAGGACTGAGCGTTTTGCTAAATGCCTGTATATAAGAGGTTGGTTTTGCTTATTATGAGAGTGTAAATACAGTGTGAATATATTAGTGTGGATGATTAGAAAATGACTGAATTTTGATAGATGTATATTTCGTGAGCCATAAATGTTGGTGTGTTTTATTTTTCAGTTATGTGTGTGTGGGGAGAAGCTGCGAGACGATGAGAGGTTTCAGTTTTCTTTTTCTTTTTCTTTTGACTTGCTCTTTCTGATCATGGAAGGCATGTCCAAAATACTCGTATGAAAGCGTGTTTTGTGTGATTTTAACTGTGTGAAGGCTGTCAGTATTTGATTTGAGTGACTCTGCATGATTTGTCTGAGTGAGTGGAAAATGGAAGTTTGAGAGAGAAGGCAGTGTGTGTGAGACGAGTCATGGCGTCTGAAAGAGGTTAGAATATTTAAAAGTGTGTGTGAGAGGAAGGTGTGTGTGACTGATGATGTCAGGGGAGCACCCAGAGAAATAGACAGAGTTAAATTCTAAGAAGATGAAGCGAATGCATGTTTTAAGAAAAAGTAATAAAGTAATAAAATTATATTAATTACAGGTTTTAGAAAAGAGACAGACCGAGAGAAATAAATACAGGAACTAACAATTACATTAATGAATTGAAAACGCATTTACACAAACTGTTACATGTGAAATTATTGTTGGAAAGTTTAATAAAGAAAGCAGTTTACACTCCTTTAATTTCCAGAACCAGTGTGTCCCTAGATCTGATAACACCCTTGCCCAGTTGGCTCCTGTAGTAGGCGGGCATGGAAGGCTGGACAGCCCATGACGGGTAAGATCCCACCTCGAAACCCTGGGACAACCTAAGGCAAGGCGCAGTCACGATTGCTCGAACCTAAGTCCCGGAGTGACCGTGGAGTCACTGGAGGAGACGGGATTTAACAGGTAAGGCCACTGGGCACAGACGAAGGGGAAATGTCATTAACAATGACCAGTGATGAACCAGAGAGAGAAAATACACCCTGTCAAAAGGAGTTTGAAACACTGCAAAAGAAACATTTACAAGATCACAAAGATCATAAAGAAACATTTATAAAAACCACACATACAAACAGAAAATGCACTAACCATACAGAGATAAGCTCATGAAGAGTAATGTATAGATAGTGATTAAAACCTGGCTAAGAACACAAACATATGTAATTAAATCAGCCTGCTAATTTCATGGGGGTTAAAATGGTGTGAATGTTGAAGAAAATACACTTAAAACACACTTGGATAAAATAGAGTTGTTGTGGAATAACTCAAACGAAGCTGTATGACAAGGGAGTGAGTTATGGAAAAAAACAAAACAAAAGAGAAGTGATTACTTAGGAGTGCTCTTGCACTGATTTATCAAAGTAAGTGATTAGTATAGAAAGAAAATGAAAATCATTCAATAATGTGATAAAGTTTAAACATGTATTTCTTTTGCCAAGTTAAATTGTTGAGATATGGCTGAGTATGGAAAAAGTTTGAGAGCTCGTGTGAATGTGGACAGAGGAGGTTGCTGTGTGTGTGTGATTGAGGCCTTAAAGGAGGGGTAGATTGTTCAGAGGTGCAAATTTGATTAGGAGGTTTATAAATTAGTGTTGACACATTGTTGTAAGGTGTTAGGCTGAATCTGAGTATGGTAATGTGCTTAACCGGGGTTATTGTGGTGTACGAAACGGTGTAGCTTTTGGCGAGGTTTTCGGTGTGTTGAATGGGTGAAATTTAAGATTGTTTTAGATTTTTGAGGCTGTTGTTTTTATTTCAAGAGAGGGAGTTTTGATAAACATGGACATGTCTAAAGGGGCCCATAGTTTTTGTAACAGTGCACTTAGAGAAAACCTGTCAGGTGATTTTGTTTTGTACTTTGATGAGCTAATAATCAGCTCTCTTTTTTCATTTTTGTTCTAAGCAGGCCTGGAAGAGAGTGAACGGACGGCGCTGACGAAATTACCAAGTACGAAAATCAGGTGGGCTTTACAGAATTATAATTGATTACAATCAGAGACTGATTGGCGGCAAGTCTCTGTCTAAAAATGGATTGTATCGATTCAATCCAGTCAAAAGTATAGAGAACTATTTTCCTAAAAACGAAAACGGAATAAAACAAATGATTGAGCTCATTTTGCTGATGTGGAGCATCTGATGACGCATGCAGAAGGCTGCAGTATCAGCAAAAATATCATGTGTGAATGCATGGGAGTGAATGTGAGTGGTTGGACCAAGGGGGGAAATAAATAAAAGGTTGACAAACAGGACAAGTGGGAGACTTAAATCTGGGGATGCTGATGTTCCTTTGAGTGAATTTCTGCTTTGTCGATTTGGGTTAGACCATGTTATTACATTATGGAATGCTAAATGCTAAAAGGGAAACATTGGTTGATGAGATTCAAGTTACCATTAACTGAGGTAACACATGATTAATAACTGTTCTGTTTAAGTTTATTTTGTGTCATGACACAGATTGGATCATATAGGGGGAGAGTTGAGTAAAGGTTTTGTTTTCAGGAAATTCCAAGGATCCAGACTTTCCATGGAGCAACGATTTTGAGGAGATTTGACATGATGATTAAATTGATTTTGTTCTTTAAACACAGGTTTTCAGGGCTGAAGCAAAACACCGGAGAGGAGAATTGCTGAGCTGTTCTGAGAAATGAAATGACTAACCTTTTTTCCTTTTGATTTGTTAAGCTTGGGTGAAGCATGTTGAGTTTTTGCCACATGAGATGTGTCAAAAAGAGAGGATTTAAGATTTAATTTGTTTAATTTGAAAGGGGTTTTACTAGGATTTTATAATGATTGGGGTTGTTTGATAATCTAGATATAGTAAAACTGAGGACTTGTTAAAAGAAAGGATTAAAATGAACTGAATTCTGTTTAGAAGATAAATTGCTGGGGTTAATAAGAAGTTGTACACCAAACTTAAAGGGGAAACTGTGGGAATAAAGGATATGCTTTGGGGGAAAATAGTGAAGATTGTATGAGTAGAAAATGTGGGATTTCTTTTTGACAGATAGTAAATAGATTTATTTTTAGGGTAGAGGAGAGCTTTTTATGAGGATGTTAAGAGTGGTATGGACTCGAATGAATAATATTGGAGATTATATATGTAGAAATGATTTTTCATACACATTGCATTTTTGTGCCTTTGACGGAGTTGTGGCTCAGAGAGTCGTCTCTTGAGGGTCATAAACTTTTGGTTAACGTTATGATTAGCCAATCTACTGTGAGAATGACCTGAGTTATTGAAGGATTGCACACGCTTACAGACATATAGAGTTCATTAAGACCTGACAGTATTGATTCCAGGCAAAAGGCCTGAAATCCATTTAGCATTTAACTGAATAGGAGTTTCGTTTGTAACTAAATTGGGTGACATGTAAAATATGGAGATAACACATGCAGTTCTAAATTAGTCCTCTTATATAAAATGCAGTTACAGGATAACAAATACTTGTTGAAGGGATCAAGTTTTTGCTTTAAACCAGGTCCAAGGGGAAAGCTTATGTATTTTGGTTAAAACTGATAAAATATAATGACTGATAAAATATAATTAGAATGTACCATTACATTAAAAGCAGCAAAATGAAATAAAATGATATATTCAAACAGGTTATCACCCAGGAAATGGGAGTTCAAAATACTGTTAGAGTTCAGCTTTTAGCTATGATGAAGTTTATCTAGGAGCAATTAACTATGTGCTTACACTGAGTGATTAAAGTGATTGTTTTTCTTTGATCCTTTTAGTAGAATAAGCCCTTATAATGATTTTATGATGATTTTGCTTGTGAGAGGTGACTTTAGATGAAAGGTAGGCCCTTGCAGCAGTGGCAGTTTTGTGCACAGGATGTTGATGATCAGATAAGGAGCAAAGAGGAAGCATATGCAGAGGCGTGCTTCCTTCGATTCTCTTGAAGGCAGTGCTTGAAGAGTTTTACAAATGCTGAGTACGGTTGATTAAGATTTGAAAATAAAAGTCAAAAACCAAATATGAAATTAGGTTCATGTTTTGAGAACAATCGAGGAACAGAGTAACTTAGAGCATAGTAGGGAGAAAGTGTTTTCTATCCTTTGCAGGAGGCCCAGAAGAGAGTGGGACCCAGAAGAGGAGCAGAGACCACTTAAGCATGAAGTGTTCTCAAGTGGGAGCGGGCATTTTATAACTAAGACCACGTAGATGACATGAGGTTGTCTGATTTGTTAAGTCACAGGATGCCAAGAGAGGGTCAGAGCTAAGAACAGTGATCCTAATGTCCATGATGTCTGGGATGGACAGGGGAGCAGCTGAATGGGCCAAGGAGTGACCCAACACACAGTATGGTGACCTCTTGTGGTCAAGAGGTCAAGAGAGGGAGTGTCAGGAATAGAAATATTGTCCTGCTATTAGTTGCTGCTATTTTTATAATCATCATTAACATTTCAGTATTAATAGTGAGGTTGCATTTAGATGCATTCAGATGTTCAAATATATGGTTATAGCCTTTATTACAGGTTCAAAGAAGAACCATTTAAAATGGTTCTGTTGAATCTATAATTTAAATGTTATTAATGCTTTTATGATCTCTGTGTAGAGGGCAGAGACAGGAAAATACTCTCTGTGCTAAAATGAGACAGGAAACGAAACGCTGCGTCTGCAGAGCATGTTTTGCAGAAGCGAAACCGAAAGCAGAAAGAGCCAAAGAGTTAGTATGCATTTATCTTTGATTTAAGCTTTTAGTAGAGGCTTTTGATCAAAACATTAATTCAGTAGAGTACACATATATAGTCTTGGTTCGGACAGACACGTAACCACACGCACACTTAGTTAGAGGAATCACTGATAGGGGAAAGTTCAGTTTAAGGTCAACTAAGGTTCAGAAAAGCAGATGCAAACTCTGCACGCACAGACAGACAAATAGTGAGAGGTCATGACACGTACGCAGTACATAGCATGCACGCGCCCTCGCACGTGTACGCACAGACACACATACACACACACACTGTTAGGGTGTAGGTGAAAGTTGACTGATGAAGCAGTAGATGCACGATGCGAGAGCTGAGCTGGCTTACGGAAACCACCGGGAGAAGATGGAAGCCAGTGTACTTTTAATTGTGCCTTGAGTTGTCAAATAGAACATTTGTGGTTTTGAAGCTGATGTATGTGATGTGATGACGCAATGAGGGGGGGCGTCACTAAATATACTCTGATGCATATAAAACTGTATTTTGATGTTAGGAGGATGAGATTGTGGGGCTGTCTGCTTACGGAGTCCGCTCATTCTCCCACGCGTGTCATTTCATTAAAATCATCGTCTTTACCCTTTGGACCAGTGTGGTTACTTGCATTCCTCCTGTGTTTCCTTCCCTATATTTTTGAACCTTAACAGTGGCCAACAGTAAACAAAATAGTGGAATAGTTCAGCCTCCTTATTGTGCTGTAAAATCAACTTATTCCACCGACAAAAATAAAACAACAACAATACCTTTTCAACGCGTACTACGTTTTACGGACGAGATTTATCTAAAAATGCTTCCAGCCCCTTTTTCAGGCGAGCGTTTACTTCTAGAAACCCTTCTAAAATAGCTTCCAGCCCCTTTTTCAGGCGAGCGTTTACTTTTAGAAATCCCCCTAAAAATGCTTCCAGCCCTTTTCCAGGCGAGCCTTTACTTTTAGGAATGCTACCAACCCCTCTGGGCGAGCCTAAACGTTTTACGCGAGGTGTCTCAGAGTGTTAATATTCACCTGGTTGCTGCCGGTCTCTCAGGTCTACCTCATCGACCCCCACCGCCGTGGACCACTTTTAAAAACGCTGGCCAGAACCCGAATTCACGTCTCTGGACTTTATCCTGTACCTGGACAGGAGCTGTCGACAGACTTCAGCGCGGGCTTCACACGACGTCAGGACTCGATGAGGTTTTCCTGTGGGGTCACACAAAAGTGCTGTGTCCCATCCGGCTCGAAGGACCAAGAAATGTCAGGAGATTTCCTGTATTGCAACTCAGGTCAGAATAAAAACGCTCAGACAGGTTTAACGTGTACACGGGTGAGACTCAGGGAGACTCGCACCCTGCAGTAAAAAAAAAAACAGCCTTTATTCAGAGAGCACATACAGGAAGAGAGAAAATAGAAGCGTGCTGCGTGCAGGCTTCCTGTGGAGTCTGCACAGAGTGTAACTTCCCCATTTAGGAGTCTGCACAGAGTGTGACTTCCCCATTTAAGCTGAATACTGAAAGAGCAAACACATTTAGATAATGAAACGTACTTTTAAGCATAACATAATAAAAATCCCAAAATCCTGAAAAATCTCTTAACAACATGTAAAAATGCGGTGTTAAGCGATACGGTTGAAAATTTTGAGTGCGACTAACTTTTTAAAGTCCCGGTGCGCCCATGGCAAAAAGTTAGTCTAGAGCCCTGATTAGTAAATCATATGCCTAATCATTATGTGTCACTGTGATCCACAGGTATGATCACACATTTAATTAGTTATTTTTCAACCCAACAAAACAAACAAACAAAAACATGATGCTGATGCTATGAACGCTTTACACACATGAATCAGGATGCAAGAAAAGCTGCTGCCCATCTGAGGTGTGAGGTAAAAAACTGAACTCACAGACAGCTGCATGTTTGAGCTATAATAGCTCTGTTTCCCTCCCTCTGATGTGTTCTCATGCAGCCCCTGCTCTGAAAATGTGTAGCTTGCTCATCAGCTTAGAAGTGACCACATATTCAATTCAGCTTCTCCATCTTGTGGTTTTAGCTGTTGTATACAGGGTTTAGCGTATTTGTTGTTTGTATAGGTGTGCTCTATATCTCAACAATGTCCCATAATATAATAACAGGTTTTCAAACAGGTCAAGTGCCTCTATGCACTTAATTAGTTTAGATAGTTTCCTATTTTACTTCATCTCATATGTCATTGTACTGAATTTGAGCTACCCTAAGCTTGATGCAGACTATCCACCTCACATCATATCTGACTAGGGTTCTTCTTATATTATTAGTGCCATTTACCATTTTTACCATTAGTGCTTTTTGTCAACAACAACAACAACACAATTATTATATTTCCTTTTGTGTCCCCTAGGGCGGTTGGTGACCTGCAGAATCACCATCCGCCCCAGCTGGAGGCTGCTGATCCTCAATCACTCACACGCGCGCTCACACACTCTCACAGAATAGGCCTACACAGAGTAGACAACGTGTCACCCCGGGTGACGAGCCTTCCTTTACGTGTCCCGGACACAAGGCTCTGCACAGTCCCAGACTGTGGCTTTACCTCACAGGGATAAGGACTTTGTTCGTCACCGCAGGTGACAGGCCCCTCTTGTACGTGTCCCCTCTTGTACAGTGTTTAGACGAACTCATAGGCCACAACGAAGAAAACAGTCATGCTACCAACTGGATGGGAATTACGAAAGATTTATTTAGCTTAATAATAATGTATGTATAGGATCGTATCACTAGTGCAAAGCTGGTGTGGATGAGCTGGCAAATGTATGATAAAATAATAACCCAAAAGATTTTTTTTTTTTAATGGCAATGCTGAGGCACGAAGGTGGCTCGAACACCACACCAGCAGAGGACCCGGAGCAGGACAGCAGCAGGAATGGAGACTGGGAAGACCTAGAAAGATGGGAATTTCTGCCCACAGAACACTGGCCAGAGCACCTGGTCATGTCCACAATCTCCCGACAACACAAGGACTACACACACTCACATAGCAAATCTGAATAAAGGCCTAGGGCCATAACAGCTGTTCCAAGAAGAAACAGGAAAGAGTGAACATGTATAATTACTTTGCAATCTACTTTAGTTTTAGAAGTGAATTTGTTGCCAGTGTCAGTTCAGTCATGGTTTTATAAAGACTGAACTTTTGATTCAGAGCAGTGAAATAGTGTAAAGTGTAACAGTGTAATGCAAACCCATAAAAAAAGTTTGCCAGTATCATTTGTTAGGAATTCTTAAATGACGCTGAGAAGCTCACAGTAAAAAGATACTGGGTTTGAATCCACGCCGGGGCCTTTCTGTTTTGCGTTTGCATGTTCTTCCTGTGTCTGTGTAGGTACTCTGGCTTCCCCCCAAAGTCCAAAGACATGCGTGGGGGTAAGTTAACTGGTGATTCTAACTTGTTAATACGTGTGAATGGTTGTCTGTCTTAGCCCTGTAACACATAAGAAACCTGGGCAGGATGTACACTGACTTTCGCCCTATTATATTCCCTATAGATAGGAAAATGGATGGATGGAGGGATCGATCGATAGACTGATTATTAAAAGTTATAGGTATGGTATCTGATCTGCCCCAAAATGATTCTGTATAAAGACAATTAGACTTTCTAGCCATAAGAAGTATAGGAGCCTAACAATCCCTGCTTACTGATATATAAGACTGTTTAATGCATATTTCTTTGATCACAATGTTTCAAATAATGATTGAAAATGTTTTTAAAAATCCTGTGGGACTCACCTTTGGTGTAACTGTTCAGTGATAACACATGGTGTGGGGGGTCACGGTTTCATCAGCTTTCCATTCAGCCACCACATCGACTTCCTTTGCCTGTGCTCGTGAAACAAAGCCGTTCCAGTCTTCCATGCCTCCACTGATCACTATTGCATCATCTAGCTTACATCCCTCTTCTTGCATGTCCCTGCTTTTCGTATCCTCTGATTGCCATTCCTGCTCACCATGTCCAATTTTACTTTCTCCTTGATTCTCCATCCTTTACGCCAATTCCTCAAAATATGTCTGAATACATAAGAGGTTGTTTTTCAGTGTTTGCAAAGTCAGGCAAAAAAAAAAAAGCTACAGCAAATATAATCTGCTAGTCAGGCTAGTAGTACCACAACAGATTATGTCAGTGTGGATTTGCCAATCTGAGTTAATCCTCAATTAAATCTGAGCACAGACTATGCCATCACCTGACAGTCAAAGAACTCTAAGAAGGTCCTTGGACAACATCCAGGGCTGGACTGGGACAAAAAATCGGCCCGGGCATTATGACTAGAGACCGGCCCACCAGGTATTATAGGAAAAGCCATAAAGCCTTTGAATGAAAACAAACGCTGTTGTGACAGTGATGTACACTGTCTTGTTGGTATATGTATGATTTCTATATCGTCTTGATGCATTCTATACATTTTACAGCAGATGAAAACTTTGGTTGTAAGATTCAGATAATTATTTAATAACAGCTAGACATTTTAAATGAGAATAAGAAATAAAATTATTTTTTGTGCCCCCCTTTCCCTGTTAATGCCCTACCTGGCCCCCTGGCAAAACTTTGCTAGACCCACCCCTGCACAGTTACCAGCTGTCAGCTACATAGAAAAGGATCCTGGTGTTATTTGTCTCTCAGAAACAGTTCATAACTTCCCTTCAACTCATTCATGTCACCTAAAAGGTAAACCTGTTTCTCCATCACCTGTTCAGCTCTGATGATTCAGTAAGGACATCTCCTGGTTTCATCTTCATGTTTCCCTCTCACCACATATCCAAACCAATATCATGACCAGCAGCTTTTACAGCTGTGGCTCCAACATCAGCTGATACTAGAAAGTAATATTAAATAAATTCTAACAACAGCTGATCAAGCTTAAACGTGCTGCTGTTGTTTAGCGCGACATCCGCTGGTTTCCTCTTTCTGGCGAAAAGTGGGCGATAAACAAACAAGAGAGAAAAGCCGATCAGCTGATCATTGATCAGTTTGATGATTGAAGTAGCAACAGCAGAGGGAGGGAGGGGAATGAGAGAAGAAGAGGCAGCTGACAGCGTAAAGACGCAGAATAACTCTAGCTTTGTGTCTTTTTCCATTCTAGCTGAAGTCCGGGACAAACTGTGTTTCTTTTCAGCTCAATACAAAACGCGTAATATTTTCTCTGAATACAAGACGATTCTGTTGTTTACGGGAAGGTTGGCAACTCTACTAACTAACCTTATGAATAAAATAAAGTTCACTATCAGTAACATCATAGCACCTACCCAGCTGTATAGTAACTCCATCGTGCTAGCTAGCACGCAGTACGAGTTATTGTAACTGACTGTAAAAAGTCAGCACAATGAAAATAAACTACACCTTAACTTGGTTTATATCTGACCCAGATAGACTGCAGGTCATAACTTCTTACCTGAAGTTCAGTTCACCTGACACTCGGACCGGCGGCCGCCTCAGGTCTCTGCTCCTCCTGCCTCCCCTTTCCCTCATCCACCTGCTGGCCTCTGGAGTAGCTCCGCCATAGCCACCACCAAACAACTGAGTTATTTTTACACATTGGCCATCATCTGGCCAATCCACCATCTTTCATTGTTTATATTGTTACAAAAAAAACAAACAAACAAAAAAACATCAGCCAATAAAAATGAAAAATCACCATTTGCCCGGTATGCCCGATGGCCAATCCAACTATAACAACATCTATAGTGGAAAACAAGAATTAATTTTGTTTTTGGTCACATTAGACTTTGGTTAATGTCTATTAGATACCTGATAAGATGGAGTTCAGTTAAACAGAGTTTTATTAAATAGGGAATATCAATATATTTAAGTTAAAGTACTCTGTGACTCCAGCTGCTCACTATATCTCTTTCTCTCTTTAACCTTCCAACAAACTCAGACTCTGAAAGAATACTGAACAGCATACTGTTCAGTATTCTTTGAAAGTTATGTGACTTATGTTTGCATGTTGTAATAAATATTTCTATGTTCTGTATCAGTTTGTGGTTTCTTTGTTTTCTTTTCCTGCCGGTAAGATCCTGCTGACCTTAGAGTTTCAATTCAATTTTATTTATACAGCTCCAAATCACAACAACAGTCACCTCAAGGTGCTTTATATTGTAAGGTAGACCCTACAATAATACATATAGAGAAAAATCCAAAAATCAAATGACCCCTATGAGCAAACACTTTGGCGACAGTGGGAAGGAAAAACTCCCTTTTAACAGGAAGAAACCTCCGGCAGAACTAGACTTGGGGAGGGGCGGGGCCATCTGCTGTGATTGGTTGGGGTGAGAGAAGGAAAACAGGATGAAAGACATGCTGTGGAAGAGAGACAGAGATTAATAACAGATATGATTCAATGCAGAGAGGTCTATTAACACATACTGAGTGAGAAAGGTGACTGGAAAGGAAAAACTCAATGCATCATGGGAATCCCCAGCAGCCTACGTCTATTGCAGCATAACTAAGGGAGGATTCAGGGTCACCTGGTCCAGCCCTAACTATATGCTTTAGCAAAAAGGAAAGTTTTAAGCCTAATCTTGAAAGTAGAGATAGTGTCTGTCTCCCGAATCCAAACTGGAAGCTGGTTCCACAGAAGAGGGGCCTGAAAACTGAAGGCTCTCGCTCCCATTCTACTTTTAAATACTCTAGGAACAACAAGTAACCTGCAGTGCGAGAGCGAAGTGCTCTAATAGGGTGATATGGTACTACAAGGTCATTAAGATAAGATGGGGCCTGATTATTTAAGACCTTGTATGTGAGGAGCAGGATTTTGAATTCAATTCTGGATTTAACAGGAAAAAAATAGGTATATGGCTTGTGTCACTGAAGAATGTAGTTTGATTGATGACCCTAGCCTTGACCTTTTGACCCCTCCCCTTCCCCACCGGAAGTGTGTAATTTGATCCCTAAGCGTGACGAATTGCATCCGGAGAGGGAGGGGGGAACTCGGAAGTGTGTAATATGATCCATAATCGCGCCACCTGTTGCGCCACCTGTTGTGAGAAAAAAATTTAAAAAGTTTTTAGAGGGAGGGGGTCTGCGGAGGAGGAGAATAAAAACAGAGAGGCGGCGCACACTTTTCTATGCGCAGACACAAGATGGATCCTTTCATTCTGCAGCCCCCTGCGTTCCTCTGTACTTGGACGGGGAAGAGATCTGCTCTCCCGAGGCCGTAAGCATGGGAGGCAGCAGCGGCGAGTGGTCTTCGTCGATTATCAGCGACACCCCCGTCACCGTCTACAGTAACAGATCAGAAGCAACCGATGCTCCGCGGAAAGAAGGGAGAAATAAGGAGGTCTTCATGTTCCGCAGCCAGATACCGGCTCCGAGGAGCTTGCGGGGAGAATGGACTCTGCCTATTGAGGGCTGTGGAAAGTAGGGCTACATCTTTGAGTATGACATATTCAAATACAGCATATTTACTACTGAAGGCCTCAATTTTGACCCTACCAGAAATACTCCGGAAGTGTCTAGTCATTTCCAGACCTGTGCACCATGTTCCATAAGCATGAGGGGGATCAGAGAGGGAGGGGGGATCCTGAAGCATAAGGGTGACGCAGCTGTTGAGTCAGTGCTGTATAGAGAGACAGAGCGGCAGTTAGTTTTCCACAAACTCATAGTTTGAATTCTGTTTAAATATTATGACAGTTTTCTCAGTAAAGAGCTATTTCTTCAATAGCGGCTTTATTTTGCTTTCTTATATGACAGGCACAATAAAATAAAAACCTTTAAGATTATCCGACTAGTAACGGATTGCATTTATATAGAGTGGGGTGGAGGCAAGCTACATCCTTGTATGTGTTAAAATATATATATATATATATCCCTTAGTGAATACTTTGGAAACTTACTTAAACAATTAAAACACCCTCAGATGTGCTACTTTTCTTTTTGAGAGTCCCTTTTACAAGGGACTGAAAAACAAAACCATAAAAGATAATTACCGAGGCAGGCGATCTTGTTTCACTCACACACTGTCACACACACACACACACTCTCACACACACACACACGCACACACACACACACACACACACCCCACCCCGCGGGTCAAGGAGGAGTGAGACAGCGGATATCAGTTTTTCTCAATGCTTATAACCTATTGCGCGCCCCAAAAAATATTATTATTAAAACACCTAGCTACATCCTTGTATGTGTTAAAAAAAATATATATATATCCCTTAGTGAATACTTAGGATACTTACTTAAACAATTAAAACACCCTCGGATGAGGTATTTTGGTTTTGTGCTGCCCGCTCCTTCTCAGACCAAAGTAAAGAGTTTTTCTTCATTTTTGAGCTCCTTTTACATCAGGTTTTCTCATTAGCAGAAAAATAGACGGAAACCCTCAAAGAAAACGGCCTTGTTTTACACACACCAAGGAGGAGTCAACAACCCCTCTCTAATCAATATTAGTATTTCTTAATGCTTGTAACCCGGTAAATAATTTCGTACATCTCCCCATAAAATAACCCTTAGTGGAAAAAAGCTCATATTCAAAGTTTATTAAAGCACCCCCCTCTGTGGGAAAGAGTTCTTTTCTCAGTGTCAAGTTTACACCATGAGGCGAGTTTTGTCAACAGGAGGCGAGTTTTGTCACGAGCAAGAACAAGCGCAGACAACTGTTGCCCATAAAGTAAAACAAATATCCACCTCTAAGTCGTATTTTACCGTCGGAGAATGTGGAAAACAGACAACCCTCACAAGAAGGCACCCAAAAAAAGGAAATCGGACACCTCAACTTTCTTTCCCCCCTCTCCCGGCTGCGCGCACACACACACACAAAACAGAGAACCGAAGGGTGAGAGAAAAAAACCAAAAAAAACAATAAAAACACTCTCTAACTGCCGATATTGTCAGGAGAAAGATGCGAAAAAACAGATGCCTCGCTAGATGAGGATAAAATGAGAGAAGAAACGAGAGGGGAGTCAAAAGAGCCGTTATCTGCTCAGACCCTACTGTGACAGTTCTACCAATCGCGAGGAAGAGTCCGTGAATATTATGTCAGCATTCCGTCCAAACAATGCCGTCGATCAGAGCGCCAGGGCCAGCTCGCCAGAACTTTTTGAGTCTCACTCCGGTAAGTTTCTTTCTTTACGATTTTAAATTATATATCAACAGAGACGTCAATAATTTGATTACGTTCTTTTAGATTTCTACATCGATGATTTCACGCAAGTGGACTACGGTGCGTTTAAATAAGTATATATCATTTTTTTAAATAAGTTTAGATAGAGTTTCATTAAAAAACAATTCTGTTACTTACAGACGCTATCGATAGCACAGTGAGGAGCAGCATAAATCCGGCCGTTTTCCAAGGCGATTTAGAGGCCATCCTCCCCGCAGAACCTCCGCTGCCGATCGGCGAAAGACCGCGGGGAGAAGACGATGTTATTTTCGTCTCCGCACACCGAGAGAATTGCTGAGAAATAAGTTTTAAAACCGAAGGTAAACAATATGTTGTATTATCCGCCATTTTGTTGAATAACAGGATGTGACGGAGTAATCCGAGCACGCTATACCGCCCCTCCCGACCCGGAGCGGATTTTTAAAACTTTGTTTTATTTCATGACAGCGGTAATCGAGAATATACAGACCCCGCCGCAGCGAAAAGAAGAACAAGAAGACGACGTTGTTTTCGTCACCGCATACCAGGAGAACTGCAGGAAAATACCTTTTAAATCCGAAGGTAAACAATATTTCTACAAAATAACGTATTCGAAAAGCCGAGCATGTTATACCGCCCCTCCCGACTTGGAGTGGTATAACGTGTGCTAGAAAGTTTTTTTTATTTTAATCTTTCTCTCTTTGTTTTATTTCTTGACAGCCGAGATTGAGAATATACCTATTCAAACCCCCGCTACAGATAATTGGGTGGAGGACCGAGGTAAATAAAAGTTTTTCTTTTTTAAAATACGAAGGATAACCCACGCACACTGTCCCAGAGAGACACAATTTGTTTTCTTAAACTTTTTCCCTTTTGTTTTTCTCGACAGAGAATATACCTATTCAAACCCCCGATACAGACAATCGGGCGGAGGAGCGAGGTAAGTAAAAGTTTTTCTTTTTTAAAATATGAAGGATAACCCGCGCATGCCGTCCCAGAGAGAGACAATTTGTTTTCTTAAATCTTTTTCTCTTTGTTTTATTTCTCGAAAGAGAATATACCCATTCAAACCCCCGCTACAGACAATAGGGCGGAGGAGCGAGGTAAATAAAAGTTTTTTTCTTTTTTAAAATACGAAGGATATGCCGCGCATGCCGACCCAGAGAGGTACAATGTGTTTTCTTAAACTTTTTTCTCTTGTTTTTCTCGACAGAGAATATACCAACCGATACAGAAAATCAGGCGGAGGAAGCATCCAGAGCTCCTCCTCTCAGGAGACTGAGAGGTAATTGACGGGGGGATGAATCGGCCCTAATAAATAATTATGTTGTATTAATAAAGTTCTCCGCTCTATAAAATAAAAAATTAAAAAAATGTGTGGTTTTTTTTACTCTCAACTTTATACAGCAAGAATAAATAAAATGTTTGTGCAAAACACGATCGTCCTTTCGAAGGAGTAAAAAATACATTTTGTTTGTCTTTTCTTACAGCCCGACGGCGACTTCATAAGAGGAGGATCCTCGGAGACCTCAAATTCATGTACGCCATAACCGTCCGTGCATATGCATCAATATATCGACACAAGGATCTGTAAAAGGGATGCAAAGTAAAAGCATACACATGTAAAAGTCTGTGAATTAAGAAATAAAGAAAATCATGTCGGAAGAACGCAGCATTCCTGACGCTTTGTTGGAAGCCGTGGCAGAATTGAACAGAGACGTTGATCATATAGCACCACCGATCCACCCCCTACAGCCTTTAGAAAACGCTTTGCAGGCCCTCCTTCAAAACATTGAAAACGAACGGCGTGCCAACCGACTGAACTTTGACCCTCTGCAGCCGTTAGAAAATGCTCTTCAGCTCTACGACCAGCAGAGGGAGGAGCGCTCTGCGGAGCGGCAGGAGCAGGTGCAGCCTGCGGAGGAGCAGCCTGCGGAACATCAACACGGAGGAGGAGGATCTCGGGTACAGAACGATGCGGTGACTCGCCGTGAACAATTTAATAATTTTGAAATAAGGTGAGTATTTAACATTCCCTCTCCAGATGACGCGGCCGACCTCGCTCAATTTTACCTCGACGTCAGGGACAATTTTGTAGATCTAGCGGATAGGGTCAGACCGGAAGTTAGTCGGGTTCAACTGGAGATCATCAGCGAGCACGCGCGAAATCACGCCGTTTGTAACGTCGACGAAAGCACCGAAAACATTGTACCGGCTTTTGAGGACCTGTTGGCCAGGCTGATACAATCAAACGGTGCGATCGTGGTAGGCTCTCCCCTAGAAATTGTTGTGCAAGTAATTAGAAATCCTAGAGGCGGCGGAGGCCCTCTTAAAAAGATTCACAAAACGTTAGATGATGAAATTCTAATCAAAAAGCGGCGCTGTCTGTACGTGGTAAAAAACAAAAACGATAATCTCTGCTTCGCCATTAACTTGGCTCACCTCACCGACCCTCATTTCACAGATAAACAGGCCCTGGAACGCGGCAGAGAGCTGCAACGTTTAGCGGGGCTGAGCGATCGGACCCAGGTAATCCTCACCGACATAGATAAATTTGAGCAAATACTAAATCGTAAAATCGTTGTGTTTTACCGCCCTCCCAAGGACAGGACTCTTTCGCTAATCGAAACAGAGTCCCCAAACACTCCTCACCCGCTGTACTTATTCTTATTCCGGCATCAATATTACGGGATATAAAATCTAAAAACATTTTTAGGAGTCCCGTACATTTGCGAGGAGTGTCACCGCGGGTACCATATCCTGGAGAAACACTTTTGCCAAAATCGCTGCAATCTCTGTTTTGACCCCGCGTGCCCCGCTCACTTTCTGGACGCTGTAATCTGTCCGGATTGTAACAGGTCATGTCGCACTCGCGAGTGTTACTTGAAGCACAAACAGCCCAGAATTCACTCTAGTTCCGGCCTCACCGTTTGTCAACAAATGTATAAATGCCCGGACTGCAAACTCCTCTCCCGTCGCGAAAAGCACAGGTGCGCTGCCGTCAGATGTAAAATCTGCGGCGCGGAGCTTCCTCCCGACAAAAATCAGCACATGTGTTACATTCAACCTCTGAAACACGAAAGCCCCGATACCGCTTCCATAATCTTTTATGACTTTGAAACCTTCCCAGACCGGGAGGGGGCGGACGTCCCTTACCTAGTGTGCACAAAATCACTAGAAGGAGAAGAGTGGCACGCATACGGTGTAGACTGCGTTGAAAAATTTGTTCAAAGATACAGAAGGAAAAGATATAGAGAGACCACATTCATTGCGCACAATGCCAAAGGGTTTGATAGCTACTTAATTCTCAGCCACCTGGTGGCAGAGGGCATGACGCCCTCGCTCATCATGCAAGGCAGTAAAATCATATGTTTCACAGAATCCGATTTCCTTCTCAAATTCATAGACTCGCTTTCTTTCCTCACCATGCGTCTCAGCGCCATGCCCAAAGCTTTAGGCTTCGAGGACAAATCCAAGGGTTTTTTCCCCCACAAATTCAGCTCGCGGGACCGTTTAAAATACGTGGGCCCGTACCCCCCTCCTTCGGATTACGGGGTAGAGCGCATGTCCCTCTCTGAACGAGAGGAGTTTCTGCGTTGGCACGGCGAGGCCTCCCGAGGCGTCTTTAACTTTGAAAAAGAGTTGCTGTATTACTGTCAAAACGACGTCAATATCCTGAGGGAGGCGTGCATAAAGTTCAGAGACGGGTTTATAGGCGAAACTAAAGTCGACCCTTTCAGCTGCGTCACTATAGCTTCCGCCTGCATGAAAGTGTTTCTCACCAATTTCCTTCCCAAAAACACTCTGGCCATCCCCTCGCCCGACAACTACGGATGCACGTCCAAAGCCTATTCGCACGCGTCCATTCAGTGGCTGGAGTGGGTATCTCGCTCTCAGAAAATCCCCATTCAACACGCTCTCACAACGGGAGGGGAGAAAAAAATAGGCCCGTACTTTGTGGACGGATACGCGCTGATTAATAGTGAAAAGTGGGTGTGGGAATTTCTGGGGTGCTTTTATCACGGCTGTCCAAAGTGCTACAGGCCCGAGGAAATCTGCCCTTTGACCCGCGCTCCTTACGGGGACCTGTACGCCTCTACCGAGGCGAGGCTCCAGGAGCTGAGAAACGTTTACCGAGTCCGCACGGTCACGCTGTGGGAGCACAAGTGGAGCGAGATTAAAAAATCGAGCGAGGAGGTTAAAAGTTTTTCTTGGCTTACGAAGCTCGGAACCTCTGTCTCCTCGCCGGGCCTTTACGGAGGACGCACTCGGCCTTGAGGCTGCGTTACAGCGCCTCGCCCGGAGAAAAAATGTATTACGAGAGCGTCACATCCCTGTACCCTTACGTCAACGCCAAGCGCGCTTACCCTCTCCATCACCCAAAAATCATCAGAGAGAATTTCGTAGACCCTCGTCGTTATTTCAGGCTGATCAGAGCCACCGTTTACTCGCCGCGCGGGCTCTATTTCCCCGTTCTACCGTACAAAACCCCCGGAGGTAAATTAATATTTTCCCTCTGCTGCACCTGCGCCGAGACTAATCACCAAAGCGGCGCGTGCCCTCACGACGACGAGGCCAGAGCTCTCACAGAGGAGTTTAACAAAGCCTTAGAACTGGGTTACAGGGTGGCTAAAATCACAGAGGTCTGGCACTTTGATCGTCGCAGCAGTGACATCTTTGCCGGCTATATTAACACTTTTCTCAAAGGCAAACAGGAAGCCTCCGGCTATCCTCCGGAAGCTCATGACGAGGAGGAGAGGAGCAACACGTGGAAGAGTACCACAGGCATCAGGGCATACATTTAGACCCGTCAAAAATCGAGGTGAACCCGGCCAAAAGACAGGTATCAAAATTGTGTCTCAACAGTTTCTGGGGAAAGTTTGCTCAGAGAACCAACCTGAGTCAGACCACTCTGGTCAGAAAACCCAGTCAGTTTTTTAACTACGTCTTTTCTGGCCAGTACGACTTTAAACACGTCTCTTTTTTAAAGACCAAATAACAGGACATGGCGCTAATTAAGTGGAGCTATAACACGCAACGTGATACCTCCCGGCGCGAGCAATAACGTTTTCATCGCGGCTTTCACCACAGCCTACGCCCACCTAAAACTCTACGAGTATTTAGAAAAATTGCAGCGCAACGTTCTGTACACCGACACCGACTTTCTGATCTACGTAGTGAAAGAGGGGGAGGAACCTTTAGAGCTGGGCAATTATCTCGGGGATCTCACTGACGAATTAAGCGGGGACACCATCCAGGAATTTGTCTCCGCAGGTCCAAAGAGCTACGCCTACCGGACCAGAAACAAGAAGAAACTTGTGGTAAAAATGAAAGGTATAATGCAGACGAGAGAATGTTGCGAGCGGGTCAATTTTGACAGTATGAGCGAGCTGGTGGAAAGTTACCTTTCATTCAGAGGGATAAGAGAGGGTTTGTGCTCAAAAACAGAACATTTCAGAAAAAGTTTCGCGTGGTCTACGACAAGAGGCGCCTCTTTCCAGACGGCACAACTCTGCCTTTCGGGTACTAGTGTGTTTTGGGTTTTTTTGTTTGTTTGTTTTTTTAGTTTGTTTGTTTTTTTAATGGAGGAAATTGATTTTGATCACAGACTGAAAGTGCCTTTTTCCTGTCTCATTGTGGGGCCTAGCGGGTGTGGGAAAACTCATTTTGTAAAGTGTGTTTTGGAAAACTGTGAACGCTCCATGAATACTGTGCCCGCGAATATTGTGTGGATTTATACTTCTTTTCAACCCATGTACGAGGAACTGTCAAAGACCAATAAAAACATTAAATTTGTCGAGGGTTTGCCTGATTCTTTCGAAGTTTTCCAAGACGCTCTGGTGGTGCTGGATGACGTCATCTTTCAGGCCTCGGATCACCCGGAAGTGGTTAAAATTTTCACTCAATACCGCCACCATAAAAACGTCTCCGTCATGATGCTGACCCAGAACGTTTTCCATCAGGGCAAATACAGCCGCACCATCAGCTTAAACTCCAGTTATATGGTGCTGTTTAAAAACCCCAGAGACAAGCTGCAGATTGAGATTTTGGCCCGTCAAATTTTCCCTTCGCAAAAAACATTTTTCTCAGACAGTTTCAAAGACGCCACGGAGGAGCCCCACGGGTATTTAATCCTCGATCTCACTCCCTCCTGCCCAGAACGTTACAGAGTGCGCGCCGGTCTGCTTCCGGGACAGCACCCCGTCATCTACCTGCCCAAATCCAAGTAGCAGCTCGCCATGTCTCAGCGTATAAAAAGGAACGCCGTCTTACTACAGGCTCTGTACCACGCGTCGCCGCAGAAACGCAAAGACATTCTCGCTCACAGCTCCCCGGATTTCCTCCAGGCGCTGTGCGAGATAGCTTTAAATCTTTTAAAGGGGAACATACCTCTTTCCGCTTCTCAATACCAAAAACTGAAACGCCAGAAAAAGATCATCAGACTGCTGGCCGACAAGAAAACGAGCTTTTAAAGAAACAGACGGGAGGGTTTCTATTCCTTCTCCTATTTCAGAAACGCTGAGATGTTTAAAACAATGATTCTCGTTCCCTCTCACGAGATGAAAAAACTGACCCGACCCGCCGAGCCCACGGTCAGAGAAGCCGCCAAAGACGATTTGGACGAAAAGATGAAAGCTATACTGGAGGATCCACGGCTAAACTCGTACGAAAAAGTCAAACGATACGAGTCTCTGCTGCGGAGATATCTCACGCTCTATAAACAGGGTCGGGACGAGGAGAGTTGGGTGACTTTCCATCTGCCGCCCGAGGAGCCGCAGCAGCAGCAGCAGGTGCATCAGCAGCAGCAGGTGCATCTGCAGCAGCAGGTGCATCCACACCAACAGGAGCAGCCCGGGGAAGAGGATGAAATTGTGGAAGAAGTATTAAAATCCCTACCCCTCGAGACATAAAAACGCCCGCTACATTATGCAGAAATTAGCGGAGGGGAGGAGGATGGACAAAGAGGGGAATTTGTTTACAGGGGAATGCGGTGCGGGGTTCTCACATGATCGATCTATTTAAAAACCTCTCCCTCTCTTTTAAAAGTAAAAACCAAACGCGTCCGAAAGGATGGACGGCGTTTTTAACTACTTTGGTCGAATCAAACATCCCCTCATCCTCCATACATAACCGTAGAGCTCGCGACCAGTACGCGCGTCTTAAATCCGAGGAGGAGGATGAGGAGGAGGAGGGAGGACTGACACCTGCGCGAAGGGGGAGAAAACCCGCTCGGTTCAAAAAGATGCTTTCCCCGACCTGGACCTCTATATAAAACCGTGTTCTGTTGTTGTTATGTTTTTTCACAAATGAAATAAAAAATGCTGCAAACAAATTGATCATTGTTTATGATTCTTTATTTGATACATGCATTTTTAAACTTTTGTAAGGAGCACGCCCCGTGATGACCTCTGCGAGATCGAGCGGGATAGCGCCCTTTCAAAAAGTCAAACACCATGCCATCATTTTTAAACACATCGTTATAGTACAGAGAAAGTATTTTGTCGACGGATAACCCCTGAGCCAAAAAATGCAATGTTGCCCGCAAACGACAGACAGAGGGTGCTGAAGCTGACGATCATGATAGAGTATTTTGTCAGAGCGGTCTTCCAGAAACTCTGAGATGACCGAGGGATAGTGAAGAAAGTCGGGAGGGAATCCGTAAGAGTCAAAAAAAGTGGAGAAGCCATCCTTTTCCAGAGTCAGAGCCAGCCAGTGTTCTCCCCTCAAGTGAGATGGGTGAGTGTTTACTATAAAGTAGGCGGGTGCTTTAAAGTCGCGTCTCAAAAAGGCCAGCTGGACCGAGGCCCAAACCCAGCAGAAAACGTCTCCCAAAGCGCGATGCAGAATGTGCTCCAGTTGAAGATTATCCATGTATTTTTTTTTTTTAATAATAATCCACCAGCACCTGCCTTTTAGAGTCAATCTCCAAAATGGAGTCGTAGCAGGCGTACACGATGAGCGTGGTGGTCTGAGGCAGAGGAACTCTGAATCTCATTTCCAGCCTCAAATTTCCGTTGGAGACTGGAGACAGGGCGTCCAGCGTCCTCGCTGGGCTCCAGATTAAAGGCAAACAGGGCGTACCCTCGTTAAATTTCCCGGCGGTCGATGCTCAGAGGCAAATCTTTGAGGTGTCTCCCAGTGGCGGAAAACATGTGGTAAAACTCTCTGACCGAATTTCCGCGGTCAAACTGGGGCTGGAAAGCTTTGGCGGGCACCTGCCTGCCGTCCTGACACAGCGCCAGATACTCCACGTCGTTGTGTCTAAAGTTGAAAGGCGACAGATCCCTCCTCCCGGTGAAGGCGTCGTGATGAACCATGCCCAGGACCACGTATTTAGGCATGGCTCCCAGAAAGAGATTGTCTTGGTTGCAGATCCTGCAATTTTCAGGGATGGAGTAGGTTTTCACAGAAACGCGTGAAAGAGGATAGAGGGCGTTTCCTTTCATCAGGGCCGCGGCGTGGCCCAGCCTGACGGCCGGGGAAACCGTGACCTTTTTGACGAATAGAGAGGCCGCGGTTATTTTCAGGGTAAACTGTGAATCCCGAGTCCCCATCAGGGAAAAGGCGTCGCTGTTGCGTATCAATTTAATTCTCAAATCCACAGAGTTCAGCAGGAGCCTCTCGCAGAAGAAAATGTCGGCGCGACTCTGCCGTGAAAGCGGCTCTCTGCTGTATCCCTTTGTTCGGCCCGTTGTTTAAAACTATAGAGTCCATGGCTCCCGCCGTGTCTTTGTAAAACAGGCCGGCGCTGAATTGACTCTTTAGAGTGTCTTCTGAAAAGTTGAGCAGCGTCTCGATCATGGTCCTGTAAGGGTGGGTGGCGCTGGACTGTGAAATCAGACGATCCCTCAGAATAACGTCGCACTGACTGAAAATTGTATTGAGGGGGTAATTGATGAGCACTACGCCGGCATCGGGTGGGATGTCGGTCCCGTCTCTCTCCGTAATCTTTACCCTCAGATGGAGCATGGTGTCGTTCAGATCGAGATACTTTTCCCCATCTCCTGGGATGAAAAATTCAATGGGTGAGTTGTCGTTCAGTGCAGAGAGGGGCTGGCATTTGTGAAGAATAGAAATATTTTACTGCTATTATTTGCTGCTATTTTTATAATCATCGTTACCATTTCATTATTAATAGTGATGTTGCATTCAGATGCATTCAGATGTTCAAATATATTGGTATTATATTAGTCTTTATTACAGAAGCAGTTATAACCACTTTAAGCTGTTGAGTTGAATTTATAATCTTAAATGTTTGTATGCAGACTGCATGGTGAAAGAAAAGGCCCCACGTAGAGTAACTCCAAAATGAGACAGGAAGTTATAGGCTTTTGAAGTTGCAGGCTTGCAGAAGTGAAACCGAAAGCAGAGTCTGAGTGCAGGAATTTTGAGCAGGGTGTTTTATTATGCATTTATCTTTGATTTAAGCTTTAAGTAGTTGTATTAGATTGAAACATTTGTTTTATACATTTTACATAGAAGTTAAGATCATTACACACAGGATGGCCTTAGCCTGGTTGCTTAAGCTGAGGTCAATTAAGGTGCAGCGCGTATGTGCAGACATACACACATACACACACATACAGACACATATAGTGAGAGAGGTCATGACACGTACGCAGTACACAGCACGCACGCGCCCCCGCACGTGCACGCACACACACGTATTAGAGAGACTCAGTTAGATAGGTAAGAGTTTAATTATGTTTTGCTTGCGACTGCAAAGTTGTGCCTGCATGAGTGACATTTTGTACAGAACGTGGACCTGATGTTCCAGAAGATAAGCCTGGGCAGGATGGAGACAGGAAGCACCTGGCTTCGACGCGAAGACGATGTTCGTTTTAAACTATGTTAAAAGTCATTGTGGTTTTGAGTTGACGTATGCTGTATTAAATCTGCCTAGCAACAGAAGAGGGGGCGGTACAATTCTCACTTCTATAAAACCTTTGTCTGACTATTGTAAAGTAGTTCAATACTGATTGGGCTCACACATGTGTTCATTAAAATGCCGTCTAATTTGCACCCGGCTGGATCTGTGGTTATTTTTGGATTTCCCCTCAATATCTGAACCTTAACACATTCTTGATATTTTTTATCCTCTATGGATAGCTGGGTCATGGGAGCCGAAAATAGATCCAGTTCGGCCAGGGTGCATTCGGCAGATTTCTTGTGTAAGAGAGACATTTTTAAAAAAAAAAAATTTTCTTTCTCAAAAAATATGCGTTATTAAAATATGTCCGAGCTCCGTTGAGGGATCCTTCTCTTCCCGCCGCCGGTCTTGACTGATTTGGTTTTTACTCCGAGGCTTTTATTTTTAACCCGCTCGCCCGGAGGGCGTTTCCTCTTCCTGCGGGACAGCACCAACATACCTCCCGCCCCCTCCTGGCGGGGCTCGGTCAGCTTCCCCATCACTCTTTTCACAGCGTCTGTAGTGATGTTGGTGGCGGCTGTTTTCAGATGAGGTTTGGCTACGGCGAACCCCGTTTTGAAGAGAGGAGATACGAAACGAAACAGCCTGGAGAAGATGGACCCTGTCCCTCTGCCGTACATCACGGGGGCTCCGTAAAACCCCGGAAGGGATCCGCCCACCTGCCCTTCATAATAGCGCACAAAACGGTGGGGGTCCTGAGGGAGGCGCGCCGCCATTCTCAAGCGGGTTTAAAGTGCAGCTTGACTATCGTTTTCCCGTAAACAAAATCCACGAACCTGTCGCAGTCCGTTTTAATTTCGACGCGAATGGTTTTAATGTATTTTTTAGATACGCGCAGGTAATGCACCGTGTTGTACCTGATGCTCACCACGTCTCCGTAATCGCCTTTCACGTTCACTACGCTCAGCAGCAGGGAGTAGCTGTCGCCGACCGGTTGATACTGAACAATGTCGGTGTAGAGAAACAGGTTATATACTCCCGCGCTCATATCGCACGGATAGGGGGTAGAGCGCTTCGACACAGTCCACCACTCGTTCGCTCTCAATCCCAACATGTAAGCCAGAGGAGGGAAGGCCTTGATTTTATGGCTCCCGTTGCCTTTCACATCCAGACGTTTGGTGATGTTGTTGAAAGAGGCCTCGAACGAGGGGTCGTACTTTTGGATCGCCGGCACCAGGTGCTCCAATAGATCTTTAATGCGGCCGTAATGACCTCCCCTGCCAAATTTTAAAATCACCAGGGGCTGATCTTCCTCCTCCTCCTCTCCCTTCGTTCGCATCAGCTCCAAGTAGGAGGCGTCCAGGGGTAGGTTGTACCAAGTGCGCGGGTAAATAAATTCGCAAAGACCCACGGTCCATTCTCCGGTCAGCTCTATGGGTTTGGCCAGGTCCACGGTGTAGCATCCGCTTGTATTATCTTTAAATAATTCCTTGCTGGCGTTGGAGGGCAGGGTCACGTAAAACCCTTCGGACTCCATGAGGCGAGTGAAAATTAAAAAATGAGCCGAATGATCCAGGGGGCTCTTTTTTTATACGCTGACCACTTCCGAGGCTTTCACCCAGCTGTTGAATTTCTCCGGCCAGTTTTTCCACTTGACAAAAACCTGCTTTTCGCCTCTGACTGTGCGCCGCTTTCTTCTCCACATGAAACGCTTTGTCCTCGGTCATTTTCACTTTCTGCAGCTCGGCCTCATAACACTAGAATTACTGAGCCTTTTTTCCCTGGTGCAAGTCCCTACTACTAGATTTACTAGCCTGCGCAAATTTGCGTAAATTCCCCCCGACCTTAACACCTCTTGGCACCCCGCTGAGATTTTCACAGGTCTTCAGCTCCATTGTTCTTCTGCTTTTGTTGTGCAAACACACCCTCCCCCAACCCCTAACCATGAGAGATTCAGGTCTTTCCTTCACAGCAAAAACTCCAGTGTTAAATTAACACTGGAGAGTGTTTATATGTGTCCACACCTCTGAGTGTTAAATATAACACTGTTGAGTGTTAAATGAACACTTTTGGCAGTGTTATATTTTTTTAAAGTAACCAAGTCAGTTTTGAAGATTTACAACGACTGACACAGAGCAGTGCTGATTTTCTAACACTGGAATATTTCTAACATTTTGAGTTATTTTCCAGTGTTAGAAAATCAGCACTGCTCTGTGTCAGTCGTTGTAAATCTTCAAAACTGACTTGGTTACTTTAAAAAATATAACACTGCCAAAAGTGTTCATTTAACACTCAACAGTGTTATATTTAACACTGGAGTTTTTGCTGTGTTCCCTGCAAGGCTACTTTCCTTCCTTACCTGCAGCGTACTATACCCCATGGTAGTTTCTATGTGCAATATTTCTCATATGCAATATTAGTTCTTGTCAATCCTTGTCACTACATTGGATGCCTGGCCATAAACATATATACACAGAGTTGTACATATATTTATATAGCACACCTTATATAATATCCATAAAGTCTAGTTATACACACAGACACATCTATATCATATATATATATATATATATATACATACACACAGACACACAGACAGATAAATAAATAGATAGATAGATGTGTGTGTATACATACACCAATATTTTTGAATACTCGTGTCCATATATATGTTTCCAGATTGTTTGTATAGTGCACTTTCTATACCGTGCTCTGTCCACTTTTTTGCAATGACAATGCAGATTTTCCACTTGTGGGACAAATAAATGCAGATTTGCTGTGTGTGTGTGTGTGTGTGTGTGTGTGTGTGTGTGTGTGTGTGTGTGTTTGTGCAACATTGGCATTTGTTTACTCAGATCCAAGGCAGGCCAAACCTCTGTGTTACAACCTACATACAAAAGAAACACATTCACAATATTCACAACAAGTCTGTTTTATTTCAAAGTGTTTCAAACTTTACAGCGTTTGCAGACCCAGTGTCCATCATCCCTGCATTTGGCACAGGTGAATTTCTGACATGTTCCACAGGTAAACCTGCTGCGATTCCTGTTGCAGCTCTCTTGCACCTGGCACTGCGTTGTCTTTACAGTCCCCGGCACAGCAATCTTCTTTTGCCTGTCCACCCTGTACATGCCTTGTACAAAATGTAGGCATTCACTGCCGCCAAATCCAGCATGTTGTAGAAAACCGCTACTGGCCACCTGCGTGTTGCTGATCTTACGGAATACATCCATGTCATTTTGTCCAACACGTCTACACCACACTGTAAAAGCAGAGAGAGTCATGAGTATGTTTTTTTTTCTATAGGCCTATATAGCACACATCAGAAAACATTGTAGCACTGGTGTAAAATTGTACACACATTCACATACCTTCATGTGGTTATAGTCTGTTATCGTGTTGGGTTTCCTCTTTCTGCCGTCACCGATCGTCACGTCTTGGTGCATGGAACTTAGAACACACACAGTCTTGTTTTTTTTTTTAGGTGCATAAATTGTCAAGGAGACACTGCCACTTCTAAGCACTGAAGTGGAGAATACCTCTCGCTTTGCAGTATCTTTTGCAAGTTGAGGAAGTTCACGCCGGACTTTATTCACCGTGCCCAGTAACGTTGTTTTGCGCTGCAGCAGTCTGTGCGACAGTGACAGTGAAGTAAAGAAATTGTCCGTTGTGACATTTCTCCCATCATCCAAAAACAGCCCCATAGCTGTGACTACCGCAAGAAATGTGGTCAAAATCTCATGAGTAAGTTGAAGGATTTCTACCAGGCATTTCTGAAAGTTGTAACACAGAGGTTTGGCCTGCCTTGGATCTGAGCAACTCTGAGTGAGCAAATGCAAATGTGCCAGGCCTCAAGGATAATGGGTGGTTTGCACAACAAAAGCTGTAGGAGAAACAAGCTGACGACCTGTGAAAATCTCAGCAGGGGTGCTTAACACCTCGGGACTTGCACCAGAAAATAAAAAAGCCAGTAATTCTAGGGGGTTTTGGGTTTAGGGAAGTTACGCAAATTTGCGCAGGATAGTAAACCTAGTGATAAAACGACCCTTCGATGGGCTCCCCGTCATAATCTTCCAGCTTGTACACGGGGGGTGAGCACCGAAGGGCCCAGGTCACAGTAAAGGTTTCGTCCGTGAAACTCTGCTCGTATTTTTTACAAAAATACTCCCATTCACTTTGGATATTCTCACCAGATCCCCCCTCTTAAATTTCATGTTTATTTTCGGACGGGCGGGGGTCGTTCCGTACAAGTTGCGAAACACTTGATCCGCGTTCTCGGGGCACACCTCGGCAGGCGTCATTTTAATGCCGGTGTGATAACTGCGGTTATACCCTTCTAACAGATCGGGTAACACCTCCAGATAGCGTCTGGTATTGTGGGCAGTGAAATACCTCCACATTCGCGTTTTTAGCGTGCGGTTAAACCTCTCCACCACTGAGGCCTTTAGGTCGCTGGCGGTGGCAAAATGGGTGATGCCGTGATTTTTCATCAGAGCCTGAAAACTCTTGTTGAAAAACTCTTTTCCCGCATCGGTTTGTACATTTTCGGGTATTTGACTCTCTCTCAACACAGACTCGAAAGCTTCAGTCACTTCTGACCCCGTCTTCTTTTTAAGGGCGCGCGCATAAGCCTTTTTTGAAAATACGTCTATGACGGTCAATAAATAATTAAATCCGTCGTTGTATTCAGACAGGTGTCTCATGTCGCACAGGTCGGCCTGAAGCTGCTTCAGCGGTTTGGTCACAAACACTCTGTTTCTCTTAAATCTTACTCGCACCAGTTTGTGCAGAGTATAAGCGTCCTGCTCGGATAAAAAATCTTGCACCTTGCGAACATCCACTTTTTTACCCGTCTCCTCTTCCACACCCCGCCTGAGCCTATCTACTCCTCCGAAACTACCGGGGTGAAGGGGGTCGTAATGCACTTTTTTCATCGCTCTTTTCTCAGCCATCCCGTCTTGTGATATAAAGCCGTCTGCGTTATCGCGTCGCAGGAGTCGGCTTTTATTATTTTTTATTTTATTCAATAACCGGGGATCTGTTTAAACATACTTTTATATTCAAAAACCAGAGATGAAGGCTTTTTAAAAATATTTTTATTCAAAACCAGAGGGTTTAACATGCAAAACAGAAATACATTTTATTTTTCAAAACCCTGAGATAAAACACGCTTAAAGAATCAAACGGGATACATTTTATTCAAAACCAGAGATAAATGCTTTAACATGCAAAACGGGAATACATTTTTTAATTCAAAAAACCTGAGATCAAACATGCTTTTGAAAAAGGTTACAAGAAAGAAAAACAGGATACATGTTTTTAAAAGTGTGCTAAATGCAGGATGATCAGCGTTTTTTTCAAAACCCTGATATATGCTTTAAAAAAGCAGCGTACATGGGGTTTTTTTGTTTTGGTTTTTTTTTTAAAAAGCAACACACACATGATTAAAAAAACGAGGTAGGATTTTAAGAAACACAATACATGTTTTTTTGTTTTATTAAAAAAGCAACACACATGATTAAAAAACAAGGTAGGTTTTTAAGAAACACAATACATGTTTTTTGTTTTTAAAAAAAGCAACACACATGATTAAAAACGAGGTAGGTTTTTTAAGAAAGAGGATACGTGTTTAAAAAACGAGGTTAAATATAGGATACATGCTTTAAGAAACCAAAAAAAGAAATCAGTCCCCTCTGTAGCACTCTGTGACCAATCTTAACTGCCCGATTTTGACCACATCCTGTCCCACCAGATTGTCGTAAGCCTCGGTGATTGCGTCAAAAACTCTCCTCACCGACTTCAGTTCATGGAGCAGAGTCTCCGCCACCGTGCTGACTTTGACGTCATCCGTCTTGATGTTGCGGGCAATCAGCAGACGTTGAATGGAAGGGATGAAACGAGGGGAGAGCAGTTTCTTCCTGATGGTGTAATAATTGTCCGAGTAAAAATCATCCTCCAAGATTTGCAGACACTCGTGTTGTCTCTGGCTGGGATGATCGATCTTACAGCCGTTGTATTCCTCGGTGCGGTACTTGTTGATCACCAAGTTGACCAGATGATACACAGCAGTTTTCACAGCGTCAATGAATAAAGAAGACGCCCAGCCGTCCATCTCGTCAGCATGCTGCTGCTCCGGATGTTCGTAGTAGCCGGGAGTGTCGGGTACCAGCTCACCCTCGTCCGAGGAACTGACCTCCTCATCGCGAAGCAGGGGTGCAGAGTCCATCTCTCTCTCAGAGCTAAAAAAGGCTTTTTGAATGACCGCGGGCTTCCTTTTTAAAACAAAAGGAAGGGGGCGTGGTCCGGGATGGGTGGGGATTTTCAGAAGCTCAGAGTTTTTTTCACCACTACGGCGTCTCTCCAGCAGCGGCAACTTTGAAAAAGAATTGTAATATCCTTCCTCACTTGCAGCATCCTTACGACCCATTCTTTGGCGGGTAAAACCATCATGCTGCGAAATAAACCGCAGTCGGGGTTGAATTTCTCCATGACGAAAATGTCAGGCGCATCAGACTCATCCGTTGAGCGCAGGCTGGCCCGCAGTCTCCATCTGCCCGTGGCTGTGGTTCCTGAAGACCAGACGGTTGACAAGATTATTTTAGTCTTGCTTAGTTCTCCGTCCTTGAAGCGTATGCCCCCGTTCCGGGGAGGAGGAGGAGGACTATCCTCTTCTTCTTCTTCTTCTTCTTCCAAAGCTTTTTCTGGAGCTGGGGGGATGTTTTCTTTATTCTCATCCGCTGAAGCAGGGGTTGCTTTCTCCTCTTTTTTTTCTGGAGCTGGGGGAACATCTTCTGAAAGTTTTTCAGCCAGGGGCTGATCTTCTTCTTCTTCTTCTTCTTCAGTAATGATGTGGAGAGGATTATCATCCTCATCGGATGAAGAATCATCCTCATCGTCCTCATCCGAGGAAGAATCAGGCATTTCAACGGGGACATATTTGTCCAGAGTTTTTTCAGCAGGGAGGCGAGGAAGAGGAGGATCAACCTCTATTTCATCGGAGGAATCCTCATCATTCTCAGCAGCGATGGTGGCAGGAGGATTAACCTCTATTTCAACGGTGGAATCCCCATCGTTCTCAGCAGAGGTGCGGGCAGGAGGATCATCAACCTCTATTTCATCATTCTCAGCAGAGGAGTCGGAAGGAGAAGGAGGAGGAGGAGGAGGATTATCCTCCTCTCTCCGGCGTCTTTTAGGAGTAACATTTTCCTCTTCTGGAATAGGAAAATCCTCGTTAGCCTCTCCGATAACCAGCGCAATCAGCAGCTTCAACACGGCCCAGTCACCGGAAGTCAGCTTCACAAGGTTGCTCGATTCAGTCAAGTTTTCTCCTTCATTAAGCTGATAGAGCCAAAGCTCTCCCAGCTCGTATTTGAAGACGTAGCCCCACTTTCCACAGCCCTCAATAGGCAGAGTCCATTCTCCCCGCAAGGTATCTGGCTGCGGAACATGAAGACCTCCTTATTTCTCCCTTCTTTTTTTTTTTTCTTTTTTTTTTAACCTGTCCCGTTTGGTTCTTTTGCCATCAGAATTATTGTCTAAAGGCGAAGAAAGATGCCCAACGGATTTACTTTACCAAATGGACCATCCCAGCCTTGCCGTAATGGTCCATCTGATTCACCTTTTATTTTATTTTCACTTGCTGAATAAGGGACAGACTTGACTGGTGGAAAGAAAGGGGAGAAAGAAAGAGGGAAAGAAAGAAAAAACCTGAGAAGAGGGACGGGGAAAAAGGGCAAAAAACAAAAACCAACAGAATAAGCAGACAAAAAAAAAAATACATATATCGATCACCTGGATCACCTGTTGAGAAAGAAAAAAGAAAGCAAGCAGAAGAAGACAAGAGTAATAAACAAGATCACAATGATCTATGGGAATATAACAGTAAATACTAAATATTAAACATTATGGTGCAGCACGTGAGATCAACAGCGCACAGTGTGCTTTGAGGTAGGAGCCCAAAAGGGTGTAGTTTGTGTGTGTGTGATCACCCGTGTGTACACCTGTGAGCATGAACGCGCTTGTTTTAAAAGGTTCCTTCATGTAATGATCTGCTAGAGAGGTGGGGGGCCACTGCCCCGACCTCCAGGGCATGAAGCAGGTATGGAGGAGATCAAAACTCCAGACATCCAGAGGCCCCAGAACACAAGAGACCAAGGAAGACCAACAGAGGGCAGCAGCGCCACTATCCCAGAAAGAGCTGAGGAGAGTCCCAGATGAGGGGTCACTCAGCAGCCGCGGAGCAGAAGCCAGGGGGTTGCAGTGACGTGCCCGTGAGCTCCGCCGGCAGCCAGCTGTGCCTGAGTGACCGAGCCCCGGGCCGAGAGGCCGAGGGCACCCCGCCTCCGAAGTGGCCCGAGCGAGCCACAGGCTCCATGCCCCGATAAGCAGCCGCCAAGGAGTGAGCCGGTGGGTACCTGGGCGCCCACCCCCAGACACAAAGAACCACCAATGCACCGATGTCTGAGGGCGTCTGCCACCGGCAGGGGAAGTGGTGGGGAGATGGGCCTCAAACCTTGGAGGGCCTGAGATGTCCCCAGAGAGGTGGGGTCTGATACCCAACCTGACATATAGACACAGACAAACAGGCACACACAGATACAAACATCTATTCCCACCCTCATGCTCTCAACACTCACCCAACGTGGAGACAGACATAGAGAGACACTGTACCAGGGTTTTAATAGTTTTGCAATTTTCATTAGTTTTTATTTTTATTTCGTTTTGACTTCAGATTTTCAATTTTATATTAGTTTTAATTAGTTTTTACCAATTGTTTGCTAGTTTAGTTTAGTTTTTATTTTTTTGAAAATCCTTAGTTTCAGTTTAGTTTTGATTAGTTTCAGTTATAGTTTTAGTTGTGTTTGCAATAAAGTGTAACAAAATCCCAGTTTCATCATATCAGTCATGCTCTTCTGCTTATCCTTGGGTATGTTGCTATTCCAGCTACCATACCCTGCACCCTGGACAGGTCGCCTGTCTGTCGCAGGGCTAACACGCAGAGACAGACAACTCACATTCCCACCTATGGGTTCTTTAAATAAATAAATAAAGGCAGATGAACAACCATTGATACCAGGCAACTATAAAATGTATATCTTGGCCCCAATGAGACTATTAACTCTTGCAGCACCGGGTGTTAAGGCAATTGACTCACACAGTTATGTAGATATCCCAGTCCTGTTGTCTCGGGATGCATCACGCTGCCTTGCCTGGGGTTAGCTTCTGTTTCTGGGGATGAGGGTTGAATGTGCTCCCTTACCTTCTCAAGGTAAGCTAGGTTAACCTTCTTGTGTGAGCTTTTCAAGTGCACTTTAAGGTTTGTGGGATTTTTTTCCTTTTAGAAATGTCCCTCATAATTTGTCTCTTTCCACTACAAGACACTTGCTTTATCCAAAACACAGTCATATTCAAAGTAATCCCAAATTGGAAGCTGGCGCTTTCTCCAGACTTTTCCTGACATGATTCTGCGCGTGGACGGAGCAGCGACACAGACGACTGGACTAACGTACTGCCACCTGCTGGCGTAATGAGACACAGCAAGAAAAAAACCTGGAAACTAAACTTCTTTTTTACCCTTGACTATTGTATGACACACACACATCAACGAAAACTAAACACATTTTTGCTATAAATTTAGTTAATTTTAGTTAGTTTTGTGAACACTCATTACAGTTTTAGTTAGTTTTCCTTTTTTTGTTTTCATTTTTATTTCCGTTAACGAAAATGTTTTTTCACTTCTAGTTTTCGTTATTTCGTTAGTTTTCGTTAACGATAATAACCTTGCACTGTACACACAATCACACTCCCCAAGCGTACTCTAAGCCCCGGGTCTAGGTACCCTTGCCCCTGGAGGGGGAAACTGCGCCCAGACTCAGGTGGTGTTACCCTTTTCCCTGCGGTGGGAGAAGCAGACCGCCCGACTCCGCAGCAGCAGGAGGCCCACATTCCAGACCCCAGTCGGACGGCCAACTCCTCCTCCTAGCCCCCGCTCCAGCAGGCCGCAGAGAATGGGGTGTGGGAAGACTCAAACCTCCCTCCACCCGCTCATATGTAGTGTTGATGTATGTGTGTTCTAAGGTGCATTTAAAACCCAGGAGGGCATGGAGCTACCTGCCAGAGCAGCAGGTAAGCGTATAGCCCCTCCTGCTAGCCCTCAATGTCTACGTGTATTTAAAATTGAGAGGTGGGCAGCGACACCAGGGGTGAGGTGTACACCCTGATGGTGATTGGAATCCATGTAGCGTGCCCACCCCCAAGATCCTATATGTATGTGTAATGAGAGTGTGAGTAATGTGAATGTCTAAGTTGTGGGATAAAATTGAGGCACAGGCAGCCAGAAGGGGACAGAGGGGGATGTCTCCTCTGCACCCTGGTGACACACCCCTACCCCAAGGCCCTGCATGTGTGGGTGATTGTGGTGGAGCGGGAAGAGGGAGGCAGCTGGAGATGGGGAGGGAAGGAAGGGAGGGGCAGTGACCCCTCTCCCTGGGGTCAGCTCCCCGCTGACCCCAGTAGGCACCCCATACTCTGCAACCCGCCTGGGAAAGGGGCCCAGGCCCATCCAGACCGGGGCCCAGTGGAGCAGCGCCTCCCGGCCCCACAGAGCCCGGGACAGTCCACCTGACCCCACCACAGAGAAAACTGCACCCACCCATCATCCACTCATCTTCCAGACTACACAAGACAATAGACGCCCAGGCTGAGACCTTCCTCCACCTCTCCTGTATCTCCCCCTCCTGCAGAGAGAGTTCCTGAAGAGAGGAAGGCTCCTGCAGGATGTGACAACCTCCCCCATCAGTTGAAGAGCCCCCCAGGTGGTTCGATGCACAGGCGGCACCCTGCGCCAGGACTGGGCCCCCATACACCTACCCGCCCACAACCCCGGCAACACACCAACCAGGACCCAAGCCCCTGAGGCTTGGCCAGGGCCCAAGCCCAGATATGGAGTACCCCCAGAACCTCACGCCCATCCCGGACCCACCCAGGGGCAGCCAGGCTACCAGGTCAGTAACCCACATCCGTCAGCACAGACCCTCCCCTAGCCCTGCTGCATGCAGCCACGAGGAAACCGTCACCTAAGAGCCAACAGAGCCCCTAATTGGCCATGACCGCTACCCCGGGTTGAGCCCCCCAAGGAAGATGCTCCCGGGGAACCCCCCGACGCCCTAAGCTTGTCCCTACCCCCACACCAATCACAACAGTGAAGGTGGGACCAAACTAAGACCCCCCACCCCCACTAGGTGATGGAGCTGATCAAAGGAGCCCAGAGCAATTGATCTGATGTGGTGGCAGAGGCTGTATCAAGATTAACCCTTAAGAACCCACAGTGACACAGGTGTCACCGCCCCTTTACACATTGAGGATAGTTTCTGTTAATGTTTCAAAATTGACACTCCCATAGTTTTTATGACGGTAAAACATGGGTCTGGGCTCTTAAGGGCTAATGTGATCTAATAGATAATTTCTATATTGGTTAGAATTAAGATTATTTTTATTTTTCCAGTTCATGAGGACTGTTTTCTTGGCTATGCATAGGGCAGTGAAAACCATATGGGCTATATTCTTTCTGTAGTGACATTATCTAAGCTGCCCAACAAACACACTAAAGGGGAAGTTGGAATGTTACATTTCAGACACTTTGCTAAGTCTTCACATATCTCACGCCAAAACTTCTGAACTGGTGGACAGAACCAAAGTGCGTGGATATAATTGTCCGGTGAATTGGTTTGGCAGTGTGAGCAGTTGTTGGTAGACGTAAAGCCCATCTTGAACATCCGATGACCTGTATAGTGCACTCTATGTAGTATTTTGTATTGAATTAATTGAAGACTGGGATTTCTAATTAGATGAAAAAGTTTTTAAGCAAATCTGAGACCAGAAGTTTTGGTCAAAGTTAACTGATAAATCCGCTTCCCATTTTGCAATAGGAAGTGATATTGATTCATCTGTTTTAGAAAGCATTCTGTATATTTTGGATAGTAATTTGGGGTTTTAAGAGTAAGAAATTGAACCACACTTGGTGGTGTTTGTAGTTCAACTTGACCCGGTTTAAATCTCTTTTTACTATGGATTTAATTTGTTGATATTCTAAAAATCTTTTCTTGTTGATCCCATATTGTGTAACTAGTCTGTCAAATGAAATAAATTCTGTTCCTTCTAGTATATGTTCTAAATATTTGATTCCTTTACTACTCCAATCTGAAAAGTTTATCATATTATTGTTTTGTAATATGTCAGGGTTGTTCCAGATAGGTGTACGTTTGCATGGGATTAATGAAGACTCAGTCAGCTTCAGAAACTCCCACCATGCTGTCAGAGAGGAGCTGATGTTGATGCTTTTGAAGCATTCATGTCGTTGGATGTTTGAGCTGATAAATGGTAGATCTGAAATCTCTAGATTATTGCAAAGTGCTTGTTCTACATCTAGCCAAGGTTCATCTAAGAGGGTATGTTTTTGCCATCCTGAGATAAACTGAAGCCTGTTGGCTAAGAAGTAGTGTTAGGTAGTTAGGTTAGGTAGTTCTAATCCTCCTTTATCCTTGGTCTTTTGTAGTGTTTTTAAGCTTATACGTGCGGGCTTATTTTTCCAAAGGAATTTGGACATATATGAATCTAGAGATCTGAACCAATCTTGCGGCGGTTTAGTTGGGATCATTGAGAATAAATAATTTATTTTTGGTAATACCATCATTTTCATAGCGGCAACCCTTCCCATGAGTGATATGGGTAGACATTTCCACCTAGCCAGATCACCTTCTACTTTCTTTAAAAGTGGGATATGGTTTAATTTAGTTAGATCTGCAAGCTTGGGAGAAACATTAATACCTAAATATTTTATATTTCCCGATTGCAGTGGAGTAGAAGAGGAATTATGGAAGGAGCAATTAATCGGAAGGACTGTAGATTTTGACCAGTTAATTGAGTAATCTGATATTCTTGCAAAAGAGTTTATCAGTTCAATCACCCCAGAGATATTGGTTTGTGAATTTTGGAGAAAGAGTAACACATCATCCGCATAAAGGCTGATTTTATGTTCCACGTTCTTGCATTTTATGCCCTTAATTACTGAATTCTGTCTAATTGCTGCTGCTAGTGGTTCGATAAAAATTGCAAACAGTGAAGGGAAGAGTGGGCATCCCTGCCTGGTGCCCCTCAGGAGACAGAAGCTGGAGGATGTCTGGTCATTTGTTCTGACACAAGCTGTTGGGGAATTATATAATATTTTTAACCAGTTGATGAAAGAAGATCCAAAACCAAATTTATGTAAAGTTGCAAATAGAAATTTCCAGTTAACTCTGTCAAACGCTTTTTCTGCATCTAGAGAAAATATTGTAGTTTCAAGATTTTTACTGTATGAGTAGTCTATCAAATTAAGTAATCTACGTGTATTTGTTGATGAGTGCCTACCTTTTATGAAACCAGTTTGGTCAGGATGAATTAAGAGGGGGGTTATTTTCTCTAGTCTCTTCGAGAGAGCTTTGCAGATTATTTTAAGGTCTACATTTATAAGGGATATTGGACGATAGCTTGAGGGATATACAGGGTCTTTGCCTAGTTTTAGCAGGAGATTAATGTTTGCAGAATTCATATTTGATGGAAGTCTGCCATTTTTTTTGATTTCCAACAACGTTCTGTAAAAAACTGGTGCTAGAATCGTCCAGAATTCTTTGTAGAATTCTGCAGGAAAGCCGTCTGGACCTGGAGCCTTATTATTGGGCATACTTATCAGGGCTTCCTGGAGTTCACCTGATGTCAGTGGCGAATCCAGTGCCATTGCTTGAGTGTCTAATAATGTTGGGAGAGTTATGTTGTCTAAAAACTGATCAATTTCCTTTTTAGATGGGTTTATTTGTGGTGAATACAACGATTTATAGAAATCCCTGAAAATGTTGTTTATTTGTTTCGGTTCATATATTGTGTTCCCAGATGAATCTTGAACAGCACATATAGTTGTTTTTCTTTATTTATTTTTAGCTGGTTTGCTAGAAATTGACCGGATTTATTACTATGTTCATAATTTTGTAAGCGTAGTCTTTGTACTAAGAATTTTGTTTTTTATCAATTATCTCATTTAATTCTAGTTTTGTTTTGCGTATTTTGTTCAGTGTTTCCTGATCTTGGTGGGACGCGTAGGCTTCTTCTAGGGATTTGATGGTTTTTTCTAATTCCTGAATATTTTTGTTTTCTTCTTTCTTCTTATGTGATGAGAAAGAAATTATTTTACCTCTCATCACAGCTTTCCCTGCTTCCCATAAAACAGAAGCTGATGTTCGGGAGTGTCATTAAAGTCTAAATATGAAGTCCACTCTTTTTAAAATATTTAATAAAGTCTTCATCTTTAAGCAGTGATGTATTAAATCTCCAGTTTTTACTTGGCGTAGTATTATTCTTGTGCATTAGTGTTAAAGATACAGGAGCATGATCGCTGACAGCTATAGGATGAATCTCAGTGTCTGAAATGTCACTCAGCAGTGAGCTGCTGACCAAAAATAATCCAGACGAGAGTAGGAGTGATGAACATGTGAGAAAAAAGTATATTCCTTACTGGTGGGGTGAAGGGGCGCCATGCATCGCAAAGACCAAAGTCGCTCATATACTGTTTGATTATATTTGTGGACTGCCAATTACGCTGAGTTCCTGCTGTATTGAGCCTATCCATTTCTTCATTTAGTCCAAGGTTGAGGAGGTCCTCCAAGAACAAGTGTGCCATCTAAGTGTTCAGAGAGTGCACTGAAAAAACCGTGAAAGAATGAGGGATCATCAACATTTGGACCATATACACTTACAATACATAGCTTTTTATCAAGTATAGATAGTTTAATGATTAAGAATCTGCCTTCTGGATCTATAACTGTATCGAGTACTGTGAAATTAATATTTTTATGTATTAAAATTGCTACCCCTTTGTCTAGAATTATAACAAGCTGAGAACACATTAGGAAACTCAGGTGTTTTAAGTTCATTCGAACCTCTAAGAGGTCTGTGGGTCTCTTGTAAAAGGACAACATCTGCCTGTAGTTTTTGAGTTGGTTAAATATTTTTAACCTCTTTTCTCTGGAGCCAGCTCCATTTACATTCCATGTAACGAATCTTAGTACACCCATAGATGTCTGTGTATAACTAGGGGTGTATGCTGTGTGTGTCGCTTAGACAGGTGGAGAGAATACATCACTTGTTCATAAATAAAGGGAGGGAGAGAGAGAAAGAATATGTGGCGAGATGCTCCCTGAGTCTGACTATGTGTGTGCATATTTACTAATATGAGTACGCTTGGCTTAAGTGTGTGTATCCTATACGACTGTGTGCACTGTCTGACTGATGTAAATGTGCTGCCGTTGAGCGCATGACTGTGCGTGATCGTGCTGTGCGTATGTGTCGAAATAAAGGATGTTGTTTGTGGATGAGTGTGGAAGCAGGTGATCGAAGCAGTGAAAGAAAGAAAGAAGAAAGAAAGAAACCAAGGACAAGTGTGAGCAGCATAAAAACAAGAGGGGGAAAAGGAGAGAAGAAAAAACAAGAAGAGAAAAAAAAGAAAAGAAAAAAAACCGGAAACATTCCAATCAAACCATTGACGGAGAGTGATGGTGTTAATACTGCTATGATATCACACTTAAGATGCGATTTGATACTAGTAAGTTAAACAGATGTTAATGCAAGTTAGTGTGAGTGGATGGGGAAAGGGTGTAGCGGATTCTTATCTGGTGTGAAGTTAATACAGCCACGGAGTGATGTCGGGTCGCGGTGGAGCTGTCCGTCCCACGCACAGCCGGTCCACAGCGATGACAGCGCTGGAGCCCTTCTGGATGAAGCCGCGTCGGATTGGGAAGAGGACCCTGCGTCGTTCCAGGATCTCTTTGGGGAACTGGTCGTTCACGCTGAAGTCCGTTCCTTTTAACTCCCTGCCGCAGCTTTTCACATGTTCCTTTTGTTTGAAGTGGCCGAATTTGGCCACGATAGGACGTGGTCTCCCGGCCGCAGCCCGAATGGGGCCGAGGCGATGCACCCTATCGAAGACGATGTTCTTCACCGTGTCCTCCGGCAGCTTCAGGTGGGTTTTGATGAAGCTTTTTACCGTGGTCTCCACGTCCTCTCCAGTGGCTTCTGGAATACCAGAAAATACCAGATTATCACGCATGCTACGAGCTTGTAGATCGATAACTGTTTCTTTTATTTTTTTATTTTCTCTATTGAGCTGGGTAACATTTTCTGTGAGACATTTCACCGACTCCCTTAGCGTGGCATTTTCAGCAGCGAGCGTTTCCACCTGCTGCTGGCTGAACTCCAGGGATTCTCGCAAGCATTTAAATTCCCGATGAAGAAGCTCCACCAAGGACAGCCTTGCGTCGAAAGTGGACAATCGCTTGTCGATTGACTCCAGTATGTCGGCAATATCTTTGCCGGGTGGCGATGTTGTGCCGGGGGAATCTGCCGGGCGAAGAATCTCCCTTCTTTCCGCGGAGCATCAGTTGCTTCTGATCTGTTACTGTAGACGGTGACGGGGGTGTCGCTGATAATCGACGAAGACCACTCGCCGCTGCTGCCTCCCATGCTTACGGCCTCGGGAGAGCAGATCTCTTCCCCATCCAAGTACAGAGGAACGCAGGGCTGCAGAATGAAAGGATCCATCTTGTGTCTGCGCATAGAAAAGTGTGCGCCGCCCTCTCTGTTTTTATTCTCCTCCCTCCGCAGACCCCCCTCCCTCTAAAAACTTTTTTAAATTTTTTTTCTCACAACAGGTGGCGCAACAGGTGGCGCGATTATGGATCATATTACACACTTCCGGAGTTCCCCCCCTCCCCTCTCCGGATGCAATTCGTCACGCTTAGGGATCAAATTACACACTTCCAGTGGGGGAGGGGAGGGGTCAAAAGGTCAAGGCTAGGGTCATCAATCAAACTACATTCTTCAGTGACACAAGCCATATACCTATTTTTTTTAACAGGAAGCCAATGAAGGGGAGCCAGTACTGGAGAAATCTGCTCTCTCTTTCTAGTCCCTGTCAGGACTCTTGCTGCAGCATTTTGGATTAATTGAAGGCTTTTCAGGGAGTTTTTAGGACTTCCTGATAATAATGAATTACAGTAGTCCAGGCTGGAAGTAATAAATGCATGAACTAGTTTTTCAGCATCACTTTGAGACAGGATATTTCTAATTTTAGAGATGTTGCGCAAATGGAAGAAAGCAGTCCTACTTATTTGTTTAATATGTGCATTGAAGCACATATCCTGGTCAAAAATGACTCCAAGGTTCCTCACAGTGTTACTGGAGGCCAAGGAAATGCCATCCAGAGTAAGAATCTGGTTAGATACCATATTTTTAAGATTTTCAGGGCCGAGTACAATAACCTCAGTTTGATCTGAATTAAGAAGCAGAAAGTTAGCGGCCATCCAGGTCTTTATGTCTTTAAGACATTCCTGCAGTTTAACTAATTGGTGTGTGTTACCTGGCTTCATGGACAGATGGAGCTGCGTGTCATCTGCATAGCAGTGAAAATTTATGCTATGTCTTCTAATGATACTGCCTAAGGGAAGCATGTATAATGTAAACAGAATTGGTCCTAGCACTGAACCCTGTGGAACTCCACAGTTGACCTTAGTGTGTGAAGAGGACTCTCCATTTACATGCACAAATTGGAGTCTATTAGATAGATATGATACAAACCACTGCAGCGCAGTACCTGTAATACCTACAGCGTGCTCTGATCACTCTAATAGGATATTATTGCCAACAGTATCGAACGCAGCACTGAGGTCTAGCAGGACAAGCACAGAGATGAGTCCACTGTCAGAGGCCATAAGAAGATCATTTGTAACCTTCACTAAAGCTGTTTCTGTGCTGTGATGAGCTCTGAAACCTGACTGAAACTCTTCAAATAAGCCATTCCTCTGCAGATGATCTGTTAGCTGTTTGACAACTACTCTTTCAAGGATGTTTGATATGAAAGGAAGGTTGGAGATTGGCCTATAATTAGCTAAGACAGCTGGGTCTAGAGATGGCTTTTTGAGTAAAGGTTTAACTACAGCCAGCTTGAAGGCCTGTGGTACATAGCCGATTATTAGAGAGAGGTTGATCATATTTAAGATTGAAGCATTAATTAATGGCAGGACTTCTTTGAGCAGTTTTGTAGGAATGGGGTCTAAAAGACACGTTGATGGTTTGGAGGAATTAATTATTGAAGTTAACTCAGAAAGATCAATTGGAGAAAAAGAGTCTAACTTAACATCGATGGTACTGAAAGTAGCTGTAGATAATATTACATCTGTGGGATGATTATTTGGTAATTTTTTCTCTAATGATTACAATTTTATTTGTGAAGAAGTTCATGAAGTCATTACTAGTTAACGTTAAAGGGATTGTTGGCTCAGTAGAGCTCTGACTTTTTGTCAGCCTGGCTACAGTGCTGAAGAGAAACCTGGGGTTGTTCTTATTTTCTTCAATCAGTGACGAATAGTAAGATGTTCTGGCTTTGCGGAGGGCTTTCTTATAAAGCAGCAAACTATTTCTCCAAGCTAAATGATGATCTTCTAAATTTGTGACACGCCATTTCCTCTCCAGCTTACGAGTTATCTGCTTTAGGCTACGTGTTTGAGAATTATACCACGGAGTCAGGTACTTCTAATTTGAGGCCTTAGTTTTCACCGGAGCTACAGTATCCAGAGTCGTACGTAGTGAGGAGGTAAAATTATTAACAAGATAATCGACCTCTGTTGGAGTAGCGTTCAGGTAGCTGCTCTGCTCTATGTTGGTACAGGGCATTGAAGATGATAACAGTGGGTGGATTATATTCTTAAACTTAGTTACAGCACTTTCAGAAAGACATCTACAGGCTAAGCATCAGGCTTTCAAATGAATTCAAAGTCTGTCTGGGTCTTTCGTTGATTAATAGGCTGGTGTTAAACAATTTCCTTTATAAATCCTTTGTAAGGTATGGCTGGTCGTCGCTTTAGTTAAGGTCACACAAAGTACTTAACAATTAGTGAATGGTATGTACATAGCCCTGGTGTATGAAGATAGGAACACAGACTGTAAGCTGTGTTCAAGGTCATGAATCACTTTGTGTCCCTTCATTATCAGACTGGTGTCTATGTGACTGAGTAACTGTGGGAATGTTTTTCTTGGAAGTAAAGATGAGCAGGGATTCATCAGTCTGCAAGAAAACTGCATCAAGAAATTTCAGTAACATTGACAGGGGATTTCTTTAAATCACCCTGCCGCTCTTTCTTTAGCCAAGACTCCTGAGTTTAGAAAACACAAACACTGCAGTTCTTTCGCTCGCGAGGGCAGCCATGAACACAGGATCTGCGTCTATTGACTGTCCGCGTCCTTTATTTATACAAGATGTTCCTGTGTGTGTGTGTGTGTGTGTGTGTGTGTGTGTGTGTGTATGTGTACAAAGGTAACAACGTCATTAAGAGCAGCCGGTTTTTCCCCTTCTCTTCATTTGCATGTTCTCGTAAAAGAGCTGAGCTTGGTCTTCTCTACATCTAAATGTTCAGAACGACAGGATGCGGTTAGTATCTGCATAAGTTCATCACACAAGTTACTAGGCAAAAGGTTATTTAAACATGTGCTTAATCACAAATAATGAAAGGATACATTTCATGTAGCTGATCACATATATACAATTTTCTCTTGACATTCCACCCTGTTTATCAGAGAAATGAAATGTACAATAAGTAACTACTTGTCTTTCACATTCTTAGTTACTACATCATTAGCACTTCATCTTCATGAAATAAATAGGAAAAGAAGTCTTCATGATCTTCATCAGTTTGTGATGCATCTGCGTATGCTGTGAATGACAAACTTATCATCTGTGAGATTACAGCTTTAAACAGGGAATAACATAAGTAAAGAAAAGCAAAATAAAATCAAGAAAAATTCAATGACGATCAACAGTCTCTTTAAAACTTGTTAAAGTTGAGGGCTTCTTCCTGGATCAGGATGACGATGTTGTTGTTGTTGTTGTTGTGCACTTTACAAAAGTCACTCTGAAGGTGGTCGGAAATCAGAATTAGTGCACCTGTCCCAGGGTGTTTCCCATATATGGTTGTGTTAATATGCTCGGCATGTGCGAGCAAACATAACAGTCTTTCTCTGTGGTCTTGTTAAACACATATCTGTATCAGTCACTTTTCATCCAAGGATGGATGTGATCTTGTGTCATGTCCATTAGGTGTAAGTTGTCGTATGTCCATCTTCTCTGTCTGCCTCGTGGCTCAGCTGCTGTTCTGCACAGGGACTTGGGGAGTATCGGTTTACCTTCACAAGTCATCAAATCATATTATTTTGGGTATTCTGATGATTAAATTGTGCCCTAAAGCAATGTCAGCTGACTTTCTTACTGCTTCTGCTGCGGCTGCACAGGCCTGCACGTCCATCTACGTGTAAGTAGAAAGGCTTATCATAATCAGGCAAAGCCAAAACTGTATTTGTCTGTAATGCCAGTTTCAAGTTACTGAATGCTTCTTCCGCTTTCTTCTTTGTAGATGCAACACTACATTTTGACTTAGGGCATTTTAGGCAATTCCTATTTTTCAAAGAATTCATACATCTTACATATTTCAAACTTTTAAGTTAAGGAAAAACTTTGCATTGCTTACAGCTCTAAAACTCGTCATTGTTTAATCATGTGCCTAATCATTATATGTCACTGTGATCCACAAGTATGATCACAAATTTGTTTTCCAAACTTACAAAACAAACAAACAAAAACAAAAACAAATTTGCCTATGGCACCAAGGCTTTGCGTTCATATTAATTGAGTGTAAGCTGCTTTCTCCATTGCAAGTATTTGTTACAATAAGGTTTAATTCATGCATCTTATCACTGAGTTCTAAATTCAAACTATCTCACTTCTAATTCATTTCAAAAATACTTTCACATGTAACAATTTGTGTATGTGTGTGGTCTATTTGTGTTTACCTCTTTTAAACGTGACATGGTGGACATCACTAAACAATCATGAGTTCCCGCTTCAATTTTTCCAATCCAATTATATCCTATATTCTCGCAGTCTTACTCGTCCACATTCACCTGACACTGGTCCCTTTTTCATTCACATTGTCCTGTTCGGGCTTCAAAGCTCCAGCAAACACAGTTTGTTCCTTCTCTTTTTCTTCTCCAGTCTTCTCTTCCAAAATTACTCCAAGCATGGCAAATATGACACTCAATGTCCAGTGCTCTTTCACAATTCTTTATCCCACTGTTCAACTGCCCAGCCTGTATTTTCACAGTACATGTTGCAGTACTCTTACATGCTGCTGCTGGTGTCGTCAGTCGTCATCAGTGTTAATGGATCAGTGGCACTGTCGTTTGCCTGGTCTTCTCTACATCTAAATGTTCAGAACAACAGGATGCGGTTAGTATCTGCATAAGTTCATCACACAAGTTACTAGGCAAAAGGTTATTTAAACATGTGCTTAATCACAAATAATGAAAGGATACATTTCATGTAGCTGATCACATATATACAATTTTCTCTTGACAAACATGTTCCTCAATCTAAAACTGCCAAGACAATATCTTATCGGGTACATCACATAATATCATTTCTGAAAATCTGGTGAAATATCTGTGTGCAAGGACCAAGAACAAAAAACAATATTGAATGCTTGTGATCTTCAGGCCCTCAGGTGACACAGCATTAAACACAAGCATGATTCTGTCAAGGAAACCACTGCACAGCCTCAGGAACACTTTTGGAAATCAATGTCTGGGAACACAGTTCACCGTGACATCCACAAATCCAAGCTGAAGCTCTATCATGCAAAGCTCCTTATATGTAAACATGATGCAGACACACCACAGTCTTCCCTGAAAAAGACATCATCTGTATTAAAGCCTTTTACTCTGTGTCCAAACCCTTGATGGATGGATGGATGGATGGATGGATGGATGGATGGATGGATGGATGGGTCTGATTTGACCTTGTATTTTGTGATGGCCAAACCCATGGCCACACTCTAAAGTCGGTAACTCTTGTGTATTTTCATTCCTTTATTTGAACACAATAACACACTTTACTTTCCAATAAGTTTGATGATTGGTTTGGATACATTTGTTCTATTTGTAAGCGTGCACATTTAGTTTACTTATGTATTCATACTAGTTCATTACTTTGATTTTTGACTAACCTTTGTTTCTTTTACTTCTTACCTGCCATGATCCCTGGAACTTGCCAGACAAAAGGTGGTGAACAGGTTTTGAAGCCGTTAAATACAAAAAGGGATAACTGGACCGCACCACCACTTCCTGCTGAAGGGGAGAATGTGTGTTTTCTTTAATTAAAAACAAAGTATTTGTACTTAATTAAATATTTGAGATTAGGGTTCAGTATTTTTGATTTTTCCTCTTTGGTGTTTAGTTTATTAACAAAGCAGACTATACTGCATTGGTTGTTGTTTACAATTGTGTTTTGTTTAGTTACCCTATATGTGTCATAGTGGTCTGATCAGTCATTGTATATACCCTTGTGTGTCATTTCATGTTTAGGTCAGTTATGTTTGTTTGAGCAGTCAGTTGGTTTGTTAAGTTTGCAGTTCCTTGCCTGAGTTCAGTTTTGTTTCTTTGACCTCTTTTATGAGCTCAAATTTATTAGTTTTGTAAATATAATTTTTGGGTTAAATAAATTCCTGTGACAACTCCTGCTTTTTCAACTCGGTCTATCGCATATTTGAAGAAAAAGATTTTAAATTCAATATTAGATGTGTCAGCAGTGCAGCAGAATCACAAAAAGTATGGCCATTTGTTTATGTATTTATTATTATTTATTTTGTATTTCAGCAAAGTATTCAAAGGAAGAGGTTAGCAAACAAATGTGGGGGAGTCAGGGAGATGAAAAAAGTAGACAGGAGTGTTGCAATGCTGGGTGTACAGCAAAGAGAGAGGTGGCAAAGGAGCTACAACAAGTAGTGGCAGTTATGGTAGATGAGTTTAAATTCCTGGTCTCCCGTCCAAAGCAAAGGACTGTGCCCAAGAGAGGTGAAGGAGAGACGCAGGCATGCAGGGTTGAGTGGGTGGAGATGACATCAGGGGCATTCAGGACCTGCTACGATGTTTGGTTTGGAGATTGTGACACTGACCAAAACACAGGAGGTGCTGGAGGTGGAAAAGCTGAAGATGTTAAAATTTTCGTTGAGAGTGATCAGGAGGGACAAAATCAGTATATCAGATGGACAGCTCAGGTTGGGCGGTTTGGTGACAAAGTAAGAGAAGCAAAACTGAGATTGTCTGGATATGTTCAGAGGAGGTATAGTGGATATATTGGACAAAGGATGCTTGAAGATCCACGCAGGAAGAAAAGAGAAAGCCTTCATAGGAGGTTAGGGATGTAGTGGATGTAGGAGGACAGGCAAAGGTTTTGTGTGACAGAAAAGTATGCTAGGGATCGGGAGGCATAAAGGGTGATGACCTACTGCGTCAACCCCTAAAGGGAACAGCCAAAAAAAGACGAAGAAAGAAAAGAGACATGACAGCATTGTATATTTATACACTCGTCATTGAGTACAGCTAATCTAAGATACTGTTCATGTGCCTTTTGGAGTCCAAACAATATTTCAACTGTTAGGATGCAAGCCTTCTATAAATGGATCAGATGCTGCAGTTCTGCATGTGTACTAACTGTAATGATTTGTACAGTATTATAGGATGATACAGAAAAAGCTTCCATTTTATAAGCTTACATTACACAATTTCCACATTCAATAACACATTACCATGTTCTACAAAAAAAACTATGTTTTTATAAAGCTGCTAACAGGGTTACTATAAAATAGTAAAATACAAAGCAACATAGAAAACATAAATTCAGCTCACTCGCCATCTAGTTAATAGTGACTGATACCCTTCACTTTATGGATTATCTCTCTTTAACAAAATATGAGTAACTGTATTCCATTACAGTTACCGTTTAAAAGGTGATAACTAGAATGCAGTTCCTTTGTTGAAATAAATGGATTACATGGCAGTCTTTTCCTGTTTCATATGTTAGGCTATCCCCTCTGTAATTCTCCAGCAAAACACACAATAAGAGGCTCTAATGTAAGCGTCCTGTTAATGTTGGTGGCCTCAGTTACACAATGGACCCGCAGCCAGCAAAATCACCAATTTACATTTAAAGAAGAAAGGAATGGGTGAAATCTTAGCGTGCAGTGCAAACTTTGTTTGCCAGCAACCAATCTGCTCTCAGCGTCAAAAGACTCTAACCTAAAGAAACATCTGGAAATAAGTTGTTTTTAAGAAAAACTAACATTAGCCTACTGCAGCTAGCTTGTTTTAGTTGTGGTAGCTACCTGGGTTATGTGCCACTTTAGTATCTTCGATGTACTATTGCTGTGTGATTTACTACTATTACTGAAGGCTACTTGTCACCAAGCTAACATTGTTAGCTGACATTAGCTGAGGTTAGTTCATAGACTGTTAGACTTGCTGGATAGCATTAACAACCTGCTAGCTGCAAATGTGCACTTCTGAATGCAGTCTATGAACTAACCTCAGCTAACGCCAGATAGCAATGTTAGCTCGTTGGCGAGTAAATGGACTGATTCTTATATAGCGCTTTTCTACTCTCACGGAGTACTCAAAGCGCTCTACACAACATGCCTCATTCACCCAATCACACCCATTCTCACAAGCACTTCATCTACACTTAGTGCTTTCTAACGACATTTCACACATTCATACTCCGATGGATGCATCGGAGAGCAAGTTGGGGTTAGTATCTTGCCCAAGGATACTTGACATGCAGACTGGAGAAGCCAGGGATCGAACCACCGACCTTCCGATCAGTAGGTGACCTGCTCTACCTCCTGAGCTACAGCCACCCAGCCTTCAGTAATAGTACATTTATGTAGTTGTAAAAAGCATGATAATATTATGTAATCCAGAGTACTTAGAATACATTACTCACATTGAGTAACTTAATGGAATACATTACAAACTACATTTTGGGGCATGTATCCTGTAATCTGTAGTGGAGTACATTTCAAAAGTAACCTTCCCAACACTGGATATATGTGTGTTAGCATCTCTGCCTCGCTCTTTGTTTCCATCATCCTACTCCATCTGACTGTCTTTGCCCCCCTCTGGCATGAGATTCAATTCTTCCTCTTCCTCTTCCTCTTCTTCCAGCGTGCAGTCACTCATTTGGCCCCAAAGTGGAGCCAGTCTGCCCTCAGCTGTCACACCCATTGGCTGGATGATTTGGTCACTGGGTAAGAAACAGTATATACGTTATTATAGATGAAAGCTTCTCTTTAACAATACTGTGTGTTCTGCATTTTTAACACACTCACCGTGACAGTCTGTTGATCATACTAATGAGGTGACGTGCCTCTTCTTTCTCTTCGTCGTCATGCCCTCCATTGGATCAGGCTGGTCTGCTTCTACCCGGCCAGTCACCAGGTTAATCTTGGCTTTGGCCTCTCGGTACTCTTCTGTGTCTGAGTCTGAGTCGCTGGAGTACTGGCTGTTACTAGAACTCATTCTACCATTAAGCAGTCCCCGAGCTGCCAACAGCCCTGCAGCATTGCCATATCCAGTATATTTGACAAATCGGCTGACTGTGAAGGGAACACAGAAGAAAGTGTTTCCATATGAAATAATTCCCTACTGTGCAGTGAGTGTTTCCAGGTATATTTCTGAAACGTGTTTTATCTTTTGTCATATTTATTTATTTCTTTTTAATTCATATTTCAATTCTAAAATGCTCCCTTGTTTTGTGTTTCTTCTATTATTAGTGTTTGGATTCCTGGGTCCTCTCCAGCCTTCGTTGTCCCTGTGAGTGCCAACAATAAAGCTGCCCTTTGAGCTACTTTCTTTATATTCGGTCCTAAACCTGCCCGCCGCACAGCACATTGACAGTATGCTTTATTAGGTGTTAATAGGTGTTAACAGAAGAGTGGAAGTGAAAGACATAATTGAAAAATAAAGTTATTAAAATTTTCATGTTTTGTCTGTTTGTTTGTTTGTTTGTTCAGATCAGGATATCAGAGACAAGATTATAGATCTGCACACAGCTGGAATCGGATACAAGACCATTAGCGAGAAGCTTGGTGAGGAGGTAACAACTGCTGGTGCAATTAAATGGAAATGGGAGAAATATTAAAGACCATCAATTACCCTCAGGCTGATGCAAGAGCTTGCTCCATGAGAAAGTTGGTGGATTAGACCAAAAGTACTTAAGAGCAGTACCAAGGGCTTAGAGAAGACCTTGAGAAGATGTGGAGGGTGAAGGTAACAGTGGTCCCAGTGGTAATTGGAGCACTTGGAGCTGGGTGAGCGGCTCCAGCAGATCCCAGGAACAACATTGGAGATCTCTGTCCAGAAGTGCGCAGTCCTAGGAACAGCTAAGCTACTGCACAGGACCCTCAAGCTCCCTGGCCTCTGGTAGAGGACACAAGCTTTAAGGATAGACCGCCCGCAAGGGCGAGAGGGGAATTAAAGAAAGAAAATATATATATCACAGTGGTAGGTATCCAAGAACAGGTCTCCAGTAAAAAGAGTTAGACAGAACCAGGCCCCAAATGTTCATGTACTCCATGAGCATCTGGCATCACAAATGACTGAGCTGCTAATGGATGAGACTCCCAGAATGGCTAACTGAAGGCCGGACAGTCCTGATACCCAAGGACCCCCAGAAGGGACCAGAAGGAACCAACTACCAATAACCTGCCTCAGTACCACATGGAAGCTCCTGTCAGGCACCATAGCAGTTAAGATGAACAGGCACATGGCTCTCAATACATGAGCTGGGCATAGAAAGGGATAGGCAGAAAGACCAGAGGGGCCAAACATGAGCTGCTGGTAGACCGAGCAGTCGCCCTAGACTGCAATACCAGACTGAACTGTGCACTGCCTGGACTGACTACAAGACAGACTCAATGGCCCAAACATGAATCAAGTTTATTTAGTTATTTATTTAATGTTGTACTTTTCCGAGTGTTTTGATATTATTAGGATGATTTAAGTTTAACGAGTCAGTTCTGAGTTCATTCTTGCCATGTCTCTGAGTTTGCCCCTCAGACAATCCAGCACATAACAGCAGGGTGCAAGAAGCTAGCAGGCAGGGCATACATGGAACACCATAACCAAGTGGCCGGCATAGTATACAGAAACATCTGTTGGACTCGTTGGACCCATTGGACTTCCAGATACAGACGGACAAAATGGTGATGGCTAATCAACCGGACATAGTGGTGGAAGACAGAAGAAAATGGCCTTTAGTGATTGATGTAGCGGTTCAGAATGACAGTAATATCAGGAAGAAGAAACACAAGAAGCTGGAGAAGTACCAGGGGCTCTTCTTTTTTTTTTTCCAGAGAAGACACTTTCTCCTGTCAACCATTCCATACAATACTTCTTACATCTAATAGTACTGTCTGCTGTTATTGTAGTGCTAATTTTAACATTTAACATGGTAACTGAGGACTGTAAGATCTGAGATGTAGCTCCTTGGTTTTTCTGGAATTTCTCAAAGCTTGTCTGACCTTGGGGTAAATTGAATATAATGTCAGCTCTTGGGAAGAATAATCTGCTCTAAGATTACTGCTGATGTTTGTTCTCCTTGGCACTGTGTTAACTCACACCTGACTGTAAAGAGTCCTTTGAAAACTTGACTTTTCCCATCACTACAGTTAGTCTTGCACACTGCAACTATACCATTTTCTTTGCAGAGCACAAACAGCAGTTCAGCAGCACAATCCTTCACATCTGTGTCAACGTGGGTCATTAGGCGGACCAGCTGGCCTCTGAGGGAGCTGTCCTGCTCAGGTCTGATGGCAACATCCCTCAGTGGAGGTAGGATCTATTCCAAATGTTGAGGTTAGATAAAAAATTGCTGATACATTTTCCAATTTGTACTTTTTTTTTCTTTCTTTCTTTCTTTTTTTTTTTTTTTTTTACCTTTTGCCGTAAGTAGTGGCGCGTCTCCCTGTGTACCCGAGAACTCTCAGTCAGTAGATTCAGTACAGGTGTTAGTTTCTCCTTCAGCTTTTGGCCCTGTGTACAATTAAACAGCTTACATATGTCACTAAAGATGAATAAAAACTGGGTAACGCTATATAATAATATAGTGGTAATAGTGTGATAACACTATTAAGCAATAGTAAGGAATTAGTAAGTGCTTATCATCACCTCATCATCATTACCTTTATTTATAAAGCACTTTAAAACAACCACAGCTGACACAAAGTGCTGTACATTGGAACTATAAAATCAAATTACATGAGATATAAATAAAAACCAAAGCAAAGAAAAGTAAATTAATTAATTAAATAACTAATTAAATTAAAAGAGAAACTAAGTCTCACTGAGCTTAAAAAGCCAAAAAAAAAAAAAAAGGGTTTTAAGACATGATTTAAAAGTGGACAGTGAAGGGGCCTCTCTAACATGCAAGGGCAAGTTATTCCATAATTTTGGAGCCACGACAGAGAAGGCCCCGCCCCCTCTGAGCTTCCTCCTGGATCTCGGTACCTCCAGGAGCAGCTGGTCAGCTGACCTGAGAGACCGACAGGGTGTGTGGAGATGAAGAAGCTCAGAGAGGTAAGGCAGGGCAAGATTGGGATTTAAAGGCATTTAAAAACAAACATGAGAATTTTGAAATGAACTCTAAAAGACACAGGCAGCCAGTGCAGTGAGGTTAGGACAGAGGTTATATGCTCTCTTTTACGAGTTCCTGTTAGGAGTCGTGCAGCCGCATTTTGAACCAGCTGCAGATGTGAGAGCAATGACTGACTGACCCCCGTATAAAGTGAGTTACAGTAGTCCACACGGGAAGAAATAAAAGCATGGCTCACTGTTTCAAGGTGCTGCCTCGAAAGAAAAGATTTCACTCTTGCCAGTCGCCTTAAATGATAAAAACTGGACTTTACCACTGCTCTAATTTGGTTGTCCAATTTAAAATCACTGTCCAATTTAAAACCAAGGTCGGTAACAACAGGTTTAAAATAGACTCCCAGGGATCCTAAATCAACAGAGGAGGACTCACGGGAACCACTGGGTCCAAACACCAACACTTCTGGTTTCTTTTCGTTAAAATTTAAATTCATCCTTTATAAAGCATTAGTCTTTCTCAGTGTATCATTTATAAACAGATATAAATGTTTTTTAATGATTAATAAGCTCATATATAACATGTTCATAGTGTCTACAAATGCGGCCTCAGGAGGATGCAGCCCATGAATTTGGACACACCCTATGAAAGGAGTATTTATAAAACTCACAAGCACTGAGGTCATATCTTAGTCATTCTATATATAGATTTGCATTTAAATACTTTAATTATTTACTTAGACTTTATAAATGATGGCATTAACATGTTAATGCCTGTTCATCAAGAATAAACTTTTGTAACATCTGTATTAATAAATTACAAACTGGGAAGGAGTTATGTTTTATAAATGATTATTTAAGCATTTACCAATATCTTATTAATGCTTAGTGGTGCAATACTGTTTTACAAACAACTTTGCTCAAATTTGCCACCATGTCAAGTTTGAGATTAACGTCTTTATATGAAGAACATTTTATTTTTCCAAACTCATCAACATCATTCTTCTGCTCTGAAGGTGAGATGCGAATGACTTACAGTCATTCAATATCTAACAATCTTTGTTTGACAGTTAAAAAAACTAATCAAATGGATGGGAAACTGGCATAAAATATGGTGGCAGTAGCATAATCTCAAAGATGCATGTTCAACCTAGGACAACTTCATCCAACTCATCATTTTAGGAAGTAAACTAAGCTAAAAATAACGTGATTTTTACTAGGAGCATATAACCATGCCATAGGGATGACATAATTCTGATGAAATAATGAAAATCCTTCACTGTCGAGCTGTTGTAGGCAAACAAAAGATTCCTTGCAGGTGTAATACAAAAAGATTAAGCTTCTGCTTTTCAGAATCATTTTGTTTTAAAGTCAGTGAAGTAGATATTTTGTGTATCAGGAAAAATACCTACTTTGCATAATGTTTTAACCATTCTGTATTTAGGTTTTAGCAGATGATAAAGGTTCTGGTAAGCCTTCTTTTCTATAATCCTCGGTTATAGAAATAAAGGCTTTTCTGGTATGGTTTAGTTAAGGTTTAATTATTTGTTACTTCAGGAAATCTTAAAGTTGATCCTGATTTTTCTTTTTCACCTGTAAAGCTCATCAGACAAAACATACCAGCACTGATATCCGTATCAGTCATGTTTTCAAACTAACACAGTCACAACATGTGATTCCTTCACCACAATTTCACTTGCCCTGTTTAGCCGTCTGTTCATAAAGAGTAACAAGTTGTGGACACAGTCCATGTTGACCCCCTCGCACTTATGGGATGCTTGGTCCACCTGGACAGACACCAGGACATCCAGACATGTCAGTGGCAATGCTGAGAGGACATTCACTGTGTGCCTGTGGACAGAAGTCATAACACTTTTTACATCAACTGTAAGAATGTCATCTAGGTTATCAATAATAACTCCAATATCTATTATTTTAGCCAAAACCTTCTAAAGCCTCAGAAATAGTAGTCTGACCCTTGGAGTTCTTCTAATGTGTCTTCTCCTTCACATGACAGGAGCAGACAATGGCGCAGCACAGCCACTAGGTGTCGATACAGGGCAGCATCTTCCTAAAACAGTTAAACATCTATAAGTGCAAAATTTATAACAACTGGGAATTGGTCACACCTCCTCCTCTCTGAACCTGGACCATGTGCGTCATTTATTTCTATGTGCTAATCTAATGTTTTTTAATTGAAAAAATGTTTCCTGCAATGAATTTGGTAATATACTTTTATTATATTTTACTTTTCCACTGGATTTACAGATAATATGGGACTGAAAATATTTCTTTTGTTTTGTTTTAAGCAGGCTTTATTTTTTTCTGATTTTCCCCTTCTAATGACTATAGCATAATGTTTTGCAGTAAACCAGGAGTAACAGACCTAGAGCAGCAAGACTTACTGCTAAATGGCACAGATGTCAAAATGCCCAAAGTTACAGTGAGATTGTTTGGGGAACATTCTCAAATTTACTTTCACATTTGCCCTATATATTTATATACTTTATTTATTTCAGACAGGTTTAGTCTATGTGATAAACAAGAAGAAAAAATGTATATTGAATTTGTAAAGGCCAACAGTTTCAAAGGGAGCCATAGAGGCAGATTAGCAACACCTTTGTATTTTCTCTTTGTCAGTTATAGACGGCTTAAACAGAGTTTACTTGCCATAGTTAACACACTGTAATGCTTTTGTTGCCTCTGCAAGAACTTTGAATAAACAACCCCTTATTATGTGAAAGTGACATCATCAGGCTTCAGTGTAGAACAACAAATTTCTATCTAAAGCCTGTTACAAGTTTTTTCGATCGCTGAAGCACAAATCGCACAGCAGAAACATAATTCTCACCACTCTTAATGCGATTCTCAAATCAGTAACACATTTCCACACACGCTGGCATTGTTTCTATGCACGCTTCACTACCAAAGACATTTTTACTGTGTTGATGCACCTCTCCCTTGAATCTCACCACACATCAAAACTGCAGTGTGAGATATGTAACTGAAGCCATACCGGCTTAACAAGGTCGGCGTCAGGTGTTGAAGGACCAGGGACACTCTGATTATATTCTCAGATTGTGCATGTTTCTCTGTTTTCTGATCCATATAGTTTCACAAGCATCAATTGTTAAGTCAAATTGTTAAATGTTGTCATTGTGTTTCTTAAATTTGTAAAGTCTTAGTTCAAGCAGTAGGATCAAAGACATTCCTTTGATCCTGACGACCTCTCCAGCCACTGTGTTCTGGGGGAGGTTTTATTGTGGATACATTCTATCTGAAAGATCTGTTTCTTGTGTTGTAAGCTTCCTGCTTTTATGATCCTTTTGGTGAGCAGGAGGTCACACAAACACACACACACACACATTCGTGCACACACATACACACACACACACAGTGCCTTGTCTTTTGTAACCAAGGGGGTTCTACGGTGGGAGGTGCTTGTGTTGTATTGTGTAAACTGTAACTGTCATGGGAATAAATAGCTGCGAGGAGGGCTGCTCTTTGAAGGAGTTGGTCTGGAGACAGGTGAGGAGCATTTAGCTTCACAGCCTGGTTCTGACAGGGGCGGATCTAGAAGGGTGGCATGGGGTGGCAAGTGCCACCCTAAAATAATCCCTTGCCACCCCAGTTTGCATATGACAGTGTTGTTTATTAAAATAAGATAGCATTAATACTTTGAGCATAGTTACAGTCAACAGTGACTATAAATGCTAAAACGGAATATATTGCATAGTGTCCCCCCCTCCACCATTAACAAAAGGTTCAGTCCATAGCAGGACCGGCTTTTTTCTTGTTTTCAGTAGCAAGCGATGCTTATGATTGTGCCAGAGCACATTTTGAACAACACCATGGGAATTTCAGATTTCACACAGGTGGTTGGTTGTTACAAGGAAGGTGAGTGTTATTAACCCTCTGGGGTCCACGGACACGCTGCACCTCCAAATCACATGACTGATTTAAGCTGACATAGCAACAAGCTCCAGCCACACTGAGTCTCTATTTCAGCCCATATTGAAAGTTCGGACTTCAAAGTTTTTAAATTTTAATTACAGCCCAGTAAATCCAGAGTTATGATAATATATATAAGCCATGCTTTTTTCTAAATACTGTCGTCACGTTTTTGTTTGTGTGTGTGTGTGTGTGTGTGTGTGTGTGTGTGTGTGTTTTAAACGATTTCTAAGGACAGCGCGAAAACAGTAAAGAAAGAAAAAAAGCCACCTCTTTCCTATCGAAAAAAAAAAGAAAAGAAAAGAAAAATGTACCATGTCGACCAATAAAAACAAAAAAAAGTCAACACGTGGGATTTGGTTGTTTAGGAAGAGGGGAAAGTTTTGGGAGTGACAGTAACGGCAGCGAGACAGAGCGAGCGAGTGAGAGAGAGAGAGAGAGAGAGAGAGAGAGAGAGAGAGTTTTTAGATGTGGGAGATTTGTGACGTTTAGCGTGGAGTGTATCGTTAGTGTGTTGTGTTGTCTTGTGTAGTTAGTCTGTTGTGTAGTTGTTGTTTTGTTTTGTGTGTCAGTGAGGGCACTAATGAATGTCACAAAGTCACATTTGCAATGTAAACACTCTCACTAAGTAGAAAACCAGCAGAGTGATACACCTCCTGTTGTCAGGCCTGCAGGTTTCTCCCTGTGCTGCTCTCCTCTGTCTTTTGGTGGAAAAACACTTTTTTTAGTGGCACACATCATTTGTTGGGCATCTTATTGTGACACCTGATTGTTCTCTCATTTTAGTTTTAGTAATATTTTTAAATGGTTGTACAAAATGAAACAAACGGCGTATTGGCTGCATTTTTAGATAAATAGTTGTAGATGTTTACAAAATGTACAATTTATATTTACATTTCAAGTTATAAAAATTTACTCAACATGTCTGTGTTTTTTTTACAGTAAAAAACACTACTAGGATTTTAAGTTCTTTGTGTGATTTCAGATCAGTAATACTAATGCAGTATTTCAGTGAAAAAACAACTAAATTCAGTTGAGCTGAAAAGAATGATCCCAAACAAGGCAAGGGGAAAAAAAATAAAATGAAACAATTTGAGGGTGAAATACAAACGTAAACTCAAAAGGAGTCAAAAATGGTCGGCTGTGTTTCAGACCTCAGAGGGTTAATCCAACAAATCATGAAAAATTAGGTGTAAATTTTTGTTCATGACAGTGCAGATTTCTGACATTTTGTGTAATTTAAGCATCAAACAGTCTGATTGTTTTCTAACAAAAAACAGTGAAACTTAAGTTAGACTTGTGTTTGTAAATGAACCCCCCCACGTTGTGTAGCTTTCTGGATTTTATTCTTAATGGGCTACATGTTTATTTATTATACAGGCTATACAGTACATAACATCAAAACTCACATGTTTTATGTAACTAAAGTGTTTAATTATGTGGGCTACAGACAATAATTAAGTTATAGACTATATTTTAATGAAAAACGTGTATACTTACTGCATTTGAATTATTTTAACCATATGTAACCACCTGCGTATGTGTTTGAAAAAAAAAGGCTTTGATTTTGCCACCCCATTTGATTTCTTTGCCACTCTCATGCCACCCTAAGAAAATTTCTCTAGATCCGCCCCTGGGTTCTGACCAAGCCTTTCCTCATTAGCGAGTAAAAGACCGGTTGAAGATGTTCTGTCTTGTTTTCGTTCTTCATGAGGAAGTCTCTAAACCAGCGGGGCCTCTGGAAACACAGACTCAACATCAATTTTGTAAAGTTTCAAATAAATCCTTCACATTTCTTTTATTTCTGAACAATTTTTAACCCACATTAGCACTATTTCCAAAGTTAGTAAGGCTTTAATAAAAGGAAAAAGCAACTCACTGGTTGTATCCCAATTCAGGGTCTGCAGCCTTAAAGGCCGCATTTTAAGGCCGATTACGTCACAGTGACGCGCCGAAGGCTGTCCCAATTCAAAGGCTGCTCGAAATGCGGCCCTCAAATGCGTCCTTCATTTCCCTGAATTTTAAGGACGTGGCGGTGTAGACTTCGTGGCCCAACATATCCCACAATTCATAGCGCGGCAGTCGGTGTGGATAATTTTGCCGCAGACAGCAGAAGCGGAGCGGCCGAAGAGTAAACTGTTAAAAGTAAGGACTGAATAATATGTCACTTATTTATGTGCAAATGTTTAATAACGGAGAACATTAAAACATTACTGTTGGCCACATGTCGGCAAAGTTATGTGACATTAGCGATGTTTGTACTTTCAGCGTTTACTTGGTTTTAAAGCCTTTCAAATATACGCCGTTCAATAGTCGACCTTAATCTTACAGAGAATGTGATGATTTTATGCGTAATTAAAGTCAGTCATATATCCACAAACACAACAAGCTGAAAATGAGTGATGCTGCTCGGTTTGCAGTCCTGAATATGACGGCACAAGCAGGATTCACTGCACTGTTAATGTTAGCTATGTTATATTGCTGCCTCTGTTCGGTGGTGTCGAGCCAAACGGACTTTAACGTGTGATTGAACGAGCTGACGGTTCACTCGTTAAGCTGAAAGAAAGATGCTTTAATCACAGGAGTCACACATGTGTCCACTGGACCATCTGGGAACTCTTCTTGTTTAGCACTCGTAATAACACAAACACTAAATCCTCCTTCTCTTGTGCTGTTTTGTAGCAGTGTGTACACCTGAGACTGTCACCTGTCTGTCTGTCCTGCACTCTCTGTTTCTTTCTCTCTGATTGTGGAATAAAAGTATGAACATGTATTTATAAGTTACACTTGTGTTTGAATCCTGCAGCTTATCACACATTTGATTTCCATGTGTGACAACTGCAAGTGTCCAGAGTGAGGACAGACTGAGGGACCCACTGCTGCACATCATCTGTGAGGCTTTGCACCCCTGATGATCCACCAGGACAAACTCAGCAGTGTGTGAGGAAGAGGAGGAGGAAGAGCCAGCAGCAGCTGACAGATGTGGAGAATAGACAGACTGTTCCCTGTTTGTGAAGGACTGCTAGGAAAGTTTAACATAACTAACTGTCTGTCCTGAATCAGTCTTATTAGGTAATGTTCAAGTAATTTGATCATTCCAGTGTTTTCAGTGTGGGAGAAAGTACTCAGGGCCTTCAAGTTACACACTATGAAAGGCAGCAACAAGTTTCATATTCAGAAACCTAAAGTATGTATCAGCAGCAGAATGGAGCTAAAAATAAATGTTTGTTTCAGTTCTATGAAGCTTTGAGTATTTTGGATTAGTAGCACTGCTGTGTTTGTTGCATCCTATTGCTGTAATTGTTTATATGCTTTATATATTCTGAGGTAAGTTGATCTATAGTGTTACATCATATTCTATAAGGATGTTATGTGTTTGTATAGTTTCTGCCCAGTTTGACCCATTTAGCAGAAGTCAGCCTGTTTAAGGCTCTGATATCTATTCTGTATGACTTAAAGCAGTTATGACATGGTCTGATTTTCTCACCCAATAAAGGAATATTTCATATATCAGACTACTCTTCATCTTATCAGCAACAGTTATCACAGCTCGTACATTTGCTTTTTACACATATATGTAAGCATTGAGCCAAATTTAGTAATGCCAACATACTGAAGGAACAATGTTTGTCTCTTATATATAATACATCTGTATATACACTGTCAAAGATACTTGTCTTTGAGTGAAGATTTAAGGTGATAGGAAATATAAACAACTACAACTTGAATCTTTACTGGAGCTCATTATTTGACACAGAGTTCCCTCATATGTGCTGTACCAGTGTACCTTCACATGTGATGTGACAATAAAAGTGATTTGATTTAAGACTTCAAACTCAGTGCTGTAATAACTAATAATGATTAATATAATAACTATAATAATGGCCATATCATATTTACACTGACTTTAGTCTCATGAACAACATTAACTAATTGTTACTTACTAGCTAATCTTAAAATGACTGTTCAGTACAGAAATGAAGGCCAACAATCATGTTTTACAGTCCTGTGGTCTCAGCCTCAGATACTTATTAAATCACACAAAGCTCATGTAGAAACAAACAAACAAATGAACAAAATATGTTCTCCTTCATTTCTGTCAACCACACGTTTCCAGCTATCATGGTTGCTAGGCAACCTGGGCAGCACGACGGAGGCTAGACCGTCCCATTTCACAAGCCTCGCACTTCCGGCCTTAGCGGTCTTTGAGTACGCGGCCCTTGAGGACCGTTGAGGCTGCGTACTTTAAGGCTGCAGACCCTGAATTGGGATACAGCCACTATCAACGTCCTGAAATGGTGGTAAAAGGTTTTGCACAAGGTTGAAATGATTGACTGACTTTACACGTTTTGACAAATGTGAAAAACATCTTGATTTTATGGTTGTCTTTTGCACAGATGAGTCTGCATTGGGAAAAATGCCTTAACTGTTTTAAAATTTGTATTAAGAGTGGTGAGAATTACATTCCTGCTGTGGACAAATCAATCAAGAAAAACTGTAAAGAGTAGATTTGTAATACTCTGGAAATATATATAAATAAGCTCAATGAAAGATTACTGAACTACATTACAGGAAGGCAGAGTTGACAGACTCAGGGAACCTTGCTCAACTGTTGAACAAGGTTGGAGATTTGGGGCGTGTCCTGACTGGACTCAACTTATGTTGAATTGCTGATCAGCTAAAGCCATGAAGCAAAGATATGATTCAGTTACAGCCTGTTGCCTTGGTCTACCTCCCTGACCAAACTGAAGCTCTTGTACTGGACGTTCAAAGCTTATTTCTCGGTGACGGCAAAAGAAAAGAATACAAAACGTGCCCCTGCCCAACTTATTTTTTTGGCATGGCTTTCAATAAAAGTTTTGAGTGATTTGCAAATCAACTAAAAGCAAAGTAAATGGCAGCAATAATAATGTATTACACTTTTTTAAAAATCTCATTAAGAGACAAAACTTAGATTTTGGTCACCTCTGCAAAACAAAATATAGGATTACCTTAAAGTGGACACTGGTATTGTAAACAAAATAATTCAGCAATAATACCTGAACAAACAACATTTAGATGTTAGCAATATGATGTTAGTTTCTTTGATTTAGTTATTAAGCTCAAGCTAAATTTGAGGAATCCCCCAGCTAATCACCTCATCAGGCTCCTGCCTGTGGAACATGTGAGTGATGTTGAAGAGTGTCTTGAGGATCTCAATGACCTTCTGGGACACTTCCATGGAAATGGGAGGTTGTGTACTGTCGGTAAGCACCTCATATTCCACACCCCACCTCACAGCCAGGCACTGTTCCAAGGCTTTGGTCAGCACTGACACTCCCCGCTCCTGACAAGAACAAACAAACCACTGAGCTTTAAGGCAGATGTGTCTGAGGAGGATGTGCGGAGGTGCTTCAGGAAGGTGAACGCACGCAAAGCTACTGGTCCGGACGGGATTCCCGGCCGCGTCCTCAAGTCATGCGCGGCTCAGCTGGCTGGAGTTTTTACACACATCTTCAACCTTTCCCTCTCTCTGTCTGTAGTCCCAGCCTGCTTCAAAATGGCCACCATCGTCTCTGTACCCAAATCCTCCACCATCTCCTCATTGAACGACTGGCGACCTGTAGCCCTGACCCCCATCGTGAGCAAATGCTTCGAGAAGCTGGTCAGGGACTTCGTTTGCTCTTCACTACCCGACTCACTGGACCCCCTACAGTTCGCATACCGCCACAACAGGTCCACTGATGATGCCATAGCCCTGACACTCCATGCTGCCCTGTCACACCTGGAGAAGAGAGACACGTATGTGAGAATGCTGTTTGTAGATTACAGCTCAGCATTCAACACCATCGTTCCCTCGAAGCTGGACAGGAAACTGCAGGATCTAGGACTGAGCAGCTCCCTCTGCAGCTGGATCCTTAACTTCCTGTCTGACAGACGCCAAGTGTTCAGACTGGGCAGCACCACCTCATCCCCCTTCACACTGAACACTGGTGCTCCACAGGGGTGTGTACTGAGCCCTCTCCTGTACTCACTCTACACCTATGACTGCACGGCCACTAACAACTCCAACATCATTGTGAAGTTTGCGGACGACACTACAGTGGTGGGTCTTATCACCAACGGTGATGAGGGCGGCCTACAGGGTGGAGGTCAGCGCCTGACCCACTGGTGTCAAGACAACCATCTCACCCTCAACGTCGCAAAGACAAAGGAGTTGATAGTGGACTTCCGGAGGTGCAGAGAAGTACACACCCCCATCACCATCAACGCTGTGGAGAGAGTGAGCAGCTTCCGCTTCCTTGGTGTACATCTGGCTGAGGATCTTACGTGATCAATACACATAAACAGAACAGTGAAGAAGGCGCAGCAGCGCCTCTTCTTTCTCAGGAGACTGAAAAGATTCGGCATGAGCCCCCGCATCCTCAGGACCTTCTATCGCTGTGCCATTGAGAGCATCCTCACTGGATGCATCACCACCTGGTATGGCAACAGCACCGCTTACAACCGCAAAGCTCTCCAGAGAGTAGTGCGGTGCTCTGAACGGATAATTGGAGGTGAGCTTCCCTCCCTCCAAGACATCTACAGGAAGCGGTGCCTGAGGAAAGCAGGGAGGATCATCAAGGACTCCAGTCACCCCAGCCATAAACTGTTCAGACTACTTCCATCAGGAAGGAGGTTCTGCAGCATCCGGTCCCGTACCAGCAGACTGAGAGACAGCTTTTTCCACCAGGCCATCAGACTGCTGAACATGTCATAGACACCTCACCCTCACTACTGGAAATTCAACATTATGCACTCCACACTGTACATTAATGCCACTGTTTTGCACGTCCAACTACCAACCTCTGTACATTTTATATATCTTATTTTATTGTTCACTCTATTTAATTTGTAAAATATGTATATACACACACACACACACACATAGAAAAACATGTTTAGTATACACATCCAGTAATGCATACACTCTTATATATTGTACATATATTTATTACTCTCAGATTTAGCCATTCTTATATTTTGCTTGTTTTACGCTGTTGTATTTTTGCACAACTCTGTTGCTTGAGAAGCTCGCACACAAGAATTTCACTCGCATGTACTGTACCAGTGTACCTGCACATGTGATGTGACAATAAAAGTGATTTGATTTTGATTTGATTTGATTTGAAGCACAGTTCTTTGACACTCTTTGTTTGTTTCTTTTCCAGGAGACCAGAAAACGTACATTTCTGGTTTGTCCTGATCAGCATATAAGGCCTATAAGGGCTTGGAGGTGGTGTGATCACTGTCTGTTTGTCTAATTGTGTAGACTTTGTAGGTTTAGTTATGATGAAGAAATATTTAATCAAGTCTTAATTTTATTATTGCTAAGATTTTAATGTGGCAACAATCTACAGTCAGCTGACAAGCGCAACATCCATACACTGGGAGTATACTGTAAAATGATATCTAAATAAAATGTTAAAAAGCTTTGGTCCACTTTCAGTATAACTGGATTATACATATTAAATGGCTCCTGTAAATTAACAGTATCATATCTAACAATGTCATAGGACATTTTGAGAGACTTCATGTGTTTGAAGCAATCATGGTTACTTTTGATTGTCCAACATAAAAAGCCTGTCACAGATGTCCCAGATGTGACTGCATTTAGTTTCTCAAGATCACCTTTTTTATTACTAGAAAGCAATAGATATCATGTAATTCCATCTCTGATAGGTTAGAAATCATTTACCTGTTGCAGCTGCAGCCTGAGTTCAGGTCTTAGGGCTGTCAGTAAGAAGAGTAGCCTCAGCTTGTAAAAGTGGCAGCTGAGTGGCACTTTACTCCAGATCTCCTCCTTCAGACTCTCCCACAAACCTTGCAATAGCCTTTCATGAATATAGGAATCACATTTTAAAAAGAATAAACAGTAATTGAATATAACTAGAAAAATATAGTTGCAAAAATTGTAAATGATTTAGGAGAAAATAACTGGTAAAAAAAACTGACAACCAAGAATGGTTTTCATTGCATCCTGTTAAATTTCTCAAATGTATCATTCTGATGTTTTTGTTTGCCTTCATTTGACATTTTTATAGAGACTTTATTGCTAATCGTTTTCTTAGCAGACAATGAAACTTGTAGCTTGGAACGCAATTTTACGACCAAGTCGACACATTTTTTAAAATGTCACCTTAGTGCACTGGCTCTCTCCTGTGCCCGGGGACTGTTGTAGATGACATTACACAAGACTTTCAAGGCTTCCTTCCTGCACACCTCTCCATCCTCCTCCTTCTCTAGTTCCTCAATGTTATCTTGTTGGGTGTCTTTTTTGCCACGGGAGAGCGTCACATGCTCTCCATCATGTTTCTGCTGATAGCAGTGATTCACTGAACCACATGTGGCTGGAGAGACAGCTCCTTCAGCAAGAACAGAAAATGAAACCACAGAGCACCCAGACGGGGCAGTGCCAGCTTCTGCACCCTGCTCACAACTACTCACAGCTCTAATATGGGTCGTGCTGCATGATCTGCCCACTTGATCTTCAGCTTCCTTATTTTCTTGCTGTAGGCATGTCTGTGGTATGGTGATGCCTCCCATGTGTGCTAATGTGAGAAGGGCACTATCAGTGACCATGTGCCCCAGGGCCCTACGGTCACGGGACAGGATACGCAGTGTATGCAGGGAAACCCGTAAAACCGCCGGCTGTAGCTGACTACCAATGAAGCACAACAGGGCTGCAGACAGATCCTGAAAAAAATAGTCAAGGGAGGAGACGTTACAGTGAAGGTTTAGAATGACGAACTGCAAGTAGAAAAGATAAAGAATGCAAAATATGCAAATACAGGGATCAGTGTGGCAGACTTGTGTTAGCATACATAGGTACATGTAGCCATGAGAGTAGACACACAGGGGTATATAATTACTGGCCTACCTGCCGGAGCAGAAGCTCTGCATTCTCATCATCTGAGTCAATGTCAGAGTCAGAAGCAGGAGCACAGTCCCTGAATTTTTTCTTCCTGAACTAATTAACCAAGAGAGAGAAATAGCACTAATAACTGCAAAGTCTGTTCAATGCAACACAAGAAACTCAGTGCTGATTGATTGATGATTATGACATGGCTGTATAATAATAAAGACAAGTACACATGACCACTTTTTTATTCATGCTGTATTTGGATATTTGGATATTTACATCCTCTTCACTTTATATCCTGCAGCACTTGCACTACAGTACTACACTAAAGTTATAATCAGTGTTGGTCAAGTTACTTGAAAAAAGTAATCAGTAACTAATTACTGATTACTTCCCCAAAAAAGTAATCCCGTTACTTTACTGATTACTTATTTTCAAAAGTAATTAATTACTTAGTTACTTAGTTACTTAGTTACTTTTTAAAAACACAATTTACAACCTGAATAGGTGATAAAGCGATAGATCTTTCAGCCCAATTCTACTTTTTCTGCATAATCCATCATATAAAATGTAATCAAATGGAAAAGTCTCTTTTTAAAACTTGATTTATTAGTTTTAATTTTTTAACTTTATGCATCAAGCAAAAATTAAATTATATGCAACATTCTCTGACTGGAAGAATTTGTTTAACATTTAAACCTATTTTCTGCACATTCCAGCACATAAAATAAAATATTTTTTTGTGTTTACACTCACTCTTTCAAATAGATGCAAGTAAAACACAGCAGAAAATAAATAAAGTCAAAGACTAGTTGCTCTATTTTCACCTGTAAAGCAGGAGTGGGGTAGGCGGAGGTTTACCCTGGTGCAGGTGTGCCGCAGCGGTCAGTTGAAGAATCCGCGAGTTTCTCTATGAATTTCCCATTACAGTCGTAGCGCACTCGCTGCTTGCTTGGAAGTTTAGGGGTTTTTTTCGCTGTAAAAAGAAGTTTTCTTCCCACGCACAACGGACACTAATGTTTTTGTCACTTTTTATGGAATCAAACTCAAAATAAGGTCAGTACTTCCACGCTTTAAACGCTGCACGCTCATACTCTCTCCCGTACTTGATATATTATCCATTGTTGATCTGCAGACAGCTGTTCTCACGAACGTCGCACTCGCTTACGTCACTGTCATGAGACATTCTCGGAAAAAACTCACGGTTTTAGTAACGCAGTAAAGCAGCGTTCCTACGGGAAAGTAACGGTAATCTAATTACCGTTTTTGCAATAGTAATCCCTTACATTACTCGTTACTTGAAAAAAGTAATCGGATTACAGTAATGCGTTACAAGTAACGCGTAACTGCCCATCTCTGGTTATAATACCAAAAAGCACTGAAGCACTTAAGACAAATACCACATCCTTTTATTGTGTAGTTGTATGTAAGTTTAGAACATTTTAGATGGTTTCACTGAAAATTACAAGATCATTTAAGCAAATATCTTGATGAGATTAATTTGCACCGTACGGAGAGTGTAGAGGAAAAAGAATATTTTGTGTAGCTCTAGCATGTCTGCACAGTGAAGGTCAGTGCTGCTAATGCTTAGTCATGAGGTGCTCAAGCAGCTTAAATATAATTAGCAACCGGTTTTGGAACTCACATGCACACACTGGTATTATTTTGGATTACTGTTATACCGAGTCAGCACTCTCTCACTCACTCTCTCTATCTCTCTATCTGATTATAATTAACTTTAAAGGTGCTTTATTCGCATGAGAGTTCCTGAAAACAATATTGCCAAAATGTCAAAATACAATTTTTTGAAGCTTAATAAATGTTAGAGGTATGTTGATATATACTCGTGTGGTAGTAGTGTAGTATACTAGTGATGTGTAATACAGTGCTGTTCTAAGCTTGATCAGGGTGTGTTTGACAGGAGCCAGTTAGTCTCAGCACCAGCTGACATAGAGGACTCTTTGGGGGAAAGCAAGGAGGCTGGATTTAAGGTGATTTAAAGAAATGAAGTGATTTCTTTTGAACTATAATTATCAGTGGGTATATGCCTAGTTGGTGGTTTGCACTGTGCACACTGCATGTAGAGGGAACCCCATGCTCGACTACCATACAGTGCAATGGCTAATATATTTTAATTGGAATTTGGAAGTTTTAAAATTTCTCCCTAATAGTATTTGTTGCATTCACTCCCATGTTTTATTTTTATTATTTTTGCTTGATGGTAATACCAAGGTAGATACAGTCCACACTGTGTTTAGTGATTTGATTACTTAGAGTGAACTGGACTTTGTTTTCTTGCCATCAGGGGAAAGTTTCTTTTTACATATTTAATGTCAGAGCCTTATCCTAACAGCATTTTCCTACCACGTCTAATTAAAAATATTGCAACACTTCAGAAACTCCTTGTATCTAGATAAAGAAATCCGTTTGTTTGCGTCCAGTTTTAAGATCACACCAACATGCATATCTTATCAATTTTCTATCTAGTGTACGTTTGCTAATTAAAAAAATCAATGCCCCAAACCTCTTCCAGTTGTTGCTGCTGCAGCCAGATAGTCCATGAACAGTGACAGAAATACATGTAAAAAGTAGAATTGATATTTAAGCATTAGAAACAGATGAAAACTGAGATGGAGGACAGCAGAATCAGGACAGATGAGCTGGAAAGAAGTTCATTTGAGATGGAACTGTTAATCATTCGGGTTCAAATTTTACCTTTATTAACTGAAGTTTATCGATCTTTATTAAACTGCAGTTCATAAAGATTGTGGGCTGCTAAAACATGAGGATGAAAAACAAACTGAAAATAATAAAGAGGAACTTTGTCAAAGGGTACACAACAGACCAGAATTTCTAGCAGTTAATAGTCTGTTGTCTTTTTTTATGCCCTTTTCTTGTTTTTTAGTTTGGCAGCAGAACATCTCACAGAAACAGCAAGAGAAATTCAAGCAAACTGAAAATCTGCCCAGCAAAAATAATCCAAGAAGACTTTTTTGTCTATTCCAGCTCATCTAACATATTCCTAAGCCTCTGTTTGTGGGAAGGTTGGGATCATCACTGAGCACTTGGAAAATCATGTGCTATGAAAATGGACAAACTTTTCTAAAAACAAATAGCAAAGAATCAAAATACTCCAGTGAATCCAGCACATATTGTCTAGACTGCTATAAGCATGCTTTACATTATACATTTAGAGATCACGCTAAGAGTCAAAACACAACTGACAGGGAACTGACATGAGACTGAAATATAGCAAAGGAAATGTAGATGAAAAGAATGAAACTACTGAAGAGAAAAACACAAAGCTGACCTTTCGCCTCTCCTGTTCCTCAGTGTTGAAAAAGAAGCACTCTGCATACTGTGGAGAAATGAAAGAATACAAGCAGTTAGAAAAATGGAGAAAAGCTAGATCACATATTTGCACTGACAAAGTGTCCTAGAATATGGGAACATCAAACTGTGATGTGATAATGGCAGTGCCAATTTAATTTCAGAAAAACAATATTTTAAGGATATTCATTTTTCATATCACTTCTTATTCATTCATATTCATTTTTTCTTTCTTTTTTAGAGAATAGCAGGTTCACAACATAGATAGATATATAGATAATACATATTTTTAATAATGACGTACAAAATTAAAAGAGCAATTGGAAAAACTGTTTTTTGTCAAAGGGTGAATGATTGAACCAGAATTCCTCCAGAAGTGCAGCATCATACAGGTGGATCCTGCTGGAGGCAGAGCAAAAATAGGGAACAAGGTGTTGGCTCTGGCTCAAAGACCGGAGCTAGCGAGGCCACTCAGACACAGAAATATGATCAAGGAAGGCCAACACGGGCACCATGACCGGAACTAGAGGGGTCAGCTCTGGTTCTGGACAAGCCAGACCAAGAAAACTAGCTGCTGTGATGATCAACACTGACTCAGTCTTTGGGAAAACCACTAGAAGCCACCAGATTCTAAATTTGTGCAACATCCAATTTATAATGCTAATTAATTGTGTTGTGTCAATATATTAATGCAAAGTCACTTTTTTAAATAAGAAGAAATCAGATTTTTTTGCTGAAGTGCTGTAATGATTAATATGATGATAAGTAATATTTAAAATTTTTAGCTTACAGTGTCGAAGGTACAGACAAACTGTTTCCATTGTTGCATAATTAAATACTTGTAGAGCAACACAGTAATCGTAACAAAGAATAGTGACCTGTGTGTTGTAGCTGTTGAGCAGAAGCTGCACGCTGTCCTGGTCTCTGCGGACGATGCTCTCAATAATTCTCTCTATGTCTGGAACCATGCTTCAAGCCTAAGCACAAAAAAGGATGAAATAAAAGCCAAATGCAACTACAACTAAAAGACAATCAGAAAGGAAAGAAATTTATCACCAAAAATAAGTTTGAAATAAAAAGTTTTAGCTAAGTATTTTAATAAACTTTGATAATGAAATAACTTAATTCAAATATTATCTGAGATAAAGTACAATCATTAAAGCACATGTCAAATATGACAGAACAATATCTATTAAAAAAGTCAGTGTTTCTATAAATACATTTGCACAATAACCATATACTGGATTTTCTTTATTTCTTTTTGTATCTATGAAGCGCACCACACTGAACAACACTAAAGTTTCCTCTTAGTTGTATAACACTAGTCAAGACATCTTTCACTCACCTGCTGGTGTAATAAAGAGAAGAACACACAACCACTGGCAGCTTCTTATCGCCGAAGAAACCTTTGAAGCAGCTAATCTTCTTTCTCTTCTCTGTCTGTCCTAACCCCACCCCTAATTTCTATAAGCTTTGGATTTACAGCACTAGAACCACACAGTACACTCATGAACTGTGTCATCCTCTCTCTCTACCACACACTTACACCCTACAGTTTGGTCTTCCCATTAGTGTTTGATTCGGTCTTTGAGCCACAGCTCCTAGAATGATACAGAAATATGTTCCCAAAAAGGTTTGCCATATCCTTTTCTCTCTCACTGACCTGGTACGAGCATTGTCAATATTCATTTGCATATTGTGGACTGCTTAGGTTTAATGTCCTTGTGTATCATATTTAGAGAAACAGATTACAAAATAATCCTTACTATGACTCTACGCTGATTTGGATTTGCATCACACAATTCCTGCTTGAGATACAAAGTTCCTGAGAGGAAGATAAATAAACTGTATTCCACCGTATGCTTTTCGAATGTCTGATGGATGAACTATTCTTGTCACGGTCCTGGGTCGGTGACCCAGTGTTTTGAGTTTCTTGTGTCTCTGAGTTTTGTATTATGATCTTAGTTCCCTTTGTTCCCCCAGTTTATTCTTTAGTCTAATGTCTTAGTTTGGCTTTCTTGTATTCTCTTTAGTTCTCTGAGTATTTAATAGCTGCCCTCTGTCTCTTTGTTGTTGTTCTGTGTTTCTTAGTTGCTCTGTCTCCCTTAGTCTAGTTTGCGTCTGTGCTACTTCCTGTTTTACTTTGAAGGTCCATGTCTCTTCTGAGTGTATTCTACTTTGCTCCCTCGTCTCGTCAGTTCTGATTTCTCCCAGCTGTGCTCTCCTTCTGTGTCTCATTCCCCTCGTTACTTCCCAGTGTATTTAAACCCTGTGTTTCTCTGAGTCAGTGTCGCGTCGTCCCTCAAGCTGTGTGTTTCCTCGTGTGGCTCTCCGTCAAGTGTAAGTTTACATTCCCCAGTTTAGTTTTGTATGCTTTCCCCGTCAGCAAATAAAGCTGAGTTTTTGAGTTCATCCCTCGAGTCTGAGTGCCTGCATCTTGGGTCCTACTCCTGCCTGCCACACAGCGTTTCATGACAATTCTATTGTTATAGCAAAGAATAGGGCTAAATTACAGAAAAAGAAAGAACATTGCTGCCTTGTAGAGCACAACTGAACGGTTGTTTTGAAGTGATGCTATCTACAGTAAACTTAAATACATCAATTCAGACTTTCGGGCAGTGCCTCTGTATTAGCTAAAATCCACTTAGCTATGATGCAAACATTCTTGAAAAGACTTTCAGCACAAGGCTATTGATTCATTGGGGCATTTGTTATTTTCAGAGTTTTAATACAGTATGTCAAATACAGCAATTGCATGTACTGAAGAGCCACTGGAAACTGGACGATGAAGTAGCTGTACAATATTTACACATCAACAAAAGTGCTCTGTGAGAATATCCTCAGAGAGTTCAACTTATAGGAAAACTCAGCAACAAGCAGATAAAAAATATGACATTAAATACTGATATTAAGGGTTTATCATCATTTTAACTCGTACTTTCTTTAAGAAAGCAGTACTTCATTTTTTTGTATTGTTCTTCATTAAGGGAATCAATCCCAATCATTCATTATCTCTTGAAGAACAAACAGAAACATCATGATTTTGTTTTAAATATATTATCTTTCTGCTTTTTTCTGATGCAAATAGAAGGAAAAGACATTCACACTGTCTTTTTAAACCTCACTTTCATCTCACTAGACCATTCGTTTTAAGCTTAGCTTTGCAAACGGGCCATTTGGTTTGACACCATAAAACATTTTTCAAAAATGTGAACTGCAAACAATTCCATCTGAGAAAAGTACATTTTAAAAATGGATTTGTGTAAATTATACAAACCACATTAAATACATATTTTACTTACAGACTTACATACTAGACAACTTGCAGATATATATGTCCATGTTGTGTAAGTCCTGACAAAAGTCTCCTTTGTAGTTCTAATCAAATAATCTGTCATTGACTTTTGGGGAAATCCATTGCATTCCGATAGTTCACTAGCCTTCATATTTTGGTACAATAGTTGGATTCAGCAATAAAGCAAATACTTACAATGGTCACCTTCCTTTAAAAAAAAAAAAACGGGCCATTCTCGTTGCATTTCTGTCATCCACAGTTTCTGATTGCTTTGTTTCATACATTCTGAACATCTCCACCTACTTAATACTGCAGGTGGATGCTTGTTTTTGGTGGCAGAGGTTGTGATCATCCTTTAGGTCTTTGCACTAAGGGTAAGCAGTTCCATGAAAGAACTGAAGAGGCTCTCAAGCCAGCTTTGGTTCGCCATACACTGCTGCACCACCTCCTCCTGGCCAGGGTCCTCCGCTGCCTGCTCAATATTGTCCGTCTAGTCAGAAAACAACAGTTATGTTAAGTACCTACATACAGTATCATGGCTAATGATAATTTCTATAAAGTGTGTGTGTGTGTGTGTTCACACTTATACATCACTTATACATCTGTGTTGTCACTCTGTAGCTCCAAAGGACTGGGGAGCTTTTAAATTCATGCTGTTAGTAAGTAAGTCAAATTGATTTATTTAGCACTTTTCACAGATAAAAATAACAAAGTGCTTCACAGTCAAATCAGAAATACAAATAATAATATAACACAATGATCAAATTAAATAAAAGCTTGTTTGTATAGAAATGTCTTCAGCTGCTTTTTAAAAGAGTCAATGGAGTCCAGACAGTGTAAAGACAATGGAAGAGAGCTCGACAGCCTTGGTGCCTGAAAGGCCTGATCCCCACGTGTTTTGAACAGAGTACGTGGGACCAACGGTAACTTCAGTAACTTTGTTAAACCAGGCATATAGGTGGTTCATGTTATATAATTTATTGTATCCCTAGTGCAGCAAAATCCTTACCTCCTTCTTGCAATGCAGGAAGGTGTGATATTTGTAGTGGTGAAGAGAATGATACAGACTGTATATCTGGCAAATTTCAATTGAAAGTTTCATATCCTGAAAATGGTGAGAGAAAAAGAATTTGCATTCAGTTTCTTTCTACTAGTTTTTTTCATCTTAGTAATTACAGTATTATTTGAAAAAGCACGACTGATGATCAAAGCAACACTAAAGACTATTATTAGATATTATTATTAGACCCAATTGGCTTCTCTCAAAATGTAAAAGAACCCACCCACCACTTTAATCACACCCTAGATCTTGTTTTAACATATGGCATAGAAACTGAACATTTAACAGTGTTTCCTGAAAACCCTCTGCTGTCTGATCATTTCCTGATAACATTTACATTTACAATAATTGATTACACAGCAGTGGAGAGTAGACTTTATCACAGTAGATGTCTTTCTGAAAGTGCTGTAACTAAGTTTAAGAATATAATCCACCCACTGTTATGGATTTGCATAACAGTGCTCTATGTTGCCCTGTACCAACATAGAGCAGAGCAGCTATCTGAACGCTACTCCAACAGAGGTCGATTATCTTGTTAATAATTTTACCTCCTCACTACGTACGACTCTGGATACTGTAGCTCCTGTGAAAACTAAGGCCTCATATCAGAAGTACCTGACTCCCAAAAAATCTCCCTGAAAAGCCTTCAGTTAATCCAAAATGCTGCAGCAAGAGTCCTGACAGGGACTAGAAAGAGAGAGCAGATTTCTCCTGTTTTGGCTTCCCTTCATTGGCTTCCTGTTAAATCTAGAATTCAAAATCCTGCTCCTCACATACAAGGTCTTAAATAATCAGGCCCCATCTTATCTTAATGAGCTTGTAGTACCATATCACCCTATTAGAGCACTTCGCTCTCACACTGCAGGCCTACTTGTTGTTCCTAGAGTATTTAAAAGTAGAATGGGAGGCAGAGCCTTCAGTTTTCAGGCCCCTCTTCTGTGGAACCAGCTTCCAGTTTGGATTCGGGAGACAGACACTATCTCTACTTTCAAGATTAGGCTTCAAACTTTCCTTTTTGCTAAAGCATATAGTTAGGGCTGGACCTGGTGACCCTGAATCCTCTCTTAGTTATGCTGCAGTAGGTGTAGGTGGATTCCCATGATGCACTGGGTGTTTGTTCTTCACTCACTATGTGTTAATAGATCTCTCTGCATTGAATCATATCTGTTATTAATCTCTGTCTCTCTTCCACAGCATGTCTTTATCCTGTCTTCCTTCTCTCACCCCAACCGGTCACAGCAGATGGCCCCGCCCCTCCCTGAGCCTGGTTCTGCCGGAGGTTTCTTCCTGTTAAAAGGGAGTTTTTCCTTCCCACTGTCGCCAAAGTGCTTGCTCATAGGGGGTCATATGATTGTTGGGGTTTTCTCTGTATGTATTATTATAGGGTCTACCTTACAAAATAAAGCACCTTGAGGCGACTGTTGTTGTGATTTGGCGCTGTGTAAATAAAACTGAATTGAACTGAACTGAATTAAAGAAAATTGTACACATCGTAACCTAAATATTTAACAAAAATTGTGATGTTTCTTAACTTTGAGGTGATGTTGTTTTTAATTCAATTCAATTCACTTTTATTTGTATTGCATCAAATAAATAAAACTGAAGGTGAAACTCAAGGTGCTTTATGATGTAAGGTTAAAACCCCACAATAACACAGAGAAAACCCGAACAATTGTATGACCCCCTCAGTGTTGGATAAGTTACTTTAAAAAAGTAATTAATTACTAATTACTAATTGCTTAATCAATATTGTATTTTAAGTACTTTTCTAATTACTGTGTCTGAAAAGTAACTTAATTACTCAATAAGTAATTTAACGAAATACTTCTTAAAATCCCTATAAACCTTGAATGGACAAAAAATAGAAATTAAACTCTTTAAATAATAAATAATTTTTTTTTAAAAAGCATACGTGTCACCATGAAATAGTTTAGCCTTTTAGCTTTCTGAATCATCTTTATTACATTCTATAAAAAAAACATTCTATAATAATTAAATTTTTTAGTAAGAAATGTAACTTTCTTTAGGTAAGAAACACAATTCCTGAATAACAAAAATATTTTTCTGCAACATATCTGAATAACAAAAAAGCTTAACTTAAGAAATGTTAAACATGACATGTATCAAGCTGTAAACATGAAACTTACTTTCAAAGCAATGAGTACCACATTCATACATAATGTATGTAATCATGTCATGTGTTTCAACAAAGTGAAGTTAACTCTGACCTTTGGTTAACAAACAGAATTCTTCTGAAACTTCCTCAAACCAATGAGCACCATATTTCATGCATACTGTATGCACTCATATGGTTTCCAAAAACCCTTTTGTACTACTTAGCTGTCTTGTTTTTGAAAAAGTTGTTTTATCTCATTAATGTAAGTCTCTCAAAGCGTTCACTTGACCGTCTGTTCCTTCTGGGTGTAAGCACAAGATTGCCGAGGCTAAAAAGCCTTTGGACTGGTGCGCTTGATGGTGTGGCTGTGTTGTACCTCAGTGAAATTGCCTTAATCCTGGGAAACTGGCTAAGAACACCCAGCTCAGACCCAGCAGATTTCAAATATTCCATCACCTCTGTTTCAGCAGAGTAGGTACAGTTGTCCTCCTCAAATGAAAAAAAGTCATCAGTGGAGTCAGCAGGGTTCTTGTGATCTTGAGCAGGTTGTTGGTCTTCAAGAGACAACCCACGGCACTCTGTAGTGAGCATTGCCCTAACCATGTCTTTTTTCTCCTCTTCTCTGATCCAGAGTAACTTAAATTTAGGCAAAGTGACTGCAGCCAGGAGAGCTGCTTTATTGTCCATCATTGAGGAAAAGTGCACCTTGATCGCCTATGAGACAAAAATACATCAGACACTTCACATAAGAGCATGATAAATAAAACGAAAATGTATTTTAGGGTAAAGCCAAAATTTAGTAATTTGTATCATATATATATATATATATATATATATATATATATATATTAGATTACCTTAACAATGATATCAGGGAGGGATGCTGTCAGCTTAAGCTCGTCCTGCAGTGCCAGCGTCCTGGACATCAGAATCTCCAGAGTTGAAAGAAGGATTCCAAAATAGCAGTTCTCTTCTCCTTGCAATGTGTCTAGCGCAACAGTGAGTGGCTTCAACACAATACAATACTCCTTTAGGAACAGACACTCCCAATCAGTGAAGCATTTGATTCCAAACTGAGTGCAGACAGTATTTAAGTCAGCAAGGGGAATGTCAGTGATCCTGGACAGGGCGTCATGAAATGAATTCCATCATGTTGAAACAGGCACTATGAGTTCTTTCTTTAAAAAATTATCTACTAACTCTGAAGCAACAGAAGAGCGGTTTGCTTTTGTCCACATTGCAGAACACTTTGAAGTTGCACTTCTGTAAATGAATTTGCCTCATTTGCTTGAAGCCATTTCTCAACGTCAAGAAAAATAAAGTTCAGTGTGTGTGATGTGACACCTTCAGTGTGGAGGGAGAGAAAACTGTCCTTCAGATTCTGTGGAGAGGGTCTGCTCAACATCAGTAAATGTCACCTCTTCATCTTCTTCCGATTCCTCATCAGAGTCTGATTTTTGGAACATTCTAAAAGCTTTGATAAAATTGGACCCGTTGTCTGTCACAGTGGCTGTCACTTTAGAGTTCAGTCCATAAGCCGAATGTACTTGCTCGATTTCATTGCCGATTACATCATATGTGTGTCTCCTCAAACTCTTTTACATGCTAGCGCTGCATGTCCTCGTACAAAAGTAGAAGGATCAATCCAATGTGCCGTCATTCCGAGAAAACTTTTGTTATGGCTGGTCCAAATGTCAGCAGTCGTGGAAATATATTCCAAACTCTCGAATGTCACTTTAAGCTCCATTTCCATGTCAGCATAACACTTATCTAAGTAAGTAGAAAACGTTTTTCGATCGGGCAGTGCTGCTTTTTTGCCACACACAGGTATTTTGTTTAATATGCACTGTGGGGAATAGAAATATTTGATTGCTATTATTTGCTGCTATTTTATAATCATCATTACCATTTCATGGGATGTTACATTCAGATGCATTCAGATGTTCAAATATATGGGTGTTATATTAGTCTTTATTACAGGTCCAAAGAAGAACCATTTTAAATGGTTCTGTTGAATCTATAATTTAAATGTTATTAATGCTTTTATGATCTCTGTGTAGAGGGCAGAGACAGGAAAATACTCTCTGTGCTAAAATGAGACAGGAAACTAAACGCTGCCTGCAGAGCATGTTTTGCAGAAGTGAAACCGAAAGCAGAGTGACTGCAAGCCAAAGAGCAGGGTGTTATGCATGTATCGTTGATTAACACACACTTAGTTAGAGGAATCACTGATAGGGGAAAGTTCAGTTTAAGGTCAACTAAGGATCAGAAAAGCAGATGCAGTACAGACAGACAAATAGTGAGAGGTCATGACACGTACGCAGTACACAACATGCACGCGCCCTTGCACGTGTACGCACTCACACACACACCATAACAGATCTATTTTGGTAGGGCAGAAATGCAGAAGTGTGCCGAAGTACTTAGAGGAAGTGCACCCGACAAGCGACAGCGAAGAGGGGAAGCACCGACCCGAAGACAATGTTTTTAGAGCAATGTTAAAGGTCATGGAACATTTTGTGGTTTAGGTGACGTAAGCTGTACCTTGTCTATTTTTGCAAAAGAGGGGGGCTTTGTTATTGTACCCATATAAAACCTTTGTTTAATCATCGTGAGTTCAGTTCGATTGCTGACTTTGCCCAGCTTCGGACTCCACGCGTGTAATCAATAAATCTTTGCTTTGACCACATCTTCCGGACCAGAGTTGTTATTTGCTTGTGAGCCCTCCGTACTCCTTTTCTCCAACTTTTGAACCTTAACATTTGTTTGTTTGATAATCTAGATATAGTAAAACTGAGGACTTGTTAAAAGAAAGGATTAAAATGAACTGAATTAGGTTTAGAAGATAAATTGCTGGTGTTAATAAGAAGTTGTACACCAAATTAAAGGGGAAATTGTGGGAATAAAGGATATGCTTTGGGGAAGATAGTGACGATTTTATGAGTAGAAAATGTGGGATTTCTTTTTGATTTTTAGGATAAGTTGTAACAGTGACATAATGCTAGAATGTTGTTATAAGGTAGGCTTTAGGGTAGAGGAGAGCTTTTTATGAGGATGTTAAAAGTCTCGCTGACTCAAATGAATAATATTGGAGATTATATATGTAGAAATGATTTTTTCATACACATTGCATTTTGGTGCCTTTAACGGAGTTGTGGCTCAGAGAGTCGTCTCTTGAGGGTCATAAACTTTTGGTTAACGTTATGATTAGCCAATCTACTGTGAGAATGACCTGAGTTTTGAAGGATTGCACACGCTTACAGACATACAGAGTTCATTAAGACACATGACAGTATTGATTCCAGGCAAAAGGCCTGAAATCCATTTAGCATTTAACTGAATAGGAGTTTCGTTTGTAACTAAATTGGGTGACATGTAAAATATGGAGATAACACATGCAGTTCTAAATTAGTCCTCTTATATAAATAGCAGTTACAGAAATACAGAAAACAGAAGCAAAGGAGAAAGCTCATATATTTTGGTTAAGTCTGATAAAGTTTAAGTTAGAGGAGGCATTACATTAAAAGCAGCAAAATGAAATAAAATGATAGATTCAAACAGGTTATTACCCAGGAAATGGGAGTTCAAAATACAGTTAGAGTTCAGTTTTTAGCTATGATGAAGTTTATCTAGGAGCAATTAACTATGTGCTTACACTGAGTGATTAAAGCGGTTGTTTTTCTTTGATCCTTTTAGTAGAATAAGCCCTTATAATGATTTTATGATGATTTTGCTTGTGAGAGGTGACTTAGATGAGAGGTAGGCCCTTGCAGCAGTGACAGTTTGTGCACAGGATGTTGATGATCAGATAAGGAGCAGAGAGGAAGCACATGCAGAGACATGCTTCCTTTGATCCTCTTAAAGACAACGCTTTCAGAGGTTCACAAATACTGAGTAATGTTGAATGAGATATGAAAATAAATGTCGAAAAACCAAATACGTAATTAGGTTCATGTTTTGAGTAACATTAGGTTGAGTAACATTAGGTTTGAATAAAGAAGACAATTGAGGGACATAAGGCAGGGAAGCCGTACTAGGAGGAAGTGTTCTGTTTCCTTTGCAGGTGGCCAGATTTCCACTAGAGTGGGACCCAGAAGAGGAGCAGAGACCACTTAAGCATGAAGTGTTCTCAAGTGGGAGCGGGCATTTTATTATTAAGACCACCTAGATGACATGAGGTTGTCTGATTTGTTAAGTCACAGGATGCCAAGAGAGGGTCAGAGCTAAGAACAGTGATCCTAAATGTCCATGACGTCAGGGGTGGACAGGAAACAGTTGAATGGGCCAAGGAGTGACCCAACATAATGTATGGCGACCTCTGGTGTGCCAGAGGTCGAGAGTGGGAGTGTGGGGAATAGAAATATTTGATTGCTATTATTTGCTGCTATTTTATAATCATCATTACCATTTCATGGGATGTTACATTCAGATGCATTCAGATGTTCAAATATATGGGTGTTATATTAGTCTTTATTACAGGTCCAAAGAAGAACCATTTTAAATGGTTCTGTTGAATCTATAATTTAAATGTTATTAATGCTTTTATGATCTCTGTGTAGAGGGCAGAGACAGGAAAATACTCTCTGTGCTAAAATGAGACAGGAAACGAAACGCGTCTGCAGAGCATGTTTTGCAGAAGTGAAACCGAAAGCAGAGTGACTGCAAGCCAAAGAGCAGGGTGTTATGCATGTATCGTTGATTAACACACACTTAGTTAGAGGAATCACTGATAGGGGAAAGTTCAGTTTAAGGTCAACTAAGGATCAGAAAAGCAGATGCAGTACAGACAGACAAATAGTGAGAGGTCATGACACGTACGCAGTACACAACATGCACGCGCCCTTGCATGTGTACGCACTCACACACACACCATAACAGATCTATTTTGGTAGGGCAGAAATGCAGAAGTGTGTCAAGTACTTAGAGGAAGTGCACCCGACAAGCGACAGCGAAGAGAGGGAAGCTTACCGACCAAGACAATGTTTTAGAGCAATGTTAAAGGTCATGGAACATTTTGTGGTTTAGGTGACGTAAGCTGTACCTTGTCTATTTTTGCAAAAGAGGGGGGCTTTGTTATTGTACCCATATAAAACCTTGTCTCATGATTGTAAGTTCAGTTCAACACTGATTGGGTTGTTGAACTCACACATGTGTTCATTAAAATGCCGTCTAAATTGCACACGCCTGGATCTGTGGTTTTTATGGATTCTTCTCTCAACATTGAACCCTAACAGCACCTAAAAGACGGAGACTACAGTACGCAGCGGTAGCATCTCTTCCACAGTGTAGCCTGCAGTCATTTTTTTAAGCTCACCTTCAGACACTTTCTGTGCTGCTGAAGTAAAATCAAGTTTTGCCTGCTTAGCAGGAGTTGCCGCAGTGTTATCCATGGATGATGAACAAGGCTCACTCAGAAGGGTTTGTCTGTGCTGCCGTGTCAGGTGCTTCAGTAGATTACTCCTGCTATTGACAGCGGCCAATAGTTTTTTCTCCCCAGGACATAGCTTACATAATACTGTAATGTTCTTGTCTGCTTGTTTCAGAAAAGTGAAGTGACGGGAATATTTCCATTTCATAAAACAGCCACTCGCTTCAGCCGAGTCCGACATCTTCCACTTCAGAATACGACTATGCAGAAAACTGGCGCGAAATGACGTGCACCTGCACTACATCGATGTTATAGCGGCAGAGTTTACTTTTACCTTTAGAAGATAAATTAATGAAATTAAATAATGATATTCAATAAGTTTAATTATTTTACAATTTAACGCAAGTACATTGTAAGTAACTGTAATTAAAATACCTAAAAATGAACAGTAATCAGTTACTCTACTTTTTCAGTGGAAAAGTAATTTAATTACAGTAACGCGTTACTTAGTACTTAGTAACGCGTTACACCCAACACTGGACCCCCTGTGAGCAATCACTTTGGCGACAATGGGAAGAAAAATCCCTTTTAACAGAAAGAAATCTCCAACAGAAACAGGCTCAGGGAGAGGCGGCTACCGCTGCCAGCTGAGGGTGAGGGGAGGAAGACAGGACATAAGATTCATGTTTACTTTTTACAAAAAATGTAACACTTTCTTTCATTAAAATTAAAAAAAAAAGGTCCCTCTGGTGATGATGAAGGTTTTTATAGTTAACAAAAACTAAACTAAAAACTAAACCTAAACATGTTAAACTATTTATTCAGCTAAAATAAAAATAAAAAATATAATTTTGAAAAAAGATTTAAAGTAACAAAAAAGTTTGTGAAAGTGGAGAACTAACAAAAAGAAAATAGAAATATCCTTAGTTTTAGTATTTGGTAGTTTGGTCAAAATTGTATTAGAATATGCTTAATGAGGATTTGATGAATGTTTAATGAGACTCGAAACGTCTACAAAAGGTTATATGCTTTTCTTTTACTGATTGTAACTGTACTGCCTGTACTGAACTGTGTGGATTTTTCTAAATCTTGCCTCTGACATATGCCCTCCACATAATAATTATTAAGAAGATTCAGACTAACTGGTATGATGATGTACTCATGTAGTGTGCAAAAGTAATACTGTGCAAAAGTTTTGAGTCCATTATTTCTTTATGGTTAGGAAAATGGGAAATGCATTATATAAGGTAAAACCAAAGTTTGTACAATTCTAAAGAGCTTGACATTTACAATATTGTAAATATTTGGTTATGACCACCTTTATTCTTGAACACAGCCTCACAGCACAACTCTCTTAGGCAAGCTTTCTTGTATTTTTTTGTTTTTTAAGTTGTCTTCAGTACTGATTCTCCAGGCTTCTTGAAAGACATTCAAAGTTCTTCTTTGGATGTTGGCTGCCTTTTGTTCAGGTCTCTTTCAAGTTCATTACACACTGCCTCAGTAATGTTGAAGTCATTGTCATGCTGAAAAATAAAGCTGTTGCCAATAAGTTGCATTCCAGATGGTAATGTATGGTGGATGAAAATCTGACCATGTTTATGGGTTCATTATTCTGTCAGTTTTGACAAGATCCCCCAAACCACTGGCTTAAACGTAGCACTTTTTTATACTTCAGTTATCCATAGGTCAGTGTTCCACAACCAAAAAAATATTTCCTCTAAAAATGGACTAAAAATGAGTGAAAAAGCAGCCAAGGTCAAAAGAAAACCTTTGAAAAACCTTCAGAGAGATTAACAACAGATTGCCTTTCAGCTTGTAACACCAGGCACAGGGTACTGACTAAATAAATGTGTAACGTCATAGCTTTTTCTCACCTGCTGCTTAGGAATGCTCCTCTTGACTTGGTTGAGAGTCTTGCGGTTGTAGCCCTCCCCACCAAGGTGAACTTTGACATCTCCAGATTCCACAGGATCTGCTGTCATTCTGGGGAATATATGTAAAACCTCCTGGATGGTGAAAGTAAATTGGTGTCATGAGACAAAGGTCACGTTTAGGTTAAGGCCACAAAGAATCAGATTTCTGCAAAGAAACTTGTTTTCAGTTAACAAAAATGTATCTGGTTAACACTTAGACTACGGTGAATCATCTTCAACAAATCTCTAAAACAAAGTGAAAATAAAACCAAACCAGAAGGATGTGAAGCTTTACCTGGTGCTGAGCACTCATGTTGACTCTCCTCAACAACTTCTTCTTCTGTTCACTGAGCATGCTATCAATTTTCCTCATGGGCGGGAGGTATAATTCATCTGATGTGTTAAAGTAGTAGAATACTCATTTACTTTTAAACCTTACATTTTAATTGATGTCAGTACAATTTTCAAAAGACACTTGAAATGATGCCAAGTAATTAAATTGGTAGTTTTCCATTACTGGATACACTAAAAATAAAGATGGAGCATGCTGTCTTTGTGTTAGCAGTTCATTTGCACCATTTTATCTTTAATTATTAAAAGGTCTTAAGATACTTGAAATCATTTGCATGGGTCAGCAGTTCATCCCTATCATAACCACCAAGACCTCAGACAGTCTGAGGTCGTGGTTAAATAGAGTCATTCCATCTATTTAAGGGAAACAAAACTGAACATTAATGCACACGAGATGAAGGCCTATCAAAATAAAACAGGAAGTAACTAACACTAGGACTAGGACTAAGACATACTGACTTGACAGAATTAAACATGGAAACCAGACAAAAATGGAGAAAGGACACAGACCACACAGACACGGGGACAGAAATGGGGAGACAGAAAGGAATCACAAAAGAAGATAATTTAGAATACAAACAGAGGATAATACATCACAATGGAAAATAACAACCTACTAACATTACCAAATAAAAAGGCTTAACACAAGAGTTCTGAAAAAAGGAACCAAACCCCACAAAAAACTCAAAATACCTGGTCAGAGACCCAGGACAATGACTGGTTATTGTTTGTTTTACTCTATCCCTCATTTCAGTTATGCACTGTAAAATCTAATATTGTGTTTAATTAAAAATATTAAGTAGGCTGAAC